>NC_084757.1:31718126-31963126 GCF_033978785.1 Entelurus aequoreus
GAGCGCAAACAGGAACTATTGAGTCTTAAACAGAAAATAACAAAAAACATGATCCAGACCACAGATCATTATAAAAGCATTTAAAAAATGACTTCTGGGTATATTATATTGATCAACAAATGCTTATTTAGGGGGCTTAGTGAGCAGAATAGAGGCTCTCCCATTGACTCCATTGTTAGAATTAGGATAGTTAATCAAACGTTAATGCTAACGTTTGTTTACGACTTAGAATGCATAACAAATAAAAACATGTTATTGTCTTACATAAGGATTGTGAATGATAGGCAAAATAAAAAAATATATAAATCAGATCACCTTTGATAATTTTTCAACATCCTGTGAACGGGCTGATGCTGTGGTGAAAGAGAGAAAATAAATACATGTCAGAAAATGCAAATTTCAGCAAAAATGGCCGGAAAAACTTTTTTAAAACCTGGTTAAAGATTGTTGGCGGTAAACCCAGAGAGGAAGTGTATGTTGTAAAATGATGTTAGAATTAGCTTTATTATTTGGGTTTAGGGGGGCCCCGTCATGGGGCCCGCCCCCGGCCCAGCTCTGACTTGTTCCACCACTGGTCATTGTGATTATGTTATATATTCCAAATGTCATTTTCTTGTTATTAATCAAATATAATGTTAGTAAAGATGTGAGAGTAAGAAGTAAACAAACCTGTTCTGTGTAACACATCTTGATGTTTCTTGAAAACAGCGTCCAGTAGTTGATTGTTCTCCTCTTTTTTTCTAGAAAATTTAATATTGAATTTAAATGTCAGACACATTGTTATCATACAACATATTTTGATTCAAGATTAAAATGCAGGATCTCATACCAAAATAAATAAATTGTGTGGGAGAGTGTGCAATATCATTACAAACTTGCTGTTTGTTTGCATATTAAAATAGAATGGTATATAATAACAAATATATTTAATAGCAAACTATTTAATATTAACATTATGTTTGTCACGTTCTGGACGCATGGTGATGCGGGGTTTTTGTTCTCCCAAGATGCAAAGGACGAAAACCGGACAGGACTTGCAGGTAACGACATGATTTAATTATAAAATAACACAAAACTGGTACCAAAACAGAAAACAAACAGACAGGACGAGGTGCCGAGCGCACCGGAAGCTAAGGCTAACACTTAGCACAGATTGTGACTACTAGCAGGAGCTAGGAAACTAGAACAAACCTACGTGGCAGTCGCGGGATGCAAAACAAAGAAGCCAGAACGACTGACTGAGAAGGCAGGCTTTAAATAATAATGTCAATGATGACCAACAGGTGCGTGTCGGGAACCCCAGCGGCAAGTTACTATGGTAACCAACTAAGAGGTGCATAAGCAGGAACTAGAATGGGACCAAGACTAACAGAAAAAACACAAGTGACCCGAAAACCCAAACAGAATATGATCCGTGCAGCGGATCCTAACAATGTTATGTATTAGAATAAACTGAAAACAAATATATGTATAGTTTACATTTATAAATATACATACACTACCGTTCAAAAGTTTGGGGTCACATTGAAATGTCCTTATTTTTGAAGGAAAAGCACTGTACTTTTCAATGAAGATAACTTTAAACTAGTCTTAACTTTAAAGAAATACACTCTATACATTGCTAATGTGGTAAATGACTATTCTAGCTGCAAATGTCTGGTTTTTGGTGCAATATCTACATAGGTGTATAGAGGCCCATTTCCAGCAACTATCACTCCAGTGTTCTAATGGTACAATGTGTTTGCTCATTGGCTCAGAAGGCTAATTGATGATTAGAAAACCCTTGTGCAATCATGTTCACACATCTGAAAACAGTTTAGCTCGTTACAGAAGCTACAAAACTGACCTTCCTTTGAGCAGATTGAGTTTCTGGAGCATCACATTTGTGGGGTCAATTAAACGCTCAAAATGGCCAGAAAAAGAGAACTTCCATCTGAAACTCGACAGTCTATTCTTGTTCTTAGAAATGAAGGCTATTCCACAAAATTGTTTGGGTGACCCTAAACTTTTGAACGGTAGTGTATATATATAAATATACACAATCATTATAAGCATATAGAGCTAATTTAAGTCCAGTAAATAACTCTTACACAGCAGAAGTGTCACAAAAGTCACCTGTAATCAGACAGCTAATCAGGGTTTCTGCTTCATACAAATCAGATTACAGACAGACAATTGTTTGCACACACACCCACACACAGCGTTACACATGCACACATCTGAATACGCACACACAACTATGATTACGCACACACAACTCTTTCACAGCAGACACCTAGCAAAAAGTCACGTGTACAAAGACAGCCCAACGAGGAAATACCGACAGATTTTTTCTACACACAGACAAATCATAATACAGACAACTTAAAACATGTATACACAGCTCCGATTACACACACACACACACACACACACACACATTGAGATACAGAAACACACATTAGTACACAGACACGTAAAATTGGATTAAAAATGCACAGATTTAAGATACACAATTGCAAATAATTTTGCTACAATAATACTTCCATGATGATCCAGCACTGACAGAAGGGCAGGGCTGGCATAAATAGAAGCCTGACTGGCAACTTGGAACGGGTGTGCCTAGATTGCCAATCAGAGACAGGTGAACCAAATGACCAATTAAAAAAATGGGCTTCTATTTTGTTGTTAAACATCTCAAAGAATCAGACCATTGTTCATAAAAAACATATATTTTATTCTACAAGGTCACATGCAGAGGATACAGCGCTGGTTTCAAATTGCTAGTACAAACAAAAATGTCTATCTGACAAAAGGTGTGCATAATTATATTGTATAGTGTACAAGTACAAGTAGTAGGACTGCTGGCACCACCATGGTGGAGACTTGTTTTGGAGACAGCAAGCCTGTGAAGGGGCACACTGAACCATATCATCATAATCACATCTTAAATGTTAGCAGTAGTACAAAGTGATATGTTAGTACACAATTAGAAATATTAGTAAGACTGGATAATACATATAAACTGTTGTGCGGATGTTATATTCCAGGATGTGTAACTAAGAAACATATTTACATGTTTGCTATTGAAGTAATTGAAAAGTAACTAAAAGTGATTTGGGGCTTGATTAAAGGCCTACTGAAAGCCACTACTACCGACCACGCAGTCTGATAGTTTATATATCAATGATGAAATCTTAACATTGCAACACATGCCAATACGGCCGGGTTAGCTTACTAAACTGCAATTTTAAATTTCGCGACGAAACATCCTGCTGAAAACGTTTCGGTATGATGACGCCTGCGCGTGACGTCACGGATTGTAGACGACATTTTGGTACAGCATGGTGGCCAGCTATTAAGTCGTCTGTTTTCATCGCAAAATTCCACAGTATTCTGGACATCTGTGTTGGTGAATCTTTTGCAATTTGTTCAATGAACAATGGAGACAGCAAAGAAGAAAGCTGTAGGTGGGAAGCGGTGTATTAGCGGCCGGTGTTGTGCCGGATAACGCACCCCCGCCGTAGAATGCACCCCCTGACTGTTGTGCCGGATAACACAGCCGGTGTTTCATTGTTTACATTCCCGAAAGATGACAGTCAAGCTTTACCATTGGCCTGTGGAGAACTGGGACAACAGAGACTCTTACCAGGAGGACTTTGAGTTGGATACGCAGACGTGCTACCGTGAGTACGCAGCTGCCGCTTCCAAACATTTGATCGCTTGCCCGTACGTGCGTGCCGCTATGTGCATGTCACGTACGTAACTTTGGGGACTTTGGGGAAATATATGTGCTGTATGAACTTTGGGGAGGTAAACAGTACTTTGGGCTGCGGGATTGAGTGTGTTGTGCAGGTGTTTGAGTTGTATTGGCGGGTTATATGGACGGGAGGGGGGAGGTGTTTGTTATGCGGGATTAATTTGTGGCATATTGAATATAAGCCTGGTTGTGTTGTGGCTAATAGAGTATATATATGTCTTGTGTTTATTTACTGTTTTAGTCATTCCCAGCTGAATATCAGGTCCCACCCGCCTCTCACAGCATCTTCCCTATCTGAATCACTTCCACTGCCCTCTAGTCCTTCACTCTCACTTTCCTCATCCACGAATCTTTCATCCTCGCTCAAATTAATGGGGAAATCGTCGCTTTCTCGGTCCGAATCGCTCTCGCTGCTGGTGGCCATGATTGTAAACAATGTGCAGATGTGAGGAGCTCCACAACCGGTGACGTCACGCGCATATCGTCTGCTACTTCCGGTACAGGCAAGGCTTTTTTATCAGCGACCAAAAGTTGCAAACTTTATCATCGATGTTCTCTACTAAATCCTTTCAGCAAAAATATGGCAATATCGCGAAATGATCAAGTATGACACATAGAATGGACCTGCTATCCCGTTTAAATAAGAAAATCGCATTTCAGTAGGCCTTTAATTGTCATTTAGTTGGAATCCTAACAAAAAAAGTAGTCAGATGCTAATGAAACTTTCAGAACATGTCAGAAATGGGATAAGGAACAAGTGATTAGATTTTGGTGTTGATCCTGATCATCATTTGGATTCAGCTTTCTTTTGAAGAATTATTTACTGCTGGGATATTTGGCCTGGTGGAGGTCTGCATAGCACTTTTCTATTTTACTGCTGCTGTTCTCACCAGCACACTTGTGTTTGTTAACTTGGTACTCATTAGAGAATCTTTCATCACACACACTCCACCTCAACACTTTTTCTCCAGTGTGTATTCTCATGAGTTGTTTGTAATTTCGACTTTGTGCAAAACTTGAATCACACACAGAACAGGAAAAAGGTTTTTGTCCCAGTGTGATCTTTCAATCTGACCCTACTTGTAAAAGATAAGCCACAGATTGAACAAGAAAATGTTTTTCTACAGTGTGTGTTCTGGTGTGCTCTCTTTCATATTTTCCTTCCTTTTAAAAGATAAGCCACAGATTGAACAAGAAAAGGGTTTCTCCCCAGTGTGTATTCTCATGTGTTGTTTGTAATTTCGACTTTGTGCAAAATTTGAATCACAAACAGAACAGGAAAAAGGATTTTCTCCAGTGTGTGTTCTAGTGTGATCTTTCAAACTGAACTTCCTCGTAAAAGATAAGCCACAGATTGAACAAGAAAAGGTTTCTCTCCAGTGTGTATTCTAATGTGTCTTTTCAGATCACTATGGTATTGAAAGGTTTTGTCACAGTGAGAACATTTCAAGGGAGTGTTGTCAGTGTCTTCTCATCTTTAGAGTCTTCATCATCAGTGTCAGGAGAGTGTGACGTTGTGTCCTCACCATCTGATAATGGAGCTAAGAGCTCGTCTGCTTGTGATCCTCCACAGTAAGGATGGGCGATACCACACTTTTAGGATTCGATACCATACCGATACTTTTTCTTGCATTTTCATCGATACCGATACCATTTATTTCTTATTGGCAATTTTTGTCAGTCAAAAATATTATTACTATTGTTATTATTTAAGACAAATACAGACCATTTATACCACATTTATTATGGTCAATATAAAATAAAAGTAAAATTAAAATAAATAACATAAATATGAAAAATAAATTAAATATAAACAAAAATATACACATTTTAATTTTTCTTATTTCTCAAAAAAAAAAGTCTTGGTAGAAAAAGCTTAAAAAAACAATTATTCATAACAATGTTATGTTTCAAACCTCTTTGTTGAAGTAAACTTATAACACTTCTCTGAAGCAAAGTCAATCATTTCCTTATCACAATAAACTAGGATTTCCTTGTCCTATAAACCTGCACACGAAAGACAGTTCCCTGAGAAAATGAACTTGGAAAAATGCTCTACAAAAATGTCTGACACCATCACACCTTTAGTGTACTCGAGATATGTCGTCACACGTCACACTTTACTGAAGTCTCAGATTGCTGTTCAGGAAAAGTAACATGCTCACGTTTTCTGCTTTGATACGATTACGCCTCTGGCTGATTATTTCTCCGGCCTTAGAGAAGAGTCTCTCTGCTGGAACAGACGTTGCAATAGTTCCAACTGGTATTTTTTCGCAACTTTGTTCAGCATTGGGAATGTGGTTTCATTTTTTTTCCCACCAAACCAAAGGGTCCTCACTCCTTGGGATCACCTTTTCCTCCATGTATCTTCTCATTTCAACATACGCATGTTTGCTGTGCGATTGCTCTGGCTGCATCGCTGTCGGCTGGCTGTGTGTGTGTTGCACGTTGACGACGCTCATTCGCTGTCTCCTGTCACGTGACTGGGCCAGCTCTATACTCTGCCAGGTACAGGGGTGTCCCAGCACATAGTAAGTTAAAGGCCTACTGAAAGCCACTACTACCGACCACGCAGTCTGATAGTTTATATATCAATGAGGAAATCTTAACATTGCAACACATGCCAATACGGCCGGGTTAACTTATAAAGTGCAATTTTAAAATTCCCGCCACACTTCCGGTTGAAAAACTCCTTTGGATATGATTTATGCGCGTGACGTCACAAAATCCACGGAAGTGGTTGTACCCCATCGACCCGATACAAAACCCTCTTGTTTTCTTCGACAAAATTCCACAGTATTCTGGACATCTGTGTTGGTGAATCTTTTGCAATTTGTTTAATGAACAATGGAGGCTGCAAAGAAGAACGTTGTAGGTGGGAAGCGGTCGGTGTATTAGCGGCTAAGTACAATACTTACAGCAACACAACAAGGACTACTTACTTCGCCCAGCCGATGCTTGCCGCCAAACCCACGGATGAAGTCCTTCGTCGCGCCGTCGATCGCTGGAACGCAGGTGAGCACGGCTGTTGATGAGTAGATGAGGGCTGGCTGGCGTAGGTGGAGCGCTAATGTTTTTATCATAGTTCTGTGAGGTCCGGTTGCTAAGTTGCTAAATTAGCCTTAGCGTTGTTAGCAACAGCATTGTTAAGCCTTACCAGGCTGAGAATTTTTAACCGTGTAGTTACATGTACATGGTTTAATAGTATTGTTGATCTTCTGTCTATCCTTCCAGTCAGGGATTTATTTCTTTTGTTTCTATCTTCATTTGAGAACGATGCTATCACGTTAGCTCAGTAGCTAAGTGTGTCACCGATGTATTGTCGTGGAGATAAAAGTCACTTTAAATGTCCATTTCGCGTGCTCGACTCTCATTTTCAAGAGGATATAGTATCCGAGGTGGTTTAAAATACAAATCCGTGATTCACAATAGAAAAAGGAGAGAGTGTGGAATCCAATGAGCCAGCTTGTACCTAAGTTACGGTCAGAGCGAAAAAAGATACGTCCATCACTGCCTCTTTAGTCCTTCACTGTAACGTTCCTCATCTACGAATCTTTCATCCTCGCTCAAATTAATGGGGTAATCGTCGCTTTGTCGCTCCGAATCTCTCGCTCCATTGTAAACAATGGGGAATTGTTAGGAATACTAGCTCCTGTGACGTCACGCTACTTCCGGTACAGGCAAGGCTTTTTTTTATCAGCGAGCAAAAGTTGCGAACTTTATCGTCGATTTTCTCTACTTTATCCTTTCAGCAAAAATATGGCAATATCGCGAAATGATCAAGTATGACACATAGAATGGATCTGCTATTCCCGTTTAAATAAAAAAAAATAATTTCAGTAGGCCTTTAAGTAAGTAATCAAAAACATCTGAAAGTGATGCTTGTACCCCCCACACGCCGTTTTTTGGTTTATATCGATACTTTTTTCAGAAAAGTGATGCCAAATGAGTAGCGTGTGAATATCGATATATCGATACCACAGAATCGATACGCACATCCCTACTCCACAGTGGTCTCCATCAGCTGCTGTTGTCATGTGTTGTGTTGAGCTGCTGCTTGGAGGCTCCGCCTCTCTCTTCTCCTTACTTTCACCTTTGACCTCATCATCTTCACTCTTCACAGGGACACCAGTCACTGGGAACTCCTTCAATATGATCTCCCTCCTGACTGATGCTGTGTTCTGCTGCTTCCTCTTTAATGTGTTGGCGCTGTGGTACTTCTTTCCTCTTTAATGTGGAGGGGCTGTGGTTCCTCCTCCTGCTGATGGAGATAATGTTCTTCATCGAGGTCTGCAGGACACGAGAAGACCAACACATGCTTTAGAAACGTCCAGCTTTGCTTAGTCACACTAAGGCGGCTAAGGTTATCCAGGCTATATCCCACCTAACCTTATCCTTGTCCACACAGACAAAATGCCATCGTTTAAGACCCCCTTCCCCTCCGGCACAAAGCGACCTAGTACACATGTGCGAAAAAAAATGTGTGCGTCATAGTTACCGTTGACCTGGAAGTGTATTCTTACACTGTGTTTCAATTTCTTTTAACAGTAAAAAATAAATCTCCGCTCGGGATGGTTTCCTGTTGGCCCCGCTGTGGACTGGACTCCCGCTGATGTGTTGGATCCACTGTGGACTGGACTTTCACAATGTTATGTCAGACCCACTCGACATCCATTGCTTTCGGTCTCCCCTAGAGGGGGGGGGGGGGGGGTTACCCACATATGCGGTCCTCTCCAAGGTTTCTCATAGTCATTCACCGACGTCCCACTGGGGTGAGTTTTTCCTTGCCCGTATGTGGGCTCTGTACCGAGGATGTCGTTGTGGCTTGTACAGCCCTTTGAGACACTTGTGATTTAGGGCTATATAAATAAACATTGATTGATTGATTGATTTAGTTTAGATAATAATGAGTCATATATTGGAATATGGGATCCATTATTTAAATTTGTTTGAACTATTAAATGAACCAAAATTATGACTTATTTTTATCTTTGTGGAAAATATTGGACACAATGTGTTGTCAAGCTTATGAGATGTGATGCCAGTGTAAGCTACTGTGACACTATTGTTCTTTTTTTTAATTTAATGTCTGTAATGATAATGTTAATGAGGGACTTATAATCACTGCTATGTTGAAATTGTTATTAATATTGTTAAAGTTGTTTATAATATTCATGTTTGATTGCTTTTAGATTGTTTTGTGTCATGTTTGTGTGTCCTCTCAATTGCTCTGTTTATTGCTATTCTGAATGTTGCTGGGTTGGGTTTGGTTTTGTAATTGCATTATTATGGTATTGTTGTGTATTGTTTTGTTGGATTGATTAAAACAAATAAATACAAATATGTCAGACTTCAATATTTCAAACACCTATAAAAAAACTATTATGAATACATATAAAATTGTATTATAAATATATATAAACACAATGTTTATGTACATAAAATAGTTTATTTCAAATCCTGCAGTTTCATTTGCTGCTGCTGTTCTCACCAGCACACTTGTGTTTCTTACACTGGTACTTATAAGAGAATCGTTCACCACACACACTGCAACTCAACACTTTTTCTCCTGTGTGTCTTCTCATGTGTATTACAAGGTTTGGTCGTCGCCAGAAGCTTTTGTTGCAGATTGAACAGGAATGTGATTTTTCACCAGTGTGCGTTCTTGTGTGTACTTTCAAATGTTCCTTCCTTGTAAAACCTTTACCGCAGATTGAACAAGGAACAGGTTTTTCACCAGTGTGTGTTCTCATGTGCACTTTCAAATATTCCTTCCTTGTAAAAAATAAGCCACAGATTGAACAAGAAAAAGGTTTTTCACCAGTGTGTGCTCTCATGTGTAGTTTGAATTGGTTACTTTCTACAAAACCTTTACCACAGATTGAACAGATAAAAGGTTTTTCACCAGTGTGCGTTCTCATGTGTACTTTCAAATTGTGACTTTGTGCAAAACCTTTACTACAGATTGAACAGGTAAAAGGTTTTTCTCCAGTGTGTGTTCTCATGTGTGTTTTCAGTTGACTATGGTATTTAAAGGTTTTGTCACAGTGAGAACATTTCAAGTGAGTGTTGTCAGTGTGACATGTCTTATCATCTTTAGAGTCTTCATCATCGGTGTCAGGAGAGTGTGACGTTGTGTCCTCACTATCTGATAGTGGAGCTAAGAGCTTGTCTGCTTGTGATCCTCCACAGTGGTCTCCATCAGCTTCTGGTGTCATGTGTTGTGTTGAGCTGCTGCTTGGAGGCTCCGCCTCTCTCTTCTCCTCACTTTCACCTTTGACCTCATCATCTTCACTCTTCACAGGGACACCAGTCACTGGGAACTCCTCCAGATCTTCAAAACACTCCTGACTAACGCTGTGTTCTGCTGCTTCCTCTTTAATGTGGGGGGTCAGTGAGTCTTCCTCTTCCTTTTTACAGGGAAGGGTCTGTGTCAAAGAGGAAAAGGAGACTCCAGAGGGTCTCTGGCGCCTCATCTTCCTCTTTGATGGCTCCTTCACTATCTTGAAGCTACACTCCTGTTTTTCAGGGAGAAGTTGTTCTTCACAGACATCTGCAGGACACAAAATGACAAACATGCTTGACAAATGTCCAGATTTGCTCAGTCACATGAGGCATTCAGTACGTTTACATGTACTTAAAGGCCTACTGAAATGAATTTTTTTTATTTAAACGGGAATAGCAGATCCATTCTATGTGTCATACTTGATCATTTCGCGACATTGCCATATTTTTGCTGAAATGATTTACTGTAATTTCCTGACTATAAGCTGCACCTGCCTATAAGCCGCACCAGCTAAATTTAGGGGAAAATACAGATTGCTCCATATATATGCCGCATCCGACTATAAGCCGTAGGCGTTTTGATGTGTAATTAGCGTAGTATATAGGGGTTCCTGCTACCACGGAGGGGATTGTCGGGACAGAGATGACTGTTTGGGAACGCAAAGCGTCCCATTTATTAACAATAAGTCTTTCAATCATTCAATCAAACTTTCACATCTTTGACATGGCGAACAGCATTCGTGCAGAGTACAAATAATACAACGGTATTACCGGTAGTCAGTCTTTAAAGGCCTACTGAAAGCCACTACTACCGACCACGCAGTCTGATAGTTTATATATCAATGATGAAATCTTAACATTGCAACACATGCCAATACGGCCGGGTTAACTTATAAAGTGACATTTTAAAATTCCCGGGAAATATCCGGCTGAAACATCGCGGTATGATGACGTATGCACGTGACGAAGTCCGAGTAACGGAAGTTATGGTACCCCGTAGAATCCTATACAAAAAGCTCTGTTTTCATTTCATAATTCCACAGTATTCTGGACATCTTTTGCAATTTGTTTAATGAACAATGAAGGCTGCAAAGAAGACAGTTGTAGGTGGGATCGGTGTATTAGCAGCGGACTACAGCAACACAACCAGGAGGACTTTGTTGGAGCGCTAGCCGCCGACTTCACCTTGACTTCCTACGTCTCCGGGCCGCCAAACGCATCGGGTGAAGTCCTTCGTCCTTCTGCCGATCGCTGGAACGCAGGTGAGCACGGGTGTTGATGAGCAAATGAGGGCTGGCTGGCGTAGGTGGAGAGCTAATGTTTTTAGCATAGCTCTGTGCAGTCCGGTTGCTAAGTTAGCTTCAATGGCGTTGTTAGCACAGCATTGTTAACCTTCGCCAGGCTGGAAAGCATTAACCGTGTATTTACATGTCCACGGTTTAATAGTATTGTTGATTTTCTATCTATACTTCCAGTCAGGGGTTTATTTCTTTTGTTTCTATATGCAGTTAAAGCAAGATGCTATCACGTTAGCTCGTAGCTAAAGCATTTCGCCGATGTATTGTCGTGGAGATAAAAGGCACTGAATGTCCATTTCGCGTTCTCGACTCTCATTTTCAAGAGGATATAGTATCCGAGGTGGTTTAAAATACAAATCTGTGATCTACAATAGAAAAAGGAGAGTGTGGAATCCAATGAGCCAGCTTGTACCTAAGTTACGGTCAGAGCGAAAAAAGATACGTCCATCGCTGCCTCTCAAGTCATTCACTGTAACGTTCCTCATCTACGAATCTTTCATCCTCGCTCAAATTAATGGGGTAATCCTCACTTTCTCGGTCCGAATCTCCCGCTCCATTGTAAACAACGGGGAATTGTGAGGAATACTAGCTCCTGTGACGTCACGCTACTTCCGGTACAGGCAAGGCTTTTTTTTATCAGCGAGCAAAAGTTGCGAACTTTATCGTCGATTTTCTCTACTAAATCCTTTCAGCAAAAATATGGCAATATCGCGAAATGATCAAATATGACACATAGAATGGATCTGCTATTCCCGTTTAAATTTTAAAAAATCATTTCAGTAGGCCTTTAATCATTGTGTCATCGTCTTCCTCCTGCGTACTAAAACCACCGGAATCCTCTTCGTCGGTGTCGGAGAAGAACAGGTCCAAAATGGCGTCGTCAGCCAAGTCAAGGGTACGTGCAGCAGCTCTATTTCCTTCTTTGACAGCCAGATCGATTGCCTTTAACTTAAAAGCAGCATCATATGCACTTCTCCGTTTGTTTTCCATATTGAGGGTGTTTGCATGAACACTTCCTTCGCGCAAACTGTCGCTGACGCTCTCTTACTCTTTGTTTTGCTCTCGGTAGTGCGCGCCCCTGTTTACCGTAAGCCGTAAAAAAAGCCGTAAAAAAGCCGCACCGTCGTAAAAGCCGCAGGGACCAAAACGAGGGGAAAAAGTAGCGGCTTATAGTCCGGAAATTACGGTAGTATAGAACAACGACGATAAAGTTCGCAACTTTTGGTCGCTGATAAAAAAAAGCCTTGCCTATACCGGAAGTAGCGTGACGTCACAGGAGGAAGGATTCCTCACAATTCCCCGTTGTTTACAATGGAGCGAGAAAGATTCGGACCGAGAAAGCGACGATTACCCAATTAATTTGAGCGAGGATGAAAGATTTGTGGATGAGGAACGTTAGAGTGAAGGACTAGAGCAGGGGTCGGCAACCCGCGGCTCCGGAGCCGCATGCGGCTCCTTGACCACTCTGATGCGGCTCAGCTACATACATGCCGACCCCCCTGATTTTCCCAGGAGACTTATGGATCTCAGTGTCTCTCATAGATAACTCCCAGGGAAAAAATAATCCTATTTACACTCTAATTACTAAATAAAGGGAGTGCCCTAATTGCACTGCAGTAATTGTCCTCTATAGCATTTACATACAGTGTGCCAGTCCAGCCACATGTTGCATGTTGTTATTACTTGCACACACAGGAGACAGCAAAGCATACTTACTCATCAGCCACACAGCTTACACTAACGGTAGCCGTATCAAACAACTTTAACATTGTTACGTTACAAATATGCGCCACACTGTGAACCCACACCAAAAAAGAGTGAAAAACACATTTCTGGAGAACATCCCACCGTAACACAACATAAACACAACACAACCATTACCCAGAATCCCATGCAGCCCTAACTCTTCCGGTCTACATTATACACCCCCGCTACCACCAAATCCCCCCACACATTAACCCCCCCCCCCCTCTCTCCGTGCGTTGGTTGAGCGGAAGAGTTAGGGCTGCATGGGATTCTGGGTATTGGTACCGTCAGTGTAAGATGTGTGGCTGCTGAGTTAGTACGCCTTGCTGTCACTTACGTGAGCAAGCTGAAATTGCATTCTATGTGTGGTCGAGCAGGTACACTGTCAGGGCAGCCTGTAGAGGGCGCCAAATGCAGTGTCATCACGCTCTGGTATTCGGGAGTCTCCCGGGAAAAATGAGAGGGTTGGCAAGTATGACGCTATCAAGCGCCATTTGTTCAAAACTCGCGGGCTGCACTAACATCAAATTTCCACATTAAAGTGCGTGCCGGTGCGTGTGTCGGAGGCCCCTGGTTAACATAGCACAAAGCATTTAAGCTTTGTATGCGGTTTTTCATTTTAAATTTTAAAAAAAATTTTGTGGCTCCCATTACTTTCTTTAATTTGTGAAACTTGCCAAAATGGCTCTTTGAGTGGTAAAGGTTGCCGACCCCTGGACTAGAGTGTAGTGCAGGGTGTATCTTTTTTCGCTCTGACCGTAACTTAGGTACAAGGTCTCATTGGATTCCACACTCTCTCCTTTTTCTATTGTGGATCACGGATTTGTATTTTAAACCACCTCAGATACTATATCCTCTTGAAAATGAGAGTCGAGAACGCGAAATGGACATTCACAGTGACTTTTATCTCCACGACAATACATCGGTGAAGCTCTTTAGCTACGGAGCTAACGTGATAGCATCAGGCTCAAATGTAGATAGAAACAAAATTAAAAAAAACCCTGACTGGAAGGATAGACAGAAGATCAACAATACTATTAAACCATGAACATGTAAATACACGGTTAATAATTTTCCAGCTTGGCGAAGCTTAACAATTGAAGCTAACTTAGCTACGGAGCGGCGGCGGGCGTTGTAGCTTTCGACGACACCCCGGCCGCCATCAGAGTCGGCAAGAAACATATATTTCCCCAAAGTTACGTACGTGACATGCACATAGCGACACGCACGTACGGGCAAGCGATCAAATGTTTGGAAGCCAAAGCTGTACTCACGGTAGTGCGTCTGCTATCCAGCTCAAACACAACACAACCTCCTGGTTGTGTTGCTGTAGTCCGCCGCTAATACACCGATCGCACCTACAACTTTCTTCTTTGCGGTCTCCATTGTCCATTAAACAAATTGCAAATGATTCACCAACACAGATGTCCAGAATACTGTGGAATTTTGCGATGAAAACAGAGCAGTTTGTATGGTGACACATTGGGTCCGAATACTTCCGTTGCCGTCGTGACGTCACGCGCATACGTCATCATACATAGACTCATACATAGACGTTTTCAAGGGGAAGTTTCCCGGGAAATTTAAAATTGCACTTTATAAGTTAACCCGGCCGTATTGGCATGTGTTGCAATGTAAAGATTTCATCATTGATGTATAAACTATCAGACTGCGTGGTCGGTAGTAGTGGCTTTCAGTAGGCCTTTAAAATAACAAGTTATTATATGAATTGGCCTGAAAACAAACACACTGCTCTTTACAACATTATTCACAGGAAAAGAAGACCACTTTTTACGAGGGGTGGGCAATATGGCCTAAAATGTATATTGCAATAAATTCCCTTCCACTTGAGTGCAGCAGGGATAGGCTCCAGCGCCCCCTGTGATTTAAATGTCAGTTACTGATGTATAAACTTTGGGAAAAGATTAGGTTGTTTACAGTGTAAATCTGTTGTGTCTGCTATGGCGCCATCTTGTGGTCGAGTTTGCTCACTGCGAGTGCTGTGGGTTGAAAGTGTATTTCCTTTTGCTTCGTGGTTTCTTCATTTATCTCGCCAAGCAACGTTTGTAAGTGTAACCGGGGATTTGCACTGGATGTGGAACGGCGGCGCCACGGCGACAGACTCGTTCCTTTTTTTGTCTTCAAGTCAATGTGTCAGTTTCCACCGCCTGCCGTAGAAGTAGGCCTTTAAGGGCATAAACCAAATGATTAAATTCAGAGCCATATTTAAACATTCAATTGATATTCTAACACCACCATCCTGTTTTTTTGTCTGATTATAATTGCGAACAAAAATGTAATCATTCAATGATCTTGAAAAATGTAAATATCAGTATCCACTTTGGTATGACGATACTGCCCCTATAACTACTTGGTACTGGATCGATACCTACATTTGTAGTATCACCCCAAAACTAAAGTATCAAACAACAAAACAAGTGATTATTACATTTTAACAAAACAGAAGAATAAGTGATTATTACATTTTAACAGAAGTGTAAATAGAAACTAATTACATTAGAAAGTTCCTTAATAAAAATATTGTTCATGGAATTATTGAAACATTTCTAGGATGTATTTACGATTTTTACGAGATTTTGATAGAATTTAATACATTCTAAGGCCGGCGTGGCTCGGTTGGTAGGGTGGCCTTGCCAGCAACTCGACGGTTCCAGGTTCGATCCTAGTCACTGCTGTTGTGTCCTTGGGCAAAGTACTTTACCCACCTGCTCCCAGTGACATCCACACTGGTTTAAATGTAACTTAGATCATGGGTTTCACTATGTAAAGCGCTCTGAGTCACTAGAGAATAGCGCTAAATAAATATACTTTACTTCACTTAAAAGGAAAACGCACTTTTTTAATTTATTTTGCCTATCAACAACACATATTTTTCTTTTTTATGCATTCTAAATAGTAAATAAATGCAATCAAAAGTCTGCTTACAATAGAGGCTATTAGAGTCGCACTATTCTGCCTACAAAAAACTTAAAAAACATCCAAACACCTCCATTAAGGTTGTATGTACATGCAGTAGGTATATATGTCATTTGGTAACAGGTACATTTTTTAAAATATGCAATATTTACATATTTTTGCTCCTTTGCGCATTAATTTCAAAAACGCATCACGACATTCCCTTATTTTTTTTTACATCACTGAATATTACACACTGCAGACTTCATGAGCGCCAACAAACATAATAAAACATCACTTACTGTACAAGGTTTGCTGTCACTATGACACAAACTGATAGAATCTTGTTATATTCCTGTTTGGATGAAGAATGACTCATAATTGTCGCACAGAAAAGGGGGGTGAAGCCAAGCGTCTTTTTGTGTCCATCGACCATTGCAGGGTCTAAATTGGCTGTCAAAGGGTACCAACTTGTCAGAGTATGTCCTCATTCTTCTACTATCCAGGTGAGAGGCACGATTCATGATCTGGGATAATCTTTCACCAGCACCGGGACGAGGAAGGAGCTCACCAGCCGGTGATGTCAACATAGACACACAAGCTATAAATAGTTTGTCTGTGTTAGCACTTATAATAACAATATCACTAACTTGGTATTCAAGCCACAAAATGCAAATGGAGTATTGTTGGCGCTTTTTGGATGGTTATAGAGGACCTCCCATTGGCTCCATTGCAAAGTGGACTTTTATTTACATTTATGAGTTAGAATGTGATTTAAAAAATATACACTACCGTTCAAAAGTTTGGGGTTACATTAAAATGTCCTTATTTTTCAATGAAGATAACTTTAAACTAGTCTTAACTTTAAAGAAGTACACTCTATACATTGCTAATGTGGTAAATGACTATTCTAGCTGCAAATGTCTGGTTTTTGGTGCAATATCTACATAGGTGTATAGAGGCCCATTTCCAGCAACTATCACTCCAGTGTCCTAATGGTACAATGTGTTTGCTCATTGGCTCAGAAGGCTAATTGATGATTAGAAAACCCTTGTGCAATCATGTTCACACATCTGAAAACAGTTTAGCTCGTTACAGAAGCTACAAAACTGACCTTCCTTTGAGCAGATTGAGTTTCTGGAGCATCACATTTGTGGGGTCTATTAAACGCTCAAAATGGCCAGAAAAAAAGAGAACGTTCATCTGAAACGCGACAGTCTATTCTTGATCTTAGAAATGAAGGCTATTCCACAAAATTGTTTGGGTGACCCCAAACTTTTGAACGGTAGTGTATGTCAACAGTCATGTCTTTTATAATGATTGTGAACGATAGAAAACAATTCCCCCAAAAAGTGCAGTTCACCTCTAAATTCAAATGATTAGTTTTAAGACTTGAAGTCTATGAGCATGAACTGATGAAGCCTTCTTGGATGAGAGGACAAATGTCTTCTAAGACAAAGTGAACAGTCCAGTTGTGATGGATTGAATGCCCTGAGAATAAAATGATATGTGCTTACTTGGACTGTGATGAAGCTGTGAGGACTCAGGTGGTTTGTCTTCATGCTCTTCAGTCTTCACAGAGACAACAGTCAGTGGAAACTTGGTGAGATCATCGTCCTCCTGCCCTAGAAGACACTCTCCCTCCTGAGTGATCCATACTTCCTCTTTAATGTGGGTGGGCTGTGGATCCTCCTCTTCCTCTTTAATGTGGGGGGGCTGCTGGACGTCTGTTGGGTAAATAAAAGTAAATAAGATAAAGAGAATAGAAATAGTTTTGGACTGACACTGTTAACACAATGACATTATTTGTGTTCTTTCCTGTGTTGTGTTAAAAGTATGTAGCAAAACAACCAATAAATACGCAGGAAATACCTCCTCTTGTCCCAGTCACTACAATTAATTCAAAAGTAAGTCCAAAAACAGACTTGGAAATTTGATGGGAGGCAATTTGAAAAGTATGAGGCAATATTAATTGAGGGATTCTTAACTTTACACTCACTGGTGTAAATATTGTATTGTGTATACGGTCTATGACACCTAAACTTTATCTCTAAACTTAACCATAATCTTTTAATGACATAGTCATTACCATAACTTCAAAATCATGGAAATAAAAAAAAAATCGTATTCCAAAATCACTTAAAAAAACATTCACATTCACGGTATGTTTTTGTCATCAAGCAAAATACTTTTTTGTCGTCATTTTGTTGGCTGGGACAAAAGGAACTTTTACCAAATCATGTTTTATTAAGTGGTGTTTTAATGGAGTATCTCCATCAACAATTCCTCTTTAGGAATTTTAGACCATCTACGACACGTTTAGGAAAGTCAGTCACCTTTCTGCTCTTTTAATAAATCAAGTGTTGACTACTTTGGTTATTGAAAATAAATGTTTACTTTCACTTATTGTTGCATGTAAGTCAGAATCAGGAAGTGAAATTATAACTACCGGTAATTAGATTTGATTACAGTATACAATGTATTTGGTGACTGTGTGAGTTTTGTGTAAACATGTTGATACAGGTTTACACAGATATGTCCCGAAAGTATGCACCCATTGTTAAAACCTTCACTAAGCTGTGCCACCAACATTGCCTCACTTAGCTCATTAAGCAAACTACCAGGGTGAGTGAGTACTTTTAAACCTTCCTAGACCTTGTTGTTACTTCTGACCAGTCTAAGATCACCACAAGTGGAACTACTGCATGCGGCTTAAGTGATCATTCCATGATTTTCTGTACCCATAAAGAACATAGAACCGAGGCTGACGGCCACAAAACAAGTGAAGGTAGAATTCTCAAGACCTAGGCTAGCAAGGCTTTCAATGACAAACTGGCAAATTAAGACTCACCCTTGGTACTTGCAAGTACGCAGGTCTTTGGGTCAATTCCTAATCTGAGAAAAGTAGATAACTTCACAGTGAAAGTGGGTGACAATCAGGCCCGGCCCTAACCAATCTGGCGCCCTAGGCAAGATTTTAGGTGGCGCCCCCCCCCCCCCCCCCCCCCCCACATCGGCAGTGAAGTGTATATACTGATACTCACAAGAAACCGAATAGCTTTGTCTTTGACCTTTTTTTTACTTAAAGAAAGCAAATTAACAAGTAGAATAGTTAACAAGATTAAAAAATATATAGATAAATAAATGAATACAAAAAATAAAAAATGTATATATGAAATACAATATTTTTTACATACATAAACACAAAATAAAACGTGTCAACAAGTTGCATAAAATAAATTAAAAATACAATATAAATAAGGCACTGCACAAAACAAGATATCAAACCAGTATGACTTTAACAACTATATTACAAAAAAGGGGATCCTACAGAGTTCTCTATTTGTGCTTTTTAATATTACATTAACTAGAATGACTTACAAATTACTGCACACCAGGGAGTACTGTAATTACCTAACGTTACATTATTATTTTCCATAACAATTTAGCCCCCTCCACAATATTAACCCAATGTTAAAACAGAACTAGCTATTTATTGATTAGCAATTGCCGAATCATGTAACATTAGCTTAATGCTAAAAGGCCAGGTTACTATCACATTCTGTAACAGACAAATAATTAGGCTAACGTTACCTACCTGCTACCTCTGTCTTTTTCTCGTTTCTCCTCCTCTTCTTTTCTTTTTTCTTCCCTGGGCACCTGACAGTTTTGGCCGTTTTGACATCTTGTGTTGATTTTTTTATGTGGTGACATCCAAAAAGAGTCATGATACGGGAAGGGAGGGGGCGCACCGTGCCGGGGGAGGGGGGGGGCGTAATGTTGTAACAAATAATATTTATATTAAATAGGCTTTACTTTGCATTTTAATTAACGTGGGATTATTTTATGTATTTAGAAATAATAGTACCAACTTTTTTTTCCTTTTTTTTTCCCTCCAACATTTGTGGCACTGGTGTGGCGCCCCCTGATGGACGGCGCCCTTAGCATTTGCCTATACGGCCAATGCCACGGGCCGGCCCTGGTGACAATATTATAACAAACAAAAATGAGATTACCTATCTTGGCTGCATCGTAGAGACTAATCTCTCAAGTGAAAAAATGACTACTATGGTAGTAAAAGAATCAACCGACGAATTATGTTCTTACTAATGTTGTCCCGATACCAATATTTTGGTACTTTTCTAAATAAAGGGGACCACAAAAAAAGTGCATTATTGGCTTTGTTTAAACCAAAATTCTTAGGGTATTTTAAACATATTTTTCTTATAGCAAGTTTGTCCTTAAATAAAATAGAGAACACTGAACATACTAGACAACTTGTCTTTTAGTAGTAAGTAAGCAAACAAAAGCTCCTAATTTAGTCTGCTGACATATGCAGTAACATATTGTGTCATTTATATTCTATTATTTTGTCAAAATTATTAAGGACAAGTGGTAGAAAATATCGCAGCTGCATTCGGGTGGAAGGCGGAGTACACCCTTATCTGATTATTATCTGTTTTAACATGTTCTATCTACACTTCTGTTAAAATGTAATAATCATGTATTCTTCTGTTGTTTGGATACTTTACATTAGTTTTGGATGATACCACACATTTGGGTATCAATCCGATACCAAGTAGTTACAGGATCATACATTGGTCATATTCAAAGTCCTCATGTGTCCAGGGACATATTTCCTGAGTTTATAAACATAATATAAAGTCTTAAACAACGAAAGAAGATGTTGTTATGCCAAAAAATATTGATGTAATTGTAGAAGTAGTACTTTTTAGAGGCGGTATAGTACTGAATATGAGTCATTAGTATTGCGGTACTATACTAATACCAGTATACCGCACAACCCTAGTTCTTACATAGTAGGATGATCCCGCTGGTGGGCAGAAATACACTTAAGACTTTAACACAAGCACTCATTTAACCCCACTTTGACTACGGTGTTCATGTTTGGTACCGTGACACCTTAAAAGCCCTGAAAACAAACTCCAGGCAGCCCAAAACAAAATGATTGGGCTTCTATTCAAACATTTCGCCAACCATTTCCTTAACGTGGGGAGGCTCTTGGTAGCCGACAGAGTACATCTTCTTGCAGTTGGTCTGGTGTACAAGATACAACGTACCACTAAAATACCCATATAGCTGTTTGGATACTTCAAAATATATTCACCATTATAACACCAGAGGTAGTTGTACAAATCACATACAACCCAGATCTCACTCCAAAAAAGGTTCTAATTCGTTTGCCTTCTATACCACCAAAATGTAGAACTCCCTATCAATAGCCATAAAAGAGTGTAAATTCCTTACTTCCTTCAAAGTCGCTTTAAAAAGACATTACAGGTTGCGGCTACTCGTAACTGGGAATAGACCAATATTCTTGCTTTTATTTTATTTTCTTGCGGTTTTTTGGCTACTTTCTACATAGTACTGTGTTCTGTGTGAGTGAACAAATATTTCAACTGAAACCATCTCAGGCTTTCTTGTAGCAGTGAATGTGTACCGTGATGAAACTGTACCCTTTCCTATGCAAACTTCTCATAACTCCTTCAATCAATCAATCACACATTGTTACAAACTGAGAAGAACATCAACCAAAGAATCTAAATCAAAGCATTGCATCATCCCCACAAGTCAACACATTCTTCCTAATGAAGAAAAGTGTTAATAATGGAATATAAAGTTAGTAAAGATGTGAGAGTAAGAAGTAAACAAACCTGTTGTGTGTAACACAACCTGATGTTTCTTGAAAACAGCGTCCAGTAGTTGATGTTGTCGCTCCTTCTCCTCTTTTGTTGGACAAAGTTCCTCCTCATACTTTGCCATCGTTCTTTCGCACATTTTCACACAATCACAACACTTTACACTCACATTTGATCTCTACTTAGCGATGTGTTGATAACGTCCGCGTCTCTTTGTTAGCAGCTAACAAGCTAAGCTAACTAGCAAGCTAAGCTAGCACAAGACGCGATAAAGTGCGCTCAGACTAATGTAACCGGATACAAACCATTACTAACAATGTTTCATCTACTACACGACATATATGCGTACATATATGCACTAAATACAAATACAGAAACAATAATGGCCAGTGGCGACGTTTAGGCCTTCTCTGTCAAACGCCATTTTGCTTTTTACTCCTTCGTCTTCTTCGTATTTCCAGCAGACTAGTAGAGCATCTTAGGCCTCCACAGCTTCTTAACAGGACTTCTTCGTCCTGTCCAATGGTCCATACTACATTCTACAGTACAGGAGGTCGCGCTATTAACCTTTCAATGGACCACTTCTAGGTTGGCTTCTGCGCACGTCCAATTTGTCGAGGTCAAAGTTCGTCAGAGATAAACAAAGCCTTCTTCTTCTTCTTTGGTTTAATAGCGATTGACAAGCAACCTTCCGGTGTGCATTACTGCCACCTACTGAAATGGAGTGTGGACCGAGGTGGAACCCTACTCTATATTCTTTTATTTAACCCAGTGTTTTTAAATATGTGTATAATGAATTATAACCTATGTGTTCTGAGTGCAAGCCTAAAATATCTTCCACTACTAACCTAACCTTCTCTTTTGCTAACTTATTTCCCAGTATTTCCCTTTCTCTATTGTATTTCCTACAATGTATTAAAGGCCTACTGAAATGAAATGTTTTTATTTAAACGGGGATAGCAGATCCATTCTATGTGTCATACTTGATCATTTCGCGATATTGCCATATTTTTGCTGAAAGGATTTAGTAGAGAACATCGATGATAAAGTTCGCAACTTTTGGTCGCTGATAAAAAAAAAAGCCTTGCCTGTACCGGAAGTAGCGTGACGTCACAGGTTGTGGAGCTCCTCACATCTGCACATTGTTTACAATCATGGCCACCAGCAGCGAGAGCGATTCGGATAGAGAAAGCGACAATTTCCCCATTAATTTGAGCGAGGATGAAAGATTTGTGGATGAGGAAAGTGAGAGTGAAGGACTAAAGGGCAGTGAGAGCGATTCAGATAGGGAAGATAATTTTCAATCTATCAAGATAAAAAAATAATATCAAAATCAAATTACAGGATGTTATTTATGTAGTTTGCTCATTTTCCCCGACTGGTTCACTAACATCATGTGTTTTTTTGTTTTTTTTTACATATGTAGCATCATCTACAAAGATACAAATAATTGCTATTGTGACATCTAGAGGACACATTTAAAACAGCAGTTTCTTTCGATCAAAAATGTTGACTCAATTTTGTACCTAGCAAACTCATCCCGCGGGCCGGATAAAACCTGTTGGAGGGCCTGATCCGGCCCGTGGACCGTATGTTTGACACCCCTGATCTAGGCCCTTTGTGTACTCAGAGAGTTCGCGCACAGGTTGCTGCACAACAGCCATCTTGGCTTGGTTGACCACCACGTTTTTCACTTCCCGGAAGAAGTCACATGACTGAATACAAATATATATTATTGAAGAGTTTCAAACAGGAGGGAACAAATCTGAGTATGTAACTGAGTTAAAATAGAAACTTCTTCCCTCATGTCATGTTTAAAATACACAAAATATAAGGCCTACTGAAAGCCACTACTACCGACCACGCAGTCTGATAGTTTATATATCAATGATGAAATCTTAACATTGCAACACATGCCAATACGGCCGGGTTAACTTACTTATAAAGTGCAATGTTAAATTTCCCGCCACACTTCCGCTTGAAAACGTCTCGGTATGATGACGTATGCGCGTGACATAGCCAGTTTAACAGAGGTCTGGCTTCCCCATTGAAGCCAATACGAAATAGCTCTGTTTTCATCTCATAATTCCACAGTATTCTGGACATCTGTGTTGGTGAATCTGTTGCAATTTGTTCATTGCATTATGGAGAAAGAAGCTGAGCAAGCAAAGAAGAAAGTTGTCGGTGCGAAGCGGATATTTTGCGAGGGAAGTCAGCAACACAACACAACACAGCCGGTGTTTGTTTACATTCCCGAAAGATGCAGTCAAGATCGAAGAACTCGGACAACAGAGACTCTAACCAGGAGGACTTTGATTTGGATACACAGACGCGATACCGTGAGTACGTAGCTGCGCTTCCAAACATTTGATCGCTTGCTATAACTAGCTCGAGCTAGTAGCTAGTAGCTAGCATAACAAACACCTAGGTGTTTGTTATGCGGGATTAATTTGTGGCATATTAAATATAAGCCTGGCTGTGTTGTGGCTAATAGAGTGTATACATGTCTTGTGTTTATTTACTGTTGTAGTCATTCTCAGCTGAATATCAGGTCCCACAAGCGCGCTTCCAAACATTTGATTGCTTGCCCGTACGTGCGTGTCATGTACGTAACGTTGGTTAAATATATAAGCTTTATGAACCTTGGGTTAGGTGAACGGTTCTTTGGGCTGAGTGAGTGTGTGTGTTGTGCAGGTGTTTGAATTGTATTGGCGGGTTATATATACGGGATCCCGTCCATATAACCTCGATATAACTAGCTCGAGCTAGTAGCTAGGAGCTAGGAACTTGCATAACAAACACCTAGGTGTTTTTATGCAGGATTCATTTGTGGCATATTAAATATAAGCCTGGTTGTGTTGTGGCTAATAGAGTATATATATGTCTTGTGTTTATTTACTGTTGTAGTCATTCCCAGCTGAATATCAGGTCACCCCCGGCTCTCACAGCATCTTCCCTATCTGAATCGCTTCCACTCCCCACTAGTCCTTCACTTGCATTTTCCTCATCCACAAATCTTTCATCCTCGCTGTCCTTCTTAGATATACTGCCCCCCTCCCCTACATCGTAGTGTGCTGGGGGGGCAGTATATCTAAGAAGGACAGCTCCAGACTGCAGAAACTGATCAGGCGGGCCGGTTCTACGATCGGACTAAAACTGGACTCACTGGTGACGGTGGCAGAGAAGAGGACTGTGGAAAAACTAGTGAGCATCCTGGATGATGCCAGTCCCCCTCTGCATACCGTTGTCAGTAGCCAGAGGAGCCTGTTCAGTGCTAGACTGCTTCATCCCAAGTGCAGGACTAATAGACTAAAAAACTCCTTTGTCCCACACGCCATTTGACTGTACAACTCCTCTCTGGGAGGGAGGGGGGGTATTAGAATGACGGGGGATGCAAAACAATAACAGTGTAATACGTTTTCATAACATGGTCACTAATGCCTAGTTTCTCTTGTTATATTCTTATTTTACTGTTATATTTGTATTCTCATTGATGCTTTTTGTTTTTATTCTATTGTAATATTTTTCTATTTTGTTTCCATTTATACCCCCATTATTTACTTTTTTAAATTCGATCTCAATTCTGTACACTGCTGCTGGAATTTAAATTTTCCTGAGGGAACTCTCCTGAAGGAATCATTAAAGTACTATCTATCTATCTATCTATCTATCTATCTATCTATCTATCTATCTATCTATCTAATGGGGAAATCGTCGCTTTCTCGGTCCGAATCTCTCTCACTTCTGGCGGCCATCATTGTAAACAGGGAACTTTGCGTGTATGTTCAATTGACTACGTCACGCTACTTCCGGTAGGGGCAAGCCTTTTTTTTTTTATCAGATACCAAAAGTTGCGATCTTTATCGTCGTTTTATACTAAATCCTTTCAGCAAAAATATGGCAATATCGCAAAATGATCAAGTATGACACATAGAATAGATCTGCTATCCCCGTTTAAATAAAAAAAAATCATTTCAGTAGGCCTGTAAATCTGTATTTTTAGTCTTATTATCAAGGAATAATGAAGTCACACTTATATTAAAACATTAATGCTAAGGTTTTGTCCAGTAGTGGACCGGTGATGATGATCAATCAATCAATCAATGTTTATTTATATAGCCCTAAATCACAAGTGTCTCAAAGGGCTGATGATGATGATGATGATGATGATTATGTATATGTGCAAGTGAACAATTGGATCCACAAGGGACAACAACCCTTTCCACAGACTACACACACATTAGAAACATAAATCTCAGAAGCCTACACCAATATATTTGAAGAAGACTTCAGGATTAAAAGTGAAGATGTGTGGTGAAATAAGTACAAATGCAGCAATAAAAACAAATAACTCCATTCGCGATGGCTCTAAAGTTCAGTGATGTGTTGCTAACTTCAGCATTTTTGTTCTTTGGTTGATGTTTTGCAGTAGTTAACATTCATGATGTAACAATGCTGCTAATCTACCAGAGTCCAAATTTTGTCAACCATTATTTCATTCATAGTTTTAATTGGATAATAACATCAATAAAATGCAATGGAAAAAAATTGTGAAAATAAACAAATGAAAATAATAAGATTTCCTCTCTTTAACAATGAGAAAATAGAATGAAATAGTAGCTACATGTATACTATTCAATAAATGCACACAACTGAAAAACTAAATACAGGCCAACATATAACACTAAAAGATGAGAAGCACTACATACAACATAAAATATACATTCATATTAAACATGCTGTGTTTTTAAAGTACATTTAGCACGATCACTGTTTAAGTGTTTTTAAATCCCTGCAGCTTCCATGACTGTTACACACTTGTGTTTACTGACATGGTGCTTTAACCTGAACCTTTTAACACACACAGTGCAACTAAACGGTTTCTCTCCAGTGTGTATTCTCATGTGTGTGGTCATGACATGCTTTCTGGAGAAACTCTTCTTACAAACAGAGCAACTAAACGGGTTCTCACCTGTGTGTGTTCTCATGTGTGTGGTCATGACACGCTTAATGGAGAAACTCTTCTTACAAACGGAGCAAATAAAAGGTTTCTCACCTGTGTGTGTTCTCATGTGTGATAGCATGTCTTGCTTTCTGGAGAAACTCTTCTTACAAACAGAGCAAGTAAAAGGTTTTTCTCCAGTATGTATTCTCATGTGTACTGTAACATTACTCTTCTGTTTAAATGATTTTCCACATTCAGAGCAGTCAAAGTGTTTGTTGTTAGTGTGATGTCTCGTATCACCTTCAGGGTCATTTTTACTCTCCAAAGGTTTTTGGATGTGGTCACTGTGATCAGAAGAGTCTGACATCATGTGGTCCATGTCTGACAGTGGAGCAAAGAGGCTGTCTGGTTGTGAGTTTATATCTTCACAATGCTCTCCATCAGCTTCTGTGATGTGTTGAGTTACAAGCTCCGCCCCTCTGTTCTCCTCACTTTGACTGTGATGAAGCTGTAAGGACTGAGCTTCATCTTCATCATGAAGCTGCTCCCAGGGCTGCTCCTCTTTAATGTGGGAGGGGGCCTGTAGCTCCTTCTGTCCCACACTGGTGTGCCACTCCTGCTGCCCTGAGGGAATCTCTTCATGACTCCCCGCTGACACCCGCTGGACGTCTGCAGAACATAGAACACAAATGAGGCGTTACTGTATTTTAGTTTGCAGCTCTTATGCCAACGATCCACATTATGTGAGGTTGGCCTAATCAAATATATGCATAAAAACTATAATATCTACATCATTTATAGCTCTTATTAGACATCTTACTGGAAGTATTTTATGGTTGTGGACTTTTATTAACAAACAACATGACAAAAATCCAATATGGTGATGATTGAATAATAGTTAGTTAGTTAAATGGATATGCAGTCACGGGTGGCAGCTGTCGGGTCCTAGTCGTTGTTTGTTTACATGGACGCGTCCTCGCAAGACACAAAGTTGAATGATAAAATCCAACCTTACTCGAACAAAAACCATGCATGATTTATCCGCGAGAGTCTTGATACTATTTTACTTGACCCAGCCACACACAAATAAATTGTAGCCATCCATGCCTTTTTAAGCTTTCATCTCCTTTGTCGTGTAGAATGACGTCTGGAACTCAAGATAGTTCCACATGTCTGGGAACGCGACCGACGGATAATCCTTGATATTACTCAACAAATCTTTAGGGATCTATTCTGTTTCAAAGTTAGATTTTTTTCTCGTATCTGCTTTTCGCAGGAAGATCTAGGCCAGGGGTGTCAAACTAATTTTAGATGGGGGGCCACATGGAGAAAAATCTACTCCCAAGTGGGCCGGACTGGTAAAATCACGGCAAGATAACTTGAAAATAAAGACAACTGCAGATTGTTTTCTTTGTTTAAAAATAGAACAAACACATTCTGAAATTGTACAAATAATTAATGTTTTTTTTACACACACATTGTCACGTTCTGGATGCATGGTTCTGCGGGATTTTTGTTCTCCCAAGATGCAAAGGACGAAAACCGGACAGGACTTGCAGGTAAAGACATGATTTAATTATCCAATAACACAAAAATGGTACAAAACAGAAAACAACCCGACAGGACGAGGTGCCGAGCGCACCGGAAGCTAAGGCTAACACTTAGCACAGATAGTAACTACTAGCAGGAGTTAGGAAACGAGAACAAACCTACGTGGCAGTCGCGGGATGCAAAACAAAGAAGCCAGAACGACTGACTGAGAAGACAGGCTTTAAATAATAATGTCAATGATGACCAACAGGTGCGTGTCGTGAAACCCAGCGGCAGGTGAACGTAATTAGTTACTATGGTAACCAAACTCAGAGGTGCTTAAACAGATACTAAGAAGGAGTCTAAGACTAGCAGAAAAACACAAATGACTAGAAAACAAACAGAAATATGATCCGGGCAGCGGATCATAACACACATGTTGCAGTTAATAGTATCCTATCTTTATATGTGTTTTTTATCATTTCAGAATCAATTATGTGATAATGTTCATCATTCAACTCATTGGTGTTAAAGGCCTACTAAAATGAAATGTTCTTATTTTAAACGGGGATAGCAGATCCATTCTATGTGTCATACTTGATCATTTCGCGATATTGCCATATTTTTGCTGAAAGGATTTAGTAGAGAATATCGACGATAAAGTTCGCAACTTTTGGTCGCTGATAAAATAAGCCTTGCCTGCACCGGAAGTAGCGTGACGTCACAGGTTGAAAGGCTCCTCACATTTCCCCATTGTTTACACCAGCAGCGAGAGAGATTCGGACCGAGAAAGCAACGATTACCCCATTAATTTGAGCCAGGAGGAAAGATTCGTGGATGAGTAACGTGAGAGTGAAGGACTAGAGTGCAGTGCAGGACGTATCTTTTTTCGCTCTGACCGTAACTTAGGTACAAGGGCTCATTGGATTCCACACTTTCTCCTTTTTCTATTGTGGATCACGGATTTGTATTTTAAACCACCTCGGATACTATATCCTCTTGAAAATGAGAGTCGAGAACGTGAAATGGACATTCACAGTGACTTTTATCTCCACGACAATACATCGGCGAAGCACTTTAGCTACGGAGCTAACGTGATAGCATCGTGCTTAACTGCATATCTAAACAGACGAAATAAGCCCCTGACTGGAAGGATAGACAGAAGATCAACAATACTACCAAACTCTGGACCTGTAACCACACGGTTAATGCTGTACCGCCTGGCGAAGCCAAGCAATGCTGTTGCTAACGACGCCATTGAAGCTAACTTAGCTACGGGACCTCGACAGAGCTTTGCTAAAAACATTAGCTCTCCACCTACGCCAGCCCTCATCTGCTCATCAACACCCGTGCTCACCTGCGTTCCAGCAATCGATGGCGCGACGAAGGACTTCACCCGATCATCGATGCGGTCGGCGGCTAGCGTCGGATAGCGCGTCTGCTATCCAACTCAAAGTCCTCCTGGTTGTGTTGCTGCAGCCAGCCGCTAATACACCGATCCCACCTACAGCTTTCTTTTTGGCAGTCTTCATTGTTCATTAAACAAATTGCAAAAGATTCACCAACACAGATGTCCAGAATACTGTGGAATTTTGCGATGAAAACAGAGCTTTTTGTATTGGGATACAATGGTGTCCGAATACTTCCGTTTCAACGATTGACGTCACGCGCAAACGTCATCATACCTAGACGTTTTCAGCCGGAAGTTTCCCGGGAAATTTAAAATTGCACTTTATAAGTTAACCCGGCCGTATTGGCATGTGTTGCAATGTTAAGATTTCATCATTGATATATAAACTATCAGACTGCGTGGTCGGTAGTAGTGGCTTTCAGTAGGCCTTTAATTTTCAATCTATCAAGATAAAAAAATAATATCAAAATCAAATTACAGGATGTTATTTATGTAGTTTGCTCATTTTCCCTGACTGGTGCACTAACATCATGTGTTTTTTTTTTTTTTTTACATATGTAGCATCATCTACAAAGATACAAATAATTGCTATTGTGACATCTATAGGACACATTTAGAACAGCAGTTTCTTTCATTCAAAAATGTTGACTAATTTTTGTACTTAACAAACTCATCCCGTGGGCCGGATAAAACCTGTTGGAGGGCCTGATCCGGCCCGTGGGCCGTATGTTTGACACCCCTGATCTAGGCCCTTTGTGTACTCATAAAGTTCGCACACAGGTTGCTGCACAACAGCCATCTTGGCTTGGTTGACCACCACGTTTTTCACTTCCCGGAAGAAGTCACGTGACTGAATACAAATATATATTATTGAAGAGTTTCAAACAGGAGGGAACAAATCTGAGTATGTAACTGAGTTAAAATAGAAACTTCTTCCCTCATGTCATGTTTAAAATACACAAAATATAATTTTTCATTTTAAACAAAGCTCCAGATATACACATCAAAGCCATTCATACATTTATAATCTTGCAACTTGTTTCTATATCTAAATTCATGCAGAGGCTTTCAACAGAATAATTTTTATGTCAAATAGAAACTAGATAAATCACTCATTTTAAAAAGGTGTCATCTCCCAATTGTTCTGGACTGAAGTTTTCTTTTTTGACTGTTATAAAACACAAACAAATCTAAAAGAAACAATCTTGTTCCTACAGGATAATCATCATGAAGACAATGTCAAATAAACAAACCTGCTCTGTGTAGCACAACTTGAGGTTTGAAAACAGCATCCAGTAGTTCTTGTAGACGTTTGTTCTCCTCTTTTGTCCTAGAAAGTTCCTCCTCGTACTCTGCTATGGTTCTTTCCAACACTCCAAATATTTCTTCAGCAGTAACATTTAGTCGCTCCTCCATCAACTTTCTCACCTTTTGGAATTCGCACATTTCTTCCTGCGTGTTGCTAACTTCCGGCTTTATGTCTTGGCTCATGTTTTAAATGTAAGACGCGGAATGAAAAGCTGATTTTAAAAGTAAGTAAGTAAGTAATTAGTTGGCGTGCAAAAAGAGATGAGATGAAGACGTTGTTACCATTTGCTGCCAACACCGAGTGATGGGTCGTTCGCGAACGATCCGGCTTTAAAATATCCTGCTCTTTGAAGTAGCAGCTCTTTGATATCAAAGAACCTTTGACTAATTCTTCCTTTAGTTTAACGGCAGCTTGCAGCAATGACATGAAAGGTGCATACTGCCATCTACTGCACCGGAGTATGTCACATGGGCTATAGTCATGTACTTACACTGTAAAAACTAATACTGTATGAAATTAAAAGCAATGCCTTGTCCTTACTTCATTTTTGTGGAATTGTAACTCTATCAAAACAAAATGCCAGTAATTTTGGGCTTATTTTGTATTTAGATCACTCTTTCTGAGCTGCCCTAATTCAGAGAAATACCATTTTTATCACATTTAAATGTTGACTCTAAATATTATATCTGAATGTTGAATCCAAACATAAATCTTAAATAATAATCTATATGTTAAATCTAAACCTAAATCTTAAATCTTAACCTAATTCTTAAATCTAAATCTGAGCACTAAATGTTCAAACTAAACCTAAATCTTGAATCTAAATTTAAATCTGAGTGCTAAATGATAAATCTAAACCTATATCAATCAATCAATCAATCAATCAATCATATCTTAAATGTAAATCTAAATCTAGATGTGAGTGCCAAATGTTAAAACTAAACCTAAATCTTAAACTCAAACCTACATGTTAAATCTAAATATATATCTAAATGTGAGTGCTAAATCTTCAATCTAATTTTAAATTTCAATCTTAAATCTAAATCTATATCTAAATGTGAGTGCTAAATTTTCAATCTACATCTATATTTAAATGTGAGCGCTAAATGTTAAATGTGAGCGCTTCATGTTAAATTTAAACCTAAATCTTGAATCTAGACCTCACAGAGCTATGCTAAAAACATTAGCTATCCACCTTCGCCAGCCAGCCCTCATCTGCTCATCAACACCCGTGCTCACCTGCGTTCCAGCGATCGACGGAGCGACGAAGGACTTCACCCGATCATCCGTGCGGTCTGCGGCTAGCGTCGGATAGCGCGTCTGCTATCCAAGTCAAAGTCCTCCTGGTTGTGTTGCTGCAGCCATCCGCTAATACACCGATCCCACCTACAGCTTTCTTCTTTGCAGTCTTCATTGTTCATTAAACAAATTGCAAAAGATTCACCAACACAGATGTCCAGAATACTGTGGAATTTTTAGATGAAAACAGAGCTTTTTGTATTGGATTCAATGGTGTCCGAATACTTCCGTTTCAACGATTGACGTCACGCGCATACGTCATCATACCTAGACGTTTTCAACCGGAAGTTTAGCGGGAAATTTAAAATTGCACTTTATAAGTTAACCCGGCCGTATTGGCATGTGTTGCAATGTTAAGATTTCATCATTGATATATAAACTATCAGACTGCGTGGTCGGTAGTAGTGGCTTTCAGTAGGCCTTTAAACACAATCTGAGCAGTGCGGTTGCGATCCAGAGAAAATGTCCTAGATGCATGAACATATTCAGACATGTTTGTTTCTCTTGAATTCATGCTAATAAAGGCAGTGAACAAGAAAGTTGTAATGTCAAAAAGTAATGTTGTACATTTAACACGTGCCGTTCTGTTAATACCGTCAGACAACACTGGCTTTAATGCACTGAACATGGACCCATTCATGAGAGCTACCAGACAATGGTAGTCAAAGTCATCATCATCTGCCAGATTCTTAGGGTTTACAAAAATCTGGAGCTCATTTGAGCATGTGTGAGCAATTGGAATGTGTTTTGTCTAGAGATGTCCGATAATGGCTTCTTTGCCGATATCCGATATTCCGATATTGTCCAACTCTTAATTACCGATACCGATACTAACCGATACGATATATACAGTTGGGGAATTAACACATTATTATGCCTAATTTTGTTGTGATGCCCCGCTGGATGCATTAAACAATGTAACAAGGTTTTCCAGAATAAGAGAACAACTTCAACTCAAGTTATGGAAAAAAGTGCCAACATGGTCACAAAGTGCATTCTTTTTTTTAACATGCCTCAAAACAGCACCTTGGAATTTGGGACATGCTCTCCCTGAAATAATCCTGATACTCACTACAACTATTGGAAACACTGTACTTTGACTTTCACAAAGTGCATATATATATATATATATTTTTAAACATGCCTCAAAACAACAGCTACAAAAACAATGAAGGCACACAGCTTCAGTCCAGAGTATACTATGAACTGGGCTCAATCTGCCCTGTTCCTAACGTATTCGTACGAGTAACAAAAATATGCAAATATAAACAAGAAAGGCACAAATATAAAAAACTGCTTCAGTCTAGACTAGTAGATAACACAGCCATCCTTTAAAGTGCATGAACATTAATAAAACTGCTTCAGTCTAGACTAGTAGAAAACACGGCCATCCTTTAAAGTGCATGAACATTAATAAAACTGCTTCAGTCTAGACTAGTAGATAACACAGCCATCCTTTAAAGTGCATGAACATTAATAAAACTGCTTCAGTCTAGACTAGTAGAAAACACGGCCATCCTTTAAAGTGCATGGGGAAAAAAGGCACAAAACATAAATAAAACAGCTTCACTCAGTCCAGACTATTAGTCTATTTGTGCAACAGATGAAGCTCAAAGAGTGGGCTAATTCTTTTTCTCCTTGTCATGACGTGTGAGAGGTAGATGCTTCTGAATGAAAACAAGCATCTCAGCATTGTCACAATCAGGCTTGGCCCTAACCAATCTGGCAACCTAGGCAAGATTTTAGGTGGCACCCCCCCACATCGGCAGTGAAGTGTATATACTCACAAGAAACCGAATAGCTTTGTCTTTGACCTTTTTTCAAACATATTATATGAGAATGTTATGTTATGATTATCTTTAACCGAATCACAGCAGTGCTCAAATTAAAAAACAGCATTCCCTCTCATGTGATATTGCTTAATTAACATTAATGATTTGCACTTTAACAACTAGGCTTACAACTATACCTAATATATAAAGGGGTGGAAAAGTGACTATTACCTGCAGGGCAAACATTAGCTAACCAGAAGGAAATAACAATGTAAACAAAAAACACCTGCTTAAAAGATCTAATACAAATGTCCCTGAGGAATGTAAGGTGGGAGTACTGTAATTACCTATTGTTACATTATTATTTTCCATAATAATTTAGCCCCCTCCACAATATTAACCCGACGTTAAACCAGAACTAGCTATTTATTGATTAGCAATTGCCGAATCATGTAACATTAGCTTAATGCTAAAAAGCCAGGTTACTATCACATTCTGTAACAGACAAATAATTTCATGTAGGCTAACGTTACCTACCTGCTACCTCTGTCTTTTTCTCGTTCGCCTCTTCTTTTCTCTTTTTTCTTCCCTGGGCACCTGACAGTTTTGGCCGTTTTGACATCTTGTGTTGATTTTTTGGTTGTGACGTCCAAAAAGAGTCATGATACGGGAAGGGAGGGGGCACACATTTGTATTTAGAAATAATAGTACCAACTTTTTTTTTCTTTTTTTTCTCCAACATTTGTGGCACTGGCGTGGCGCCCCCTGATGGACGGCGCCCTTAGCATTTGCCTTTACGGCCTATGCCACGGGCCGGCCCTGGTCACAATGTATGCGATTTCTGTTCTAAACAGACGTTCGCTGTCGACACGGATGCAGGGTGCGGTGATGTACTGGGGTGGACGGGGGGCAGGGGGCGGGGGCCGGGGGGTGTATAATGTAGCGTCCCGGAAGAGTTAGTCCTGCAAGGGGTTCTGGGTATTTGTTCTGTTGTGTTTATGTTGTGTTACGGTGCAGATGTTCTCCCAAAATGTGTTTGTCATTCTTGTTTGTGTGGGTTCACAGTGTGGCGCATATTTGTAACAGTGTTAAAGTTGTTTATACGCCCAGCCTCAGTGTGACCTGTATGGCTGTTAACCAAGTATGCCTTGCATTCACTTGTGTGTGTCAAAAGCCATAGATATTGTGTGACTGGGCCGGCACGCAAAGGCAGTGCCTTGAAGGATTATTGGCGCTCTGTATTACACCTCCATCCGTGTACAAAGCGGCGTTTTTAAAAGTCATAAATTATACTCTTTGAAACCGATACCGATAATTTTGAAATCGATACCGATAATTTCCGATATTACATTTTAAAGCATTTATCGGTCGATAATATCGGCAGTCCGATATTATCGGACATCCCTAGTTTTGTCTCATCAAGGACAAAAATTAGTTTAGGACTAGAAAGGAACTCTGCTAGGATGTGTCCAGGATTCAGTGTCCGAATAAACGCCTGCTCTTCCTCAGTGAGGGTCCGAGCATGAAGACCTTCACCAACTTCTTTCTCTACAACAGGGGTGTCAAACGTACGGCCCGAGGGCCGGATAAGGCCTGCGAACAGGTTTTATCCGGCCCGCGGGATGAGTTTGCTAAGTATAAAAAAATTAACCTGACATTTTTTAATGGAAGAAACAGCTGTTCTAAATATGTCCACTGGATGTCACAATAGCAATTCTTTGTATCTTTGTAGATTATGCTACGTATGTACAAAATAAATCACATGATGTTAGTACATCAGTCGAGGAAAATGAGCAAACTACATTAATAACATACTGTAATTTCCTTTTGATATAATTTTTTTATCTTGATATATTGAAAATTAACACCAATGAGTTGACTGATGAACATTATCACATAATTGATTCTGAAAGTGTAAAAAAGGACAAATAAAGATAGAATACTATTAACCGCAACATGTAAGTGGAAAACAAAAACAAACAAAAAAAACATTATGATTTGTACATTTTCAGAATGTGCTTGTTCTATTTTTAAACAAACAAAACAATCTCAAGTTGTCTTTATTTTTAAGTTATCCTGCCGTGATGTTACCAGTCCGGCCCACTTGGCATACTTGCCAACCCTCCCGTTTTTAGCGGGAGAATCCCGATATTCAGCGCCTCTCCCGACAACCTCCCGACAGAGATTTTCTCCCGACAAACTCCCGGTATTCAGCTGGAGCTGGAGGCCACGCCCCCCCCCCCCAAAAAAAATAAATGTCTGCCGCAGCTGCGATTGGACCTGACCAGCCTCCGGGTACAAGTACTGGAGTACCAATTGCTTGCCAGGGAAGATCTTCCCCAGGAAGCAAGGATTGACCGGTTTTAGTTTAGTCTTTATTTGAAGGGACAATGTACAGAAACATTAAGCTCAAAGACAGATATGTTCTGTACCAGATTATAGCTAAATAGCTAATTTCCATCTGCAGTCCCTGGCTACCTAAATTAAAGGGATACAAAAATCATGCAATAAAATTATGACAATAAAATCATACACAAGTATTAAGAAAAATGTCATAAAATGCCCTTTCATGGACACATACTTAATATACAATACAACCACACCTCATTTACATCATCACACAAAGACAATACATGCTTTTGTTCACATCTGTCATCATTTGTAAAAACAACCATGATTTTAACAGACACACCTCACAATTTACAATAAAAAATGCTCTCATGGATGAATATAATACACATTAGGTTGATGTAATGCCCATCTTAGTGACCGTGTGAGCAGCTTTGATTGCTCCAAAGCCACTTTTTAACTTCAATTGTGAATGAAGAGTAATCTGTTAGACTTTTCAAGTTTGTTTTCAGGTCGTTCCATTCCTTTATGGCTTTATATGAAAAGGCTGATTGTGCAAAAGAGGTTTCACATCTGGGTACGCTACACTGCCCCCTGGTGGAGGCTCGTGTGTTTCTAGTTGTCACAGCAGATAGCGTATCTTGTCGATACTACTATGGTTATATTGATATTTTTTGGCATTGCAACATCTTCTTTCGTTTTTTTTAATGTATTTATATTACGTTTATAAACTCAGGAAATATGTCCCTTGACACATGAGGACTTTGAATATGACCAATATATGATCCGGTAAAGACTTGGTATCAGATTGATACCTAAATTTGTGGTATCACCCAAATAACAGAAAAATAAGTGATTCTTAAATTTTAACAGAAGTGTAGATAGAACATGTTAAAAGAGAAAGTAAGCAGATATTAACAGGAAATTAACAAGTAGATTAATAATTGTGTTTGTTTACTTACAACTAAAAGACAAGTTGTCTAGTATGTTCACTATGTTATTTAAGGACAAACTTGCAACAAGAAACATATGTTTAATGTACCCTAAGATTTTTTGTTAAAATAAAGCCAATAATGCAATTTTTGTGGTCCCCTTTATTTAGAAAAGTATCGAAAAGTACTGAAACGTATCGAAATACATTTTGGTACCGGTACCGGTACCGGTATTGGTTATCGGGACAACACTAGTATGTATAGACGCACGCATGCAGTGATTGAGTGAATGGACATTATTTGAAGCGCAAAGTGGCGAGGGACGACTAAGTTGAGTAACACCAGGGGTCTGAAAAGATAAGAAAGAAGTGGGATAAGTTGTGAATTAAAGTCTAGGTCTGACTTCAACATGATGTCCAAATACATTTTTGAAATATATATTTTTGTATTGTAATTTATGCATATTGCTGCCTCTCTCTCATCTAAAGGACCTGAAAAAAGTCGAAGACCCCTGTATTAAGGGGTTAAATGTGTGGGGTTTATTTAGTCACACCTGGCTTTTTTTTTTTTTTACATTTGCAGAATTTCTTAGCATCCAACTGCTTGTGCCAGTCGATCCTTGGTTGCTGCTTGATCAACCTCAAAGTGCATCATGAGAAAATGAGAATGAGGACACCTTCAAATATTGGGTGTAAGCATCACATCCATGTCATACTTTGTTGAGGGCTTCTCGTAGTTCCATGTCAGCTCCATCATTGGGAGTGACATTCACCTGAGAGATGTTTCCTGTCATCATGTAGTCCACTACAAGAGGAGCTGGAGATTCCCCACCCTGGACTAGGATGGTAGACATCATCTGTCCAATAGTGCAGTATACTCCATTCTGCACATGGGAAATGTTCAATCTTGGAATGAAGCCATTAGGAGATTCTAAGAGAAAGGGACAAAACAAACAATAGTGTTATACATTAAAGAAAAACGTCTTCTTAAAAAGAAGTTCACACCAATCACGTTTCATTTCGACAAAACTCAATGATTTATTGACTTTTGACTGCTGTGTGAAGCAGAAGGTCTTTGGTTTGAATCCCAGTTGTGGTAGAACTTTTAGTATAGTTTTTAAATGCATTTTTAAATTATGTTAAAATTGTTTAATTCGCTAAACTTCAGCATATTATCATATATTATCATACATACACTATATTGCCAAAAGTATTTGGCCACCTGCCTTGACTCACATATGAACTTGAAGTGCCATCCCATTCCTAACCCATAGGGTTCAATATGATGTCGGTCCACCTTCAACTCTTCTGGGAAGGCTGTCCACAAGGTTGCGGAGTGTGTTTATAGGAATTTTCCACCATTCTTCCAAAAGCGCATTGGTGAGGTCACACGCTGATGTTGGTCGAGAAGACCTGGCTCGCAGTCTCCGTTCTAATTCATCCCAAAGGTGTTCTATAGGGTTCAGGTCAGGACTCTGTGCAGGCCAGTCAAGTGCATCCACACCAGACTCTGTCATCCATGTCTGTATGGACCTTGCTTTGTGCACTGGTGCACTGGTGTTGGAAGAGGAAGGGGCCCGCTCCAAACTGTTCCCACAAAGTTGGGGAGCATGACATTGTCCAAAATGTTTTTGTATCCTGGAACATTCAAAGTTCCTTTCACTGGAGCTAAGGGGCTAAGCCCAACTCCTGAAAAACAACCCCACACCATAATTCCTCCACTGACCCCTCTCTGTCAATTTACGTGGCCCACCACTTTGTGGCTGAGTTGCTGTTGTTCCCAAACTTCTTATGATAAAGCCAAAAGTTGACTTTGGAATATTTAGGAGTGAGGAAATTTCACGATTGGATTTGTTGCACAGGTGGCATCCTATGACAGTTCCACGCTGGAAATCACTGAGCTCCTGAGAGCGGCCCATTCTTTCACAAATGTTTGTAGAAACAGTCTCCATGTCTAAGTGCTTGATTTTATACACCTGTGGCTGGGCCAAGTGATTAGGACACCTGATTCTGATCATTTTGGATGGGTGGCCAAATACTTTTGGCAATATATTGTATATTAGTTATATGGTGCTGGGATAACCAGGATTTTACCTTTCAGAGCTCCTCTTGCACAAACAATGTTTGACCTGGGTATTTGTCAAATCCCAGTTACTGCTAGGAGCCATTGTGTTGCCTTTTAGCCATATGGTAAATATATTTGTGAACAGCAAATAAAAGGCTGGCTTGTTTAACTCCTTCATATCTCTGCCGCCATTTCAACATGTTTTGGTGTAAATTGTGCATACATTTTGCTCCACAGTCACATTTTCAATCCAACATTGTCTTCCGTGGCTTAATGCTCAATTCAGGTAGCACACATATGCAAATGAAGTATGTACCTCCATACATTTGTACTTGTATTGCTTGTGCATGTCAAAGTAAGTGTCATCAACAGATATAGTCCACTTCAGTCATCTACTTCATCTTTTCAATCATGGAAAAACGTATGTCATCACATTATTTTTTGGGGGGGATGATCTCTGACTTGACTTGTATATTTACATATAAACCTTTATAATAGCCCAACCTGTGTGTGAAAATGTACTAAGAATTTAGTCTTATCTTGTTTTGCTACTTTACAACTTGAGCTAAATTAGCGGTTATCATCACTTCCTGTCTCCTCCATGTGTAGCTTTAGCATACGTAGCTCTTCCTTGTTGTACTAATCTGTGCATTTGCAAAGTTTGAAACGTTTTTTTAAACTTCTAAAATTACATTTCTCTAAGTTAGGGCAGCTCAGAAAGAGTGAATTAAATAAAAAGTTAAGCCCAAAATGACTGCTAATTTGTTTTGATAGAGTTACAATTCCACAAAAATGAAGTAAGGACAAGGCATTGCTTTTAATTCCATACAGTATTAGTTTTTACAGTGTAAGTACATGACTATAACCCATGTGACATACTCCGGTGCAGTAGATGGCAGTATGCACCTTTCATGTAATTGCTGCAAGCTGCCGTTAAACTAAAGGAAGAATTAGTCAAAGGTTCTTTGACATCAAAGAGCTGCTACTTCAAAGAGCAGGATCTTTTAAAGCCGGATCGTTCGCGAACGACCCATCACTCGGTGTTGGCAGCAAATGGTAACAACGTCTTCATCTCATCTCTTTTTGCACTCCAACTAATTACTTACTTACTTACTTTTAAAATCAGCTTTTCAGTCCGCGTCTTACATTTAAAACATGAGCCAAGACATAAAGCCGGAAGTTAGCAACACGCAGGAAGAAATGTGCGAATTCCAAAAGGTTAGAAAGTTGATGGAGGAGCGACTAAATGTTACTGCTGAAGAAATATTTGGAGTGTTGGAAAGAACCATAGCAGAGTACGAGGAGGAACTTTCTAGGACAAAAGAGGAGAACAAACGTCTACAAGAACTACTGGATGCTGTTTTCAAACCTCAAGTTGTGCTACACAGAGCAGGTTTGTTTATTTGACATTGTCTTCATGATGATTATCCTGTAGAAACAAGATTGTTTCTTTGAGATTTTGCTATTGGGAGATGACACCTTTTTAAAATGAGTGATTTATCTATTTTCTATTTGACATAACAATCATTGTGTTGAAAGCCTCTGCATGAATTTAGATATAGAAACAAGTTGCAAGATTAGAATGTATGAATGGCTTTGATGTGTATATCTGGAGCTTTGTTTGAAATTTAAAATTATATTTCGCTCAATAAAAATATTTTAATTAACATGACATGAGGGAAGAGGTGGCGACTTGTCCAGGGTGTACCCCGCCTTTAGGTTTAGGCTCCAGCACTCCCCGCGACCCCGAAAGGGACAAGCGGTAGAAATTGGATGGATGGATGGATGAGGGAAGTAGTTTCTATTTTAACACAGTTACATACTCTGATTTATTCCCACCTGTTTGACACTCTTCAATAATATATATTTGTATTCAGTCACGTTACTTCTTCACTACTCAGTGGCTTAGTGGTTAGATTGTCCACCCTGAAATCAGTAAGTCGTGAGTTCAAACCCCGCCCGATTCATACCAAAGACTATAAAAATGGGAGCCATTGCCTCCCTGCTTGGCACTCAGCATCAAGGGTTGGAATTGTTGGTTAAATCACCAAAATGATTCCCGGGCGCAGCCACCGCTGCTGCCCACTGCTCCCCTCACCTCCCAGGGGGTGAACAAGGGGATGGGTCAAATGCAGAGGACACATTTCACCACACCTATCATTGGTACTTTAAGTTTGTCAAACATACGGTCCACGGGCCGGATCAGGCCCTCCAACAGGTTTTATCCGGCCCGCGGGACGAGTTTGCTAAGTACAAAAATGAGTCAACATTTTTGAATGAAAGAAACTGCTGTTTTAAATGTGTCCTCTAGATGTCACAATAGCAATTATTTTGTATCTTTGTAGATGATGCTACATATGTAAAAAAAAAAAAAAAAAACACATGATGTTAGTGCACCAGTCGGGGAAAATGAGCAAACTACATAAATAACATCCTGTAATTTGATTTTGATATTATTTTTTTATCTTGATAGATTGGAAATTTACACCAATGAGTTGACTGATGAACATTACCACATAATTGATTCTGAAAGTGTAAAAAAGACAAATAAAGATAGAATACTATTGACTGCAACATGTAAGTGTAAAAAAAAAACAGTAATTATTTGTACAATTTCAGAATGTGTTTGTTCTATTTTTTTAAACAGAAAACAATCTGCAGTTGTCTTTATTTTTAAGTTATCCTGCCGTGATTTTACCAGTCCGGCCCACTTGGGAGTAGATTTTTATGCATGTGGCCCCCCTTCTAAAATTAGTTTGACACCCCTGGCCTAGATCTTCCTGCGAAAAGCAGATACGAGAAAAAAATCTAACTTTGAAACGGAATAGATCCCTAAAGATTTGTTGAGTAATATCAAGGATTATAAGTCGGTCGCGTTCCCAGACATGTGGAACTATCTTGAGTTCCAGACGTCATTCTACACGACAAAGGAGATGAAAGCTTAAAAAGGCATGGATGGCTACAATTTATTTGTGTGTGGCTGGGTCAAGTAAAATAGTATCAAGACTCTCACGGATAAATCATGCATGGTTTTTGTTCGGGTAAGGTTGGATTTTATCATTCAACTTTGTGTCTTGCGAGGACGCGTCCATGTAAACAAACAACGACTAGGACCCGACAGCTGCCACCCGTGACTGCATATCCATTTAACTAACTAACTATTATTCAATCATCACCATATTTCATGTTTGTCCTGTTGTTGGTTAATAAAAGTCCACAACCATAAAATACTTCCAGTAAGATGTCTAATAAGAGCTATAAATGATTTAGATATTTTAGTTTTTATGCATATATTTTATTAGGCCAACCTCACATAATGTGGATCGTTGGCATAAGAGCTGCAAACTAAAATACAGTAACGCCTCATTTGTGTTCTATGTTCTGCAGACGTCCAGCGGGTGTCAGTGGGGAGTCATGAAGAGGAGTGGCACACCAGTGTGGGACAGAAGGAGCTACAGGCCCCCTCCCACATTAAAGAGGAGCAGCCCTGGGAGCAGCTTCATGATGAAGATGAAGCTCAGTCCTTACAGCTTCATCACAGTCAAAGTGAGGAGAACAGAGGGGCGGAGCTTGTAACTCAACACATCACAGAAGCTGATGGAGAGCATTGTGAAGATATAAACTCAGAACCAGACAGCATCTTTGCTCCACTGTCAGACATGGACGACATGATGTCAGACTCTTCTGATCACAGTGACCACATCCAAAAACCTTTGGAGAGTAAAAATGACTCTAAAGGTGATACGACACATCACACTAACAACAAACACTTTGACTGCTCTGAATGTGGAAAATCATTTGGACAGAAGAGTCATTTTACAAGACACATGAGAACACATACTGGCGAGAAACCTTTTACTTGCTCTGTTTGTAAGAAGAGTTTCTCTAGAAAGCATGTCATGACCACACACATGAGAATACATACTGACGAGAAACCTTTTACTTGCTCAACTTGTGCCAAAAGATTCAAAACTAAGTATGAAATGATGTTACACATGAGAACACACACAGGTGAGAAACCTTTTACTTGCTCTGTTTGTAAGAAGAGTTTCTCCAGAAAGCAAGTCATGACCACACACATGAGAACACACACTGGAGAGAAACCATTTAGTTGCACTGTGTGTGATAAAACATTCAGGTTTAGGCAGAATGTCAGTCAACACAAGTGTGTAACAGTCATGGAAGCTGCAGGGATTTAAAAACACTTAAACAGTGATTGTGCTAAATGTACTTTAAAAACACAGCATGTTTAATATGAATGTATATTTTATGTTGTATGTAGTGCTTCTCATCTTCTAGTGTTATATGTTGGCCTGTAATTACTTTTTAAGTTGTGTGCATTTATTGAATATTATATATGTAGCTACTATTTTATTTTATTTTATCATTATTAAAGAGAGGACATCTTATTTTCATGTGGGTTTTTTTTGTGTCTTATAAAATCACACATTTTTTTCATTGCATGTTATTGTTATTATCAAATTGTTATTATCCAACTAAAAGTATGAATTAATAAAATGGTTAACAAAATGTGGACTCTGGTAGATTAGCAGCATTGTTACATCATGAATGTTAACTACTGCAAAACATCAACCAAAGAAGAAAAAGGCTGAAGTTAGCAACACATCACTGAACTTTAGAGCCATCGCGAGTGGAGTTGGTTGTTTTTATTGCTGCATTTGTACTCATTTCACCACACATCTTTACTTTTAATACTAAAATATTCTTCAAATATATTGTTGTAGGCTTCTAAGATTGATGTTTCTGATGTGTGTAGTCTGTGGAAATTGTTCACTTGCACATATGATGATGATCATCATCATCATCAACATCATCATCATCATCTACATCATAATCATCATCATCATCATCATCAGACGTTACCGGTTCACTACTGGACGAAACCTTAGCATTAATGTTTTAATATACGTGTGACCTCATTATTCCTTGATAATAAGACTACAAATACAGATTTAAAGGCCTCCTGAAATGATTTTTTTTTTATTTAAACGGGGATAGCAGATCCATTCTATGTGTCATACTTGATCATTTCGCGATATTGCCATATTTTTGCTGAAAGGATTTAGTAGAGAAAAACGACGATAAAGATCGCAACTTTTGGTATCTGATTAAAAAAAAGCCTTGCCCCTACTGGAAGTAGCGTGACGTAGTCAGTTGACAGGCTCCTCACATTTTCCTATTGTTTTCAATGCAGCTGGAGCGATTCGGACCAAGAAAGCGACGATTACCCCATTAATTTGAGCGAGGATGAAAGATTCGTGGATGAGGAACGTTAGAGTGAAGGACTAGAATGCAGTGCAAGACATGTCTTTTTTCGCTCTGACCGTAACTTAGGTACAAGCTGGCTCATTGGATTCCACACTCTCTCCTTTTTCTATTGTGGATCACGGATTTGTATTTCAAACCACCTCGGATACTATATCCTCTTGAAAATGAGAGTCGAGAACGCGAAATGGACATTCACAGTGACTTTTATCTCCACGACAATACATCGACGAAACACTTTAGCTACGGAGCTAACGGGATAGCATCATGCTTAACTGCATATAGAAACAAAATAAATAAATCCCTGACTGGAAGGATAGACAGAAGATCAACAATACTATTAAACCGTGGACATGTAAATACACGGTTAATGCTTTCCAGCCTGGCGAAGGTTAACAATGCTGTTGCTAACGACACCATTGAAGCTAACTTAGCAACCGGACCTCACAGAGCTATGCTAAAAACATTAGCTATCCACCTACGCCAGCCAGCCCTCATCTGCTCATCAACACCCGTGCTCACCTGCGTTCCAGCGATCGACGGTGCGATGAAGGACTTCACCCGATCACAGAAGCGGTCGGCGAGACGGAGGAAGTTAAGGTGAGTTAGCCGGCTAGCGCGTCTGCTATCCATCTCTGTCCTCCTGGCTGTGTTGCTGTAGTCCCCTGCTAATACACCGATCCCACCTACAACTTTCTTCTTTGCAGTCTGCATTGTTCATTAAACAAATTGCAAAAGATTCACCAACACAGATGTCCAGAATACTGTGGAATTTTGAGATGAAAACAGAGCTTTTTTGTATTGTATTCAATTGGGTACCAATACTTCTATCAACCGTTTACGTCATGCGCATACGTCATCATATCTAGACGTTTTCAACCGGAAGTGTGGCGGGAAATTTAAAATCGCAATTTATAAGTTAACCCGGCCGTATTGGCATGTGTTGCAATGTTAAGATTTCATCATTGATATATAAACTATCAGACTGCGTGGTCGGTAGTAGTGGCTTTCAGTAGGCCTTTAAGCACTGTATTAGAGTGCCTCTTGTAGTACTCCAACTCGCCACACTGTGAGAAGTGGGGGTGATCATGAGCTAGCAGATGCATGTTGCTGTCATGTTTTATCAGCGAGGAGGACAGCATTTGTGTTTAGTTTTTGTCAGATGCAAATTTTAAGGCTCTGCCGAATAAATGAATCACTATGGCTGCCAATATGGAGGAATATATATATATTTAAGTTCAAATACTTCTCTTAACAGGTAGAAAAATGACACCACAAAAAAGTGAAACAGCAGCAGTATTCAGTAAATATGTTATTAATTTACTAATTAATTAACTATAAAGAGTAACAGTTCAGTTTAGTGCAGTTCAGTTTCAGTTCATTTTGAACATGCATACAATACTAATACAATGTAATGCATCACATATGTCCAGTTGTTTCATTACAGCACGCCCGGAAAGGAGTAGGAAGAAGCTGAGCTTATTTAATCCTACCCCTTTTCATACCATAGCAATGTTATCCCTTGTCCTTGTTCTCTGTAACAGAACAGTGAATAATTAAATAATATACCATAGTAAGTAAACAAATATTAAATACATGAACAATTGTATCTAAAAACAAAACAACAAAAAATAAAAATAAAAAAAGGTTCAAGATGTTCATCATAATTATTGTTCTGTGTACTTTGTGAACACTTTTAAACTGAATCATATTGCTGCTTTGTTTGATGTCTTTGTCTTTATTTGGTTATTCCATTCCATAATTTAATTCCACATACTGATATGCTAAAGGTTTTAAGTGTTGTATGAACATACAAATGTTTTAAATTAGATTTGTATGTAAGGTTATATTCCTCCTCTTTTGTTGAGAAGAAGTGTTGTACATTATTGGGTAGCAGGTTATAGTTTGCTTGAGACATCATTTTAGCTGTTTGCAAATGCACCAAATCGTTGAATTTCAATAATTGTGATTTAATCAATTGTAATGGCCATAGATGATGTGGTCCTGATGGCTTCATCTGGCCAGGATCTTCAGCTCTCACTGGATTGGTTCGCAGCCAAGTGGGAAGCGACTGGGATGAGAATCAGCACCTCCAAGTCCGAGTCCATGGTTCTCGCCCGGAAAAGGGTGGAGTGCCATCTCCGGGTTGGGGAGGAGACCCTGCCCCAAGTGGAGGAGTTCAAGTACCTCAAAGTCTTGTTCACGAGTGAGGGAAGAGTGGATCGTGAGATCGACAGGCGGATCGGTGCGGCGTCTTCAGTAATGCGGACGCTGTATCGATCCGTTGTGGTGAAGAAGGAGCTGAGCCGGAAGGCAAAGCTCTCAATTTACCGGTCGATCTACGTTCCCATCCTCACCTATGGTCATGAGCTTTGGGTTATGACCGAAAGGACAAGATCACGGGTACAAGCGGCCGAAATGAGCTTCCTCCGCCAGGTGGCGGGTGTCTCCCTTAGAGATAGGGTGAGAAGCTCTGCCATCCGGGAGGAGCTCAAAGTAAAGCCGCTACTCCTCCACATCGAGAGGAGCCGGATGAGGTGGTTCGGGCATCTGGTCAGGATGCCACCCGAACGCCTCCCTAGGGAGGTGTTTAGGGCACGTCCGACCGGTAAGAGGCCACGGGGAAGACCCAGGACACGTTGGGAAGACTATGTCTCCCGGCTGGCCTGGGAACGCCTCGGGATCCCTCGGGAAGAGCTGGACGAAGTGACTGGGGAGAGGGAAGTCTGGGCTTCCCTGCTTAGGCTGCTGCGCCCGTGACCCGACCTCGGATAAGCGGAAGAAGATGGATGGATATTGTCGTAGTGATTCATTTATTCAGCAGAGCATTAAAACTTGGATCTGACAAAAACAAAACACAAATGCTGTCTTCCTCGCTGATAAAACATGATAGCAACATGCATTTGCTAGCTCACGATCACCCCCACTTCTCACAGTGTGGCGAGTTGGAGTACTACAAGAGGCATTCTAATACAGTGCTTAAATCTGTATTTTTAGTCTTATTATCAAGGAATAATTAGGTCTCACTTATATTAAAATATTAATGCTAAACTTTCATCCAGTAGTGGACCGGTGACCTCTGATGATGATGATGATGATGATGATGATGATGATGATGATGATGAATATGTGCAAGTGAACAATTGGATCCACAAGGGACAACAACCCTTTCCACAGACTACACACACCAGAAACACAAATCTTAGAAGCCTACAACAATATATTTGAAGAAGACTTTAAGATTAAAAGTGAAGATGTGTGGTGAAATAAGTACAAATGCAGCGAGTTGGGGGTTAAATCACCAAAATGATTCCCGGGCGCGGCGCCGCTGCTGCCCACTGCTCCCCAAGGGGATGGGACAAATGCAGAGGACAAATTTCACCACATCTAGTGTGTGTGTGACAATCATTGGTACTTTAATCTTTAATCTTAATCTTTAATAAAAACAACCAACTCCACTCGCGATGGCTCTAAAGTTCAGTGATGTGTTGCTAACTTCAGCATTTTTCTTCTTTGGTTAAAGTTTTGCAGTAGTTAACATTCATGATGTAACAATGCTGCTAATCTACCAGAGTCCACATTTTGTTAACAATTTTATTAATTCAGACTTTTAATTGGATAATAACATCAACAAAATCCAATGGAAAAAATCTGTGATTTTATAAGAGACACAAAAAAAATGAAAATACTAAGATTTACTCTCTTTAACAATGAGAAAATTAAATAAAACATTAGCCACATATATAATATTTTATTAATGCACACAACTTAAAGGCCTACTGAAATGAATTTTTTTTATTTAACAGATCCATTCTGTGTCATACTTGACCATTTCGCGATATTGCCATATTTTTGCTGAAAGGATTTAGTAGAGAAAATCGACGATAAAGTTCGCAACTTTTGCTCGCTGATAAAAAAAGCCTTGCCTGTACCGGAAGTAGCGTGACGTCACAAGCGGTAGTGCTGCTCACAATTCCCCGTTGTTTACAATGGAGCGAGAGAGATTCGGACCGAGAAAGCGACGATTACCCCATTAATTTGAGCGAGGATGAAAGATTCGTAGTTGAGGAACGTTAGAGTGAAGGACTTGAGAGGCAGTGATGGACGTATCTTTTTTCGCTCTGACCGTAACTTAGGTACAAGCTGGCTCATTGGATTCCACACTCTCCTTTTTCTATTGTGGATCACAGATTTGTATTTTAAACCACCTCGGATACTATATCCTCTTGAAAATGAGAGTCGAGAACGTGAAATGGACATTCACAGTGACTGAACATGTAAATACACGATTAATAATTCAGCTTTGCGAAGCTAAAAAAAATAGAAGCTAACCTAGCTACGTAGCCAACGTGATAGCAGCAGTCTCAAATGCAGATAGAAACTAAATTAAAAAAAAACCCTGACTGGATGGATAGACAGAAGATCAATAATACTATTAAACCATGAACATGTAAATACACGATTAATAATATTCCGCTTGGCGAAGCTAAAAAAACAGAAGCTAACCTAGCTGCGTAGCTAACTTAGATGCGGCGGCGGGCGTTGTACGCGTTTGACGACACCCCGGCCGCCATCAGAGTCGGCAAGAAACATACATTTCCCCAAAGTTACGTACGTGACATGCACATATCGACACGCACGTACGGGCAAGCGATCAAATGTTTGGAAGCCAAAGCTGTACTCACCGTAGTGCGTCTGTTATCCTGCTCAAAACACAACACAACCTCCTGGTGTTGGTGTTGCTGTAGTCCGCCACTCCACCGATCGCACCTACAACTTTCTTATTTGCAGTCTCCATTGTCCATTAAACAAATTGCTCAATCGCTTTATTAACAAGCGGTAACTGGTTGTAGTTCAAAAAGTAACGCGCACACATACACGAGCTCACACACACTCGAGTTCTCCGCCAACTCACTCGCGCATGCGCATTCCCCAAACCCTTAAAGACACAGTACACTAATGCAAATATCACAGATATTACAGTATTGTACTTAGCCGCTAAGACACCGATCGATCCCACCTACAACGTTCTTCTTTGCAGCCTCCATTGTTCATTAAACAAATTGCAAAAGATTCACCAACACAGATGTCCAGAATACTGTGGAATTTTGTCGAAGAAAACAAGAGGCTTTTCTATCGGGTCCGATGGGGTCCAAACACTTCCGTTGCTTTTATGACGTCACGCGCATGAATCATATCCAAAGGAGTTTTTCAACCGGAAGTGTGGCGGGAATTTTAAAATTGCACTTTATAAGTTAACCCGGCCGTATTGGCATGTGTTGCAATGTTAAGATGTCATCATTGATATATAAACTATCAGACTGCGTGGTTGGTAGTAGTGGCTTTCAGTAGGCCTTTAAAAAGTAACTGCAGGCCAACACTAGAAGATGAGAAGCACTACATACAACATAAAATATACATTCATATTAAACATGCTGTGTTTAAAAGTACATTTAGCACAATCACTGTTTAAGTGTTTTTAAATCACTGCAGCTTCCATGACTGTTACACACTTGTGTTTACTGACAAGCTGCTTATACATGAACCTTTTAACACACACAGTGCAACTAAACGGTTTCTCTCCCGTGTGTGTTCTCATGTGTGTGATCATGTGATGCTTTCTGGAGAAACTCTTCTTACAAACAGAGCAAGTAAAAGGTTTCTCTCCAGTATGTATTCTCATGTGTAATATAATTTCATTCTTAGTGTTGAATCGTTTAGCACAAGCTGAGCAAGTAAAAGGTTTCTCCCCAGTGTGTGTTTTCATGTGTGTGATCACGTGATGCTTTCTGGAGAAACTCTTCTTACAAACAGAGCAAGTAAAAGGTTTCTCTACAGTATGTATTCTCATATGTCTTGTAAAATGACTCTTCTGTCTCAATGATTTTCCACATTCAGAGCAGTCAAAGTGTTTGTTGTTAGTGTGATGTCTCGTATCACCTTTAGAGTCATTTTTACTCTCCAAAGGTTTTTGGATGTGGTCACTGTGATCAGAAGAGTCTGACATCATGTGGTCCATGTCTGACAGTGGACCAACGATGCTGTCTGGTTCTGACTTTATATCTTCACAATGCTCTCCATCAGCTTCTGTGATGTGTTGAGTTACAAGCTCCGCCCCTCTGTTCTCCTCACTTTGACTGTGATGAAGCTGTAAGGACTGAGCTCCATCTTCATCATTAGCCTCCACCAACATTTGAAGCTTCCCCCACAGTTCCTCCTCTTCCTCTTTAATGTGTGGGGGCTGGAGCTCCTTTTGTCCCACACTGGAGCTCCACTCCTGCTGCTTAGAGGGAATCTCTTCTTGACTCTCTGCTGACACCTGCTGGACGTCTGCAGAACATAAAACAAAAATGAGGTGTTACTGTATTTTAGTTTGCAGTATTCAAACTATTCACATGTGAAGTAGGCCAAATAAGCAAGCTATCTGGAAAATTTAGTAAAAAAATAAATAATTTTTGTTTCATCTAACATCACATGGACAAAGATAAGACCTTCTGGAGGAAAGTTATGTGGTGAGATGAAACAAACATTTAGCTGTTTGGCCACAATACCCAGCAATATGTTTGGAGGAGAAAAGGTGAGGCCTTTAATACCAGGAACACCACACCTACCGTCAACCATGTTGGTGGTAGTATTATGCTCTGGGCCTGTTTTGCTGCCAATGGAACTGGTGCTTTACAGAGAGTAAATGGGACAATGAAAAAGGAGGATTACCTCCAAATTCTTCAAGACAACCTAAAATCATCAGCTCGGATGTTGGGTCTTGGGTGCTGTTGGGTGTTCCAACAGGACAATGACCCCAAACACGTGTCAAAAGTGGTAAAGGAATGGCTAAATCAAGTTCGAATTAAGGTTTTAGAATTGCCTTCCCAAAGTCCTGACTTAAATGTGTGGACAATGCTGAAGAAACAAGTCCATGTCAGAAAACCAACAAATTTAGCTGAACTGCACCAATTTTGTCAAGAGGAGTGGTCAGAAATGCACCCAGAAACTTACCAGAAGCTTGTGGATGGCTACCAAAAGCGCCTTATTGCAGTGAAACTTGCCAAGGGACATGTAAACAAATATTAACATTGCTGTATGTATACTTTTGACCCAGCACATTTGCTCACATTTTCAGTAGACCCATAATAAATTCCCAAAAGAACCAAACTTCATGAATGTTTTTTGTGACCAACAAGTTTGTGCTCCAATCACGCCATCACAAAAAAATAAGAGTTGTAGAAATTATTGGAAACTCAAGACAGCCATGACATTATGTTCTTTACAAGTGTATGTAAACTTTTGACCACGACTGTACTATTAATGTTGTAAATACAAATCCTAGTATATCTAGAAAGGGTGGTCCTAAAGAGGTAGGCCTTTTTCAGAGGTCTCAAGAAGGTAACACATACAAGAATGTGTGTGTGGGTGTGTGTGTGTGTGTGTGTGTGTTTTACAGAAAAAACACACTATAGCTCTCATTGCAAATGAGAACATGTTGGCAAAGAAAGGAGTTGTTGTAAAATGGTCGTCAATAAAAAGTGTGGTCAAATATGCACCACTAGCTGGGTGGTGGGGGTCCTGTTTTGTAAAAGATACACTCTACAAGGGTTGTCACAAGACCAGAATGTCAGTAGTCTATAACGATACCTATGAAAACCTTCCACCTCTCACTCAAGTAGGCTTTATCAATTCACGCTCATAGCCTTAGATTTGTCAGATCCAGTCTAGTAGCTTGTGCCAATCTATTGTAGTGAAAAAAAACAACTGTTGAGATGCAAAAGAGCAACATTTCTGTCAATGCGCACAATAGTCGTTAGAATGGAATTGTGCCTCGTCAGCATTGAGGTATTGTATGATAGAACGATCACAGTGGAACGACCACTACCAGACCAAAATCAATTGTTAGACTGGAATCACCCACGTTAGCATCCCATTCAGTTGCAAAAAATGGCACAAAAGCAGCATCTGAGACCGGAACATTTCTAAGTCCTGTTATTTGTTGGAGGCTAAATTGTAGTCTTTTAGGAATGGTTGAAAGGACAGTGTGGTATCTATCTACTAAATACTACATTACATTGAAGAGATTATTGAAGAGATTTCAGAACCTTTAACATATATCAGCAACCTATCATTTCAAACAGGCAAATTCCCGAACAAAATGAAAATAACAAAAGTCGTACCAATTTATAAGACTGAAGACCAGTTTACAAACTACAGACCTGTTTCTTTACTTCTACAATTTTCTGAAATTATTACAAAATGTTTAACAACATAATAGAAATATGTTCTAGACCAATAATCACTCCATATTCTTTACTGCTCACTAGTGTTACATATGAGTTATTGTGTAGAAATATGGGGAAACAACTACAAATGTGCGCTTCATTCACTAACGGTGTTACAAAAAAGATCAGTTAAAATAATACATAAATGTTGGTTTTAGAGAACATACAAACTATTTATTTATTGAATCAAATATATTGAATTTCAATGACTCGGTGAGCTTGCAAACAACTAAAATTATGTACAAAGCAAACTATAATCTGCTACCCAAGAATTTACAACAATTCTTCTCAAGAAAAGAGGAAAAATATAACCTTAGAGAAAAATCTAATTTAAAACATTTGTATATTTGTACAACACTTAAAATATTTAGCATATCAGAATGTGGAATTAAATTATGAAATTATTAAAGGCCTACTGAAAGCCACTACTACCGACCACGCAGTCTGATAGTTTATATATCAATGATGAAATCTTAACATTGCAACACATGCCAATACGGCCGGGTTAACTTATAAAGTGACATTTAAAATTTCCCGGGAAATATCCGGCTGAAACGTCGCGGTATGATGACGTATGCGCGTGACGAAGTCAGACTAACGGAAGTTATGGTACCCGTAGAATCCTATACAAAAAGCTCTGTTTTCATTTCATAATTCCACAGTATTCTGGACATCATTTGCAATTTGTTTAATGAACAATGAAGGCTGCAAAGAAGACAGTTGTAGGTGGGATCGGTGTATTAGCAGCGGACTACAGCAACACAACCAACTTTGTTGGAGCGCTAGCCGCGCTAGCCGCCGACCTCACCTTGACTTCCTACGTCTCCGGGCCGCCAAACGCATCGGGTGAAGTCCTTCGTCCTTCTGCCGATCGCTGGAACGCAGGTGAGCACGGGTGTTGATGAGCAGATGAGGGCTGGCTGGCGTAGGTGGAGAGCTAATGTTTTTAGCATAGCTCTGTGCAGTACGGTTGCTAAGTTAGCTTCAATGGCGTCGTTAGCACAGCATTGTTAACCTTCGCCAAGCTGGAAAGCATTAACCGTGTATTTACATGTCCACGGTTTAATAGTATTGTTGATTTTCTATCTATCCTTCCAGTCAGGGGTTTATTTTTTTGTTTCTATATGCAGTTAAAGCACGATGCTATCACGTTAGCTCGTAGCTAAAGCATTTCGCCGATGTGTTGTCGTGGAGATAAAAGGCACTGAATGTCCATTTCGCGTTCTCGACTGTCATTTTCAAGAGGATATAGTATCCGAGGTGGTTTAAAATACAAATCCGTGATCCACAATAGAAAAAGGAGAGTGTGGAATCCAATGAGCCAGCTTGTACCTAAGTTACGGTCAGAGCGAAAAAAGATACGTCCATCACTGTCTCTCAAGTCCTTCACTGTAACGTTCCTCATCTACGAATCTTTCATCCTCGCTCAAATTAATGGGGTAATCATCACTTTCTCGGTCCGAATCTCTCTCGCTCCATTGTAAACAATGGGGAATTGTGAGGAATACTAGCCCCTGTGACGTCACGCTACTTCCGGTACAGGCAAGACTTTTTTTTAATCAGCGAGCAAAAGTTGTGAACTTTATCGTCGATTTTCTCTACTAAATCCTTTCAGCAAAAATATGGCAACATCGCGAAATGATCAAGTATGACACATAGAATGGATCTGCTATTCCCGTTTAAATTTTAAAAAATCATTTCAGTAGGCCTTTAAGCAAGGAAATCACACAAAGCACTAAGTTTAAGAAACTGTTCAAACTACAAGTGTTCACTAAGTACAAAGAATAAGAATTATGATAAACATCTTCAACCTTTTCTTTATTATTATTATTGTTGTGTAGATGTTCACGTGTCTAATATTTAAGTATTTATTATTTGTTTACGTACTTATTGTAAAAATAATGTATTTACTTGTTCACTGTTCTGTTAAAAAACAGAGAACAACAAATGATTAAACTGCTATGATATGAAAATGGGTAGAATAAATAAGTTCTGCTTCTTCCTACTCCTTTTCCGACACCGTTATATTTGTTTATGAGTGAGGGATTTTTTTGGGGATGTGTTGGTATTACAGATGCGCGGATAGGCAATTATTTCATCCACAACCGCATCACAAAAGTCGTCATCCACCCGCCATCCACCCGAACCAACATTTTATCAAAACCACACCCGCCCGCCACCCGCCCGTTGTTATATATCTAATGGGTGAGGGGGGACCTACGTCACTTCCGCCTACCAATCCCCTAGCAACCGGGAATTATACAACTACATTATCAAGGTAGGTACCATCTATGTGTGTGTGTTTTTAGATATGATATTTATAATAAAGGTTTTAAAAATGAATGAGTAATATATTTCTAAAACATTTTTTGCATAGTTGTTTTCCCTAAATAATTATAATATATGCTATATATGATAACAACCAACTAGTGTTATTTGAGTTGTTATGAAGTATTATCATGATGTTATTAAAAAATTAATAACTACTATTACTCAAAACTCAGCAAAATATTGTATTTTCAAAATAAGACTTGTACCATAACAGACTGGCAGAATGAAGACCATATATGTGCAATGTGTTTTTTAGTTGGTAAAATGTTTAATCATAGCTCGTTATAAAAGTTATGCTACGTATGATATCCCACACATATTTCTTAAAAATCTGCAAAATAGCATTTTTTCAAAACAAGAGTTGTAGTATAACCAACTGGACCCCATCTATGCATTTACCAAACAAAATGCAAAATATTAATTCAGTGCACGTATTTAAAGTTACTTTTAAATTACATGATGGAGTAAAAAGATGTAAACAAACCTGCTCTGTGTAGCACAACTTGAGGTTTGAAAACAGCATCTAATAGTTCTTGTTGTCGGTCTTTTTCCTCCTTCGTCCGAGAAAGTTCCTCCTCGTACTCTGCTATGGTTCTTTCAAACAGTCCAAATATTTCTTCAACGACAGAATGTAGTCGTTGTTCCATCAACATTCTCAGCTTTCTGACCGGACACATTTTTTAAACAAACAAAACCTGCGTGTTGCTAACTTCCGGCTTTTCTTCTTCTTTACGATCAAACCCGCGGACTTAAAGCTGATTTTAAAAGTTGAATTAAGATCAATCAATCAATCAATCAAAGTTGACTTAAATAGCCCTTAATCACGAGTGTCTCAAAGGGCTGCACAAGCCACAACGACATCCCACATCAGGGCAAGTAAAAACTCAACCCAATGGGCACAATGAGAAACCTCTGACCTGGGCGACCCGTGCAATGGATGTGGAGTGGATCTAGTTAATAATGTGAGAGTCCAGTCCATAGTGGGGCCAGCAGGGGATCATCTTGAGTGGAGACAAGTCAGCAGTGCAGAGACGTCCCCATGGCAACTGATGCACAGAGGAGTGGTCCACCTCGGGTCCCCACTTTGAACAGCTAGATGACTTCTTTTTCCTGTTTGTTGCGTTTCGCCTCGATTGCCAAAGAGTTCTTCTGTTCTAAATGTTTTGGTGCAGTTTGCAGATTTATGTCTGTGGTGGGTGTGTCGTCTGGGGGTGATGAGTTCCTTTGTTTGTTTGTGAATAGCCCATTTTTGCATATCTTTAGGCCATCCCCCTCTGACTGGGAGTGTTGCTTCGGAAGAATTCGCCAAATGTACACTTTTTTTCCCCCCCATATACCTTTATTTATAAAGTTCAACATTTACAAACAAACATATGAACAAGGACAGTTAAAACAAGTACAAAAACAGTGCAATGCAGCCCCAGTGGATTGTTAATTCAATGGAGTAGAATGTAAAATAGACATATGTAGACTAGGGTTGTACGGTATACCGCTATTAGTACAGTACCGCGATACTAATGAATCATATTCCATACGATACCGCCTCTGAAAAGTACCGGTCCCGCACCCCACAGCTCCCCCGTCGTCGTCACGTCGTGACATTGCTGGTTTTATGAGCAGACAAGCATGTTCGGCAGCGCACAATCACGGAGTACTTACAAGCAGACACAGTGTGTAGACAGAAAAGGGAGAACTGATGCTTTTTGGCTTAAAAACTAACAATAAAGGTGAAGTTATAACACTGAAACGCCCTCAGGAAGAGGTGCTTTACGACATGACTAGCTAGCTAGCGGCTAACGTCCATCCGCTGTCAGCAGTGTTTTAGCTACTTCTAATTCACTAATCCTCACCTCCATGGCGACAAATAAAGTAAGTTTCTTACAAGTATTATTATCACTGCAGGACGAAGAATAGCTAAACATGCTTCACCGGCGTCAAAATGTAAACAAACGCCATTGGTGGATCTACACCTGACATCCACTGTAATGATACCAAGTACAATAGCCTATCAAGTCGATACTACTGTGATTACGTCGATATTTTTTGGCATCACAACATCTTTCGTTTTAAAAAAAATCCATATTATGTTTATAAACTCAGGAAATATGTCCCTTGACACCTGAGGACTTTGAATAAGAACAACGACTTGGTATCGGATCGATACCCAAATTTGTGGTATCATCCAAAGCAAATGTAAAGCATCCAAACAAAAGAAAAAGTGATTATTACATTTTAACAGAAGTGTAGACAGAACATGTTAAACGAGAAAGTAAGCAGATATTAACAGTAAATGAACAAGTAGATTAATAATTCATTTTTTACCACTTGTCCTTAATAATATTGACAAAATAATAGAATGGAAGATGACACGATATGTTACTGCATACATCAGCAGACTAATTAGGAGCCTTTGTTTGCTTACTTACTAATAAAAGACAAGTTGTCTTGTATTTTCTCTATTTTATTTAAGGACAAACTTGAAATAAGAGACATATGTTTAATGTACCATAAGATTTTTTGTTAAAATAAAGCCAATAATGCAATATTTTTTGGTCCCCTTTATTTAGAAAAGTATCGAAAAGTATCAAAATAATTTTGGTACCGGTACCAAACCCAGGATCATCTTTTTATGAGGCACCAGCACTAAACCATATCCACCGTGCTGCCCATGCAAGCCAATATGTACGATTAATATCCATTGTCTTGCAGCATGATATTTTTGGTAAGAAAATACATTTAGGCACTCATTTTAATGCAGCCAAAATAAGACAACGCTTTCTGATGAATAGGCCAGGATGTCTTGAGAGTATTTAAAAAGGATTATGAGAAAAATTAGTCTGATATTGATTTAGATGTATTACAGTTGAACATATATGTTGTATACTTTTTAATTGAAAAATCATTGTTATTAGAGTATGTTACAAAAAAACACTAACCTGGATCTACATGTTGAGTCTGTCTCTCAGCAGTAAATGTGCTGCTGCTGCTTGCTGTCTGAATAGATGCTGTAGTGAAAAACACAAAATGGCACATGTCATCTCTGTATGCATTGAAACTCTAAAGTACTTTTTCTGTTTTCACAATTGTATTTATTGATGAAGAAAATTCAGAGAATGGGAATAAATTGCACTGCAATCGTATCCGAAAACTGAAAAACGTACGTTTCATAATTTTTTTTGTTTGTTTATCAATAAATATCCTTTATTTTTTTACTGCACGGTGCCACCTCAAACGTCTGCATCTTAAAAATCCCACGATAGTTGGAAAACACCCTCCGGTTCCCCTTCTTAAAGAGAGGAACCACCACCCCGCCTGCCCAATCCAGAGGCACCGCCCCTGATGTCCACGCGATGCTGCACAGTCTTGCCAACCAAGACAGCCCAACAGCATCCAGAGCCTTAAGAACTCCGGGCAAATCTCATCCACCCCATTTTTAACTACCTCAGCAACCTCAGCCCCAGAAATAGGAGAGCCCACCACAGATTCCCCAGGCACTGCTTCCTACATTTTTAATTAGTACAGTAGCATCGCTAACCCAACAAGGGACTTCTCCCAATAGCTCCACCCACTTGGCAGATGACTTTATGAATTTCTTTAATAAGAAAATTGAACTCATTAGAAAGGAGATTAAAGACAACGCATCCCAGCTACAACTGGGTTACATTAACACAGATACGACTGTATATACGACGGATACCGCCCTCCAAAATAGTCTCTCTCTTTTTGATGAAATAACATTAGAGGAATTATTACGGCGTGTAAGTGGGATAAAACAAACAACATGTTTACTTGACACACTTCCTGGGAAACTTATCAAGGAGCTTTTTGTATTATTAGGTCCATCAGTGCTAAATGTGATAAACTTATCACTTTCCTCTGGCACTGTTCCCCTAGCATTCAAAAAGCGGTTATTCATCCTCTGCTCAAAAGACCTAACCTCGATCCTGACCTCATGGTAAACTACCCACCTTCCGTTTATTTCGAAAATCCTCGAAAAAAATTGTTGCACAGCAGCTAAATGAACACTTGGTGTCTAACAATCTCTGTGAACCTTTTCAATCCGGTTTCAGGGCAAATCACTCTACGGAGACAGCCCTCGCAAAAATGACTAATGATCTATTGCTAACGATGGATTCTGATGCGTCATCTATGTTGCTGCTTCTTGATCTTAGCGCCGCTTTCGATACTGTCAATCATAATATTTTATTAGAGCGTATTAAAACATGTGTTGGTATGTCAGATTTAGCCTTGTCTTGGTTTAACTCTTATCTTACTGACAGGATGCAGTGCGTCTCCCATAACAATGTGACCTCGGACTATGTCAAGGTAACGTGCGGAGTTCCCCAGGGTTCGGATCTTGGCCCTGCACTCTTTAGTATTTACATGCTGCCGCTAGGTGACATCATACGCAAATACGATGTTAGCTTTCACTGTTATGCTGATGACACTCAACTCTACATGCCCCTAAAGCTGACCAACACGCCGGATTGTAGTCAGCTGGAGGCGTGTCTTAATGAAATTAAACAATGGATGTCCGCTAACTATTGCAACTCAACGCTAAGAAAACGGAAATGCTGATTATCGGTCCTGCTCAACACCGACATTTATTTAATAATACCTTAACATTTGACAACCAAACAATTACACAAGGCGACTCGGTAAAGAATCTGGGTATTATCTTCGACCCAACTCTCTCGTTTGAGTCACACATTAAGAGTGTTACTAAAACGGCCTTCTTTCATCTCCGTAATATCGCTAAAATTCGTTCCATTTTGTCCACTAGCGACGCTGAGATCATTATTCATGCGTTCGTTACGTCTCGTCTCGATTACTGTAACGTATTATTTTCGGGTCTCCCTATGTCTAGCATTAAAAGATTACAGTTGGTACAAAATGCGGCTGCTAGACTTTTGACAAGAACAAGAAAGTTTGATCATATTACGCCTATACTGGCTCACCTGCACTGGCTTCCTGTGCACTTAAGATGTGACTTTAAAGTTTTACTACTTACGTATAAAATACTACACGGTTTAGCTCCAGCCTATCTTGCTGATTGTATTGTACCATATGTCCCGGCAAGAAATCTGCGTTCAAAGAACTCCGGCTTATTAGTGATTCCCAGAGCCCAAAAAAAATCTGCGGGCTACAGAGCGTTTTCTATTCGGGCTCCAGTACTCTGGAATGCCCTCCCGGTGACAGTTAGAGATGATACCTCAGTAGAAGCATTTAAGTCCCATCTTAAAACTCATTTGTATACTCTAAACTTTAAATAGCCCCCCTTTTTCAGACCAGTTGATCTGCCGTTTCTTTTCTTTTCTCCTCTGCTCCCCTCTCTCCCTTGTGGAGGAGGGGGGGACACACAGGTCCGGTGGCCATGGATGAAGTGCTGGCTGTCCAGAGTCGGGACCCGGGGTGGACCGCTCGCCTGTGTATCGGTTGGGAACATCTCTGCGCTGCTGACCCGTCTCCGCTCGGGATGGTTTCCTGCTGGCCCCACTATGGACTGGACTCTCACTATTATGTTGGATCCACTATGGACTGGACTCTCACAATATTATGTCAGACCCACTCGACATCCATTGCATTCGGTCTCCCCTAGAGTTGGGGGTTACCCACATATGCGGTCCTCGCCAAGGTTTCTCATAGTCATTCACATCGACGTCCCACTGGGGTGAGTTTTTCCTTGCCCTTATGTGGGATCTGTACCAAGGATGTCGTTGTGGCTTGTGCAGCCCTTTGAGACATTTGTGATTTAGGGCTATATAAATAAACATTGATTGATTGATTGATCTCTTTTGTCGTGTAGAATAACGTCTGGAACCCAAGATAGTTCCACATGTCTGGGAACGCGACCGACGGATAATCGTTGATATTACTCAACAAATCTTTAGGGATCTATTCCGTTTCAGTTAGATTTTATGCTCATATCTGTTTTTCGCAGGAAGATCTAGGCCCTTTGTGTACTCAGAGAGTTTGCACGCACCTTGCTGCACAACAGCCATCTTGGCATGGTTGACCACCACGTTTTTCACTTCCCGGAAGAAGTACGTTACTGAATAAATATAATATAATATATATATATATATATATATATATATATATATACATATATATATATATATATATATATATATATATATATATATATATATATATATATATGTATATATATATAGCAAGTGGGGGAAAAAAAACTGAGTATGTAACTGAGTTAAAGTAGAATCTTCTTCTCTCATGTCATGTTTCAAATATACAAATAATACTTTTTCATTTTAAACAGAGCTCAAGATACACACATCAAAGCCATTCATACATTATAATCTTGCAACGTGTTTCTATATCTAAATTCATGCAGAGGGTTTCAACACAATGATTTTTATAACAAATAGAAAATAGATAAATCAATCATTTTAAAATGGTGTCATCTCGAAATTGTTCTGGACTGAAGTTTTCTTTTCTGACTGTTATAAAACACAAACAAATCTAAAAGAAACAATCTTGTTTCTACAGGGTTATCATCATTAAGACAATGTCAAATAACATTCACAAATCAAAAGTGTAGTACAATAATTTTGTGAGCAATACACAAGCTGTTGATTCGGTGTAATCTTTTTGAATGGACTTTTACGTTACATGATAAGGTAAAAAGATGTAAACAAACCTGCTCTGTGTAGCACAACTTGAGGTTTGAAAACAGCATCCAGTAGTTTTTTTAGACGTTTGTTCTCCTCCTTTGTCTTAGAAAGTTCCTCCTCGTACTCTGCTATGGTTCTTTCCAACACTCCAAATATTTCTTTAACAGTAACATTTAGTCGCTGCTCCATCAGCATTCTCACTTTTTGGAATTTGCACATTTTTCCAATTGAGTGTGTTACGAGTTTCAAAAGTGATTAACTGGAGTAACAAAGGATTTTTGTCGGGTTCCCCTGTCTTCACTCTCCTGTGTGAACTCCTGGAAAACAGAATAACGGAAAAAATTAATGAAGGAGTGTACCGCAATTTTCTACCCCAAATCTCTGTCTGATTTATTACAAATTTTCAAAATCAGCACACAAATCAATAACATTCCCCCAGTGAAATAATGTTTCAGTTTCAATGTCCATTTGTTGGTTTGAATTCAAGCACAATGGTTAACTCTTCTTTCTACACATCAATGAGCAACATATCACAACCACATATTCACAGAAATCATGTATTTAGACACATAAACATCACTCTTTTAAGTGCAATCCTGTCTATTAAATAGACTATGTTTTTAGAGATGTATGCATTTGTTTTTAATACAATCAATTCACCATTAAATCAGTGCAATAATGTAAATCATAACCACTCTGGTTTTAAATCAATACTGGAATGACTTTGGGCTTCAAACATGAAACACAACACACATAGGGAGAACGGTTTAGCTTATAGGACATTTTCAACTCAGACCGGACAAAATAACTCCTCCTTTAAAACTTCAGCAGTCTCTTTAAGTTGTAAACAGTAGACATTGCTTTCCTTAACATTAGCAGTCATACAATACATGTTCAGATACCTCGGAAACCAAAATAAAGAGTGAGGACATCAACACAGAGAATGGCGGTTACACACACACACAATACTGTAATAATCCAGGAATGTAGGCTCATACAACTTCTTTAGTTTGTCTTGTCTTTATTGTACAAGATGCGATTCAACCACACAACAACTCCAATGTGCGTCTCCCCTCTTTTCCCGGCAATACTCGAACGCTTCCTTCCTGTCAACAACGGAAAGAAATGCACTCCCAACAGGTGTAAAAGAAAGTGCATCTCTATCCTCCTTCAAAACCGCACTAAAACAACACCTCCAGGCAGCTACACCCCTAGCCTAACCTCCTCCCCCCATCACATCCCACCTCCCCGGATTGTAAATAATCAAATGTATATACTTGTTCTTATACTTTCTGAGCTCACTATGTTCACCGCTCGTTGTACATATCCTACGAAGTGAGACCTACACTGTTTTAATGTCCATTTCTCAGATGTTTTAATTGTGGATGACTGAAGTATGCTGATCATACTTGCCAACCTTGAGACCTTATAATTCGGGAAATTGGGGGGGCTTGGTTGTAGCGGGGGTGTATATTGTAGCCCGGAAGAGTTAGGGATGCAAGGGATTCTGGGTATTTGTTCTGTTGTGTTTATGTTGTGTTACGGTGCGGATGTTCTCCCGAAATGTGTTTGTCATTCTTGTTTGGTGTGGGTTTACAGTGTGGCGCATATTTGTAACAGTTTTAAAGTTGTTTATACGGCCACCGTCAGTGTGACCTGTACGGCTGCTGATCAAGTATGTTTTGCAGTCACTTTCGTGTGTATGCAGAAGCTGCATACAACATGTGACTGGGCCGGCACGCTGATTGTATGGTGTAAAAGTGGACAGTTTGTAGAGGACACTAAAGGCAGTGTCATCACGGCACGCCCTTAATAATGTTGTCCGGGTGAAAATCGGGAGAATGGTTGCCCCGGGAGAATTTCGGGAGGGGCACTGAAATTCGGGAGTCTCCCGGAAAAATCGGGAGGGTTGGCAAGTATGATGCTGATAGCAACCCAACCCCCTCCGCATCCCACTAAAACTGTGAAACTGTATAAAGAGACACAAAATATATGTGAAATAAACACTACTAAGTAAGCACATTTCCATAAATGTGTGCGGCATAACATGTTTTCACACATACACACACAGCCCATACAATAGCATGTAAACATTAACTTATGTAAATAGCCGCACATAGCCCGTGTAACACTCAAATCCACACATGAATAAGATTTACATATGTAGGCATGGCGACATACAACCTTTCCGGGCTACCGCGCATGCTCGTCACTACTGTTGCATGCTGGGTAGTGTAGTTCTTATATTGCCTAGTTCAGTGTTTTTCAACCTTTTTTGAGCCAAGGCACATTTTTTGCGTTGAAAAAATGCGGATCCACACCACCAGCAGAAATCATTAAAAAACAAAACTCAGCTGACAGTAAAAAGTCGTTGTCGCAAGTGTTGGATATGAATTCAAACCATAACCAAGCATGCATCACTATAGCTCTTGTCTCAAAGTAGGTGTACTGTCACCACATGTCACATCACACCCTGACTTATTTGGAGTTTATTGCTGTTTTCCTGTGTGTAGTGTTTTAGTTCTTGTCTTGCGCTCCTATTTTGGTGGCTTTTTCTCTTTTTTTGGTATTTTCCTGTAGCAGTTTCATGTCTTCCTTTGAGCGATATTTCCTGCATCTACTTTGTTTTAGCAGTCAAGAATATTTCAGTTGTTTTTATCCTTCTCTGTGGGGACATTGTTGATTGTCATGTCATGTTCGGATGTACTTTGTGGACGCCGTCTTTGCTCCACAGTAAGTCTTTGCTGTCGTCCAGCATTCTGTTTTTGTTTACTTTGTAGCCAGTTCAGTTTTAGTTTCGTTATGCACTTCCTTCCCTAGGCTTCAATGCCTTTTCTTAGGGGCACTCACCTTTTGTTCATTTTTGGTTTAAGCATTAGACACCTTTTTACCTGCACACTGCCTCCCGCTGTTTCCGACATCTACAAAGCAATTAGCTACTGGCTGCCACCTACTGATATGGAAGAGTATTACACGGTTACTCTGCCAAGCTCTAGACAGCACCGACACTCAACAACAACACATCATTTGCAGATTATAATTACTGCTTTGCAAAAAATATTTTTAACCCAAATACACTAGTGTGCCGCAGCACAGTGGTTGAAAAACACTGGCCTAGCTCATAACGTCACAGAATGGTTGCAAACAACAGGGGATAATATAGATGATATAGTGAGGAGGAGAGACACAAACATTGCACCCTCCCTTAGAGCAGTGAGCTGGCGAGCAGAGAAGCTACATGCTAAGTAGCAACAAGCTAAAAGAGGAGAACAAGCTATCAGTACTATTTCTACATTCACACAACGTCTTCATGTCAGTCATAAAACAGAGCCAGGACTTACAGACAATGTTTCCAAGACACTTCGTGGGAAGAAACAACAAACTTGGAGCGCTGAAACACGTCAATCTGTCTCGTGTGTAAACGAGTGAGCGTCTGACTGTCACGTGGAGACTACCGGAAACTAGAGGAGGGAGCAACTCGCCTTCAAAATAAAAGTCCCTTCTCATTACCTGATAATGTTACGTGACGTCACACTGGTATAAATACTGTACCACTATTTCGAACCGCAGTAGGAACATGCTTGATACAAGTTTCAGAAACCTAACATAACTTAGTCTGTATCAATTGCTGCTAAGAGAAGGACTGTCTCAGAGACGAAGGAGTGAACCGCCATTTTTTTCCCCTTCTTCTTCTTCTTTTTCCTTTAATGGCAGTTGACAAGCAACCTTCTGGTGTGCATTACCGCCACCTTCTGAAATGGAGTGTGGACCGAGGTGGATCTCTACACTATATTATTTTATTTAACCCAGTGTTTTTTAAATATGTGTATAATGCTTTATAACCTACGTGTTCTGAGTGCAATCCTAAAATATCTTCCACTGCTAACCTAATCTTCTCTTTCGCTAACTTATTTCCCAGTATTTCCCTTTATTGTATTTCCTACAATGTATTAAAACATGTGCTACACTTTCTATCTGATGACAACATGCAGTCACACAGCCTGTATTATGTTTCCTACCATTTTCAATCAACTATTTAGATATGTATGTCCTAATCTCATTCTAGTATTAATATCTTCTTCCTTCCTTCACTATTATGTTAGATCCACTATGGACTGGACTCTCACACTATGAACTAGATCCACTCGACGTCCATTGCACCGGTCGCCCAGGGTGGGGGGTCCACGGTGGTATTGCAGGGATTGGTATTGTAGGGCTAACTTTAGTGAAGTGAAGTGAATTATATTTATATAGCACTTTTTCTCAAGTGACTCAAAGCGCTTTACATAGTGAAACCCAATATCTAAGTTACATTGAAACCAGTGTGGGTGGCACTGGGAGCAGGTGGGTAAAGTGTCTTGCCCAAGGACACACCGGAAGTGACTAGGATGGCAGAAGCGGGGATCAAACCTGCATCCCTCAAGTTGCTGGCACGGCCGCTTTACCAACCGAGCTGAACCGCCCCACTTTAGTATTGTCAATTTGAGCTTTTTCACATATGTCTCCTATTATCCACCCGAAACTTCATTGTTTCCTTCTTTTTTTCTTGGCAGTTTAGTAACACTTTTATGGAGCGCCTTGTGGCGACCCATCAGCGTTCCTGTTCTGTAACCCTGTACACTGTTTGCTTGTCTAATCTTGAACGGGTTTGTGCTTAAAACAAAGTTTATTTGTACTTGTGCAATGACAATAAAGACCTACCTACCTACCTACTTGGTGAGTTGGATGTCCTTGCTTGGACCCTTTTAAGTTTGCCCAATAAACTACTGAGAGTTGATCTCTCCTCATATCTAAAGGTTTTTCATTCATGTCTACTTGTAATGCTGCAACTGGGGTTGATTTAGTAGCTCCACAACTTGACCTTAATGCCTGTGATTGGATCCTGTCTATTTTCCCAAGTCATGTTTTTGAAGCAGATTGATAAATAATGCATCCATAATCAATAACAGATGGAATTAAAGTGATATATATTGATTTCAATGTCTGTCTATCAGCCCCCCAGTCTTTACCCCTCAAAGCCCTCATTATATTTAACACCTTTTTACTTTTCTCCACTATTTTGCTGATGTTAATATTTTTATCAAACCATATTCCCAAATATTTAAATACTTGTACCTCTTCTATATTTTCTCCATAGAGTTTAATTTGGAGCTTGTTTTGAACATTCCTCTTTGTAAAATTCACGACTTTAGTCTTTCCAACAGACAATCTTAAACTCCAAGCTGTTCCCCATTCTTGAACATAATTTACCGCATTTTGAATCTTCTTTTCTATATGATTAGTATTTCTACCTCTCTTCCACATCACTCCATCATCACAAACAGTGCCACATCCACTAACCCTTCCACTTCACTAAACACTTCATTTATCAATATTGAAAATAATACTGGACTTATTATAATCCCTTAAAGGGTTCCATTTTCCACTTCATATACTCTACTATATTCATTTTCTATTTTTACTAAAATGTTGCTACTTGTTAAGAAGTTTTTTATCCATCTATACATTTTCCCTGTAATCCCAATTTTATCTAATTTTATCAGCATTTCCACAACATATCAGAAGCTTTCTCTATGTCAAAAATATACTTTATTTATTTGTCCTTTTCTAATTTCCTCTTCCAGCTGGACTGCTGGTCGTTTGTGTTTCTTACTTTCCGAAATCCACTTTGGTAGTTTTTTATCATTTCTTTTGACTGTAAATAATAGACTAGTCTTTCGTTAATCATGCTTTCCATAACTTTGCCCAAATTTGAGGTCAATGCTATCGGCCTATAATTACCTGCCTCTTCCGGGTCTTTTCCTGGTTTGCATATCGGAATTATTACAGCTTCTTTCCACTCAGCTGGTCATTTCCCTTCTTCATATATCCTATTATATAATTTCAAGACCACTTCTTTGCCTATGTTACCTAAGTTTTTGATCACCTGGTAACGCACCTCGGGCCGTACTTATCAAGCTTCTTAGAATTACTCCTAAGAAGTCTGCTAAGAGTTGACTTAAGAGTAAATAAATTCTTCGCTGAAAGCTGCACTTAAAAGTTAGTTATCAAGCGTCTTACTCACACTTTCAGCGAAGTGTAGGACTGAATCTTAAGTGTCACACTCAGAGCTGAATTACGACATTACTATGTGCCGTAAACGGAATTTTAGGTGACGTCATTTCTGTGTCCATAGAAATGACCAATCACGGAATGGAATCCGTTGTCTAAGAAGAAAGAAATATCTTGGAAATATTTAAGTGGACAATGGAAGTGTATATTTTGACCAGAAACTACAAAATAATACAAAACAAACTAGTCCCCGCCGGCACTCACGCTACCGCTCCCTCTCTTGTATCGCCCACACACTCACTGACGTCACTCACCTCACGGCCACACACATACGCTACTGTCATAACATTTTCTTTCCAATTCATTAATTAGGCAACTAATTTGAAACTGGTGTGGGTGGCTCTATATATACTAGCCCACTGCAGACACATGCAGAAATCAACAAGGAATCGAAAAGTATTAAATCTGTGACAAAAATAATATCCGCTCTGTCTAAACGATACCGTTTGATCAGCTGCTCGTCATCAATTAAAAACAAAAACATTGTTCCGTTCCGTTCCCTGAACGTTCGCGCACGTCTCTCTCGCCTCAGTGCCATCCCCTGCTGGCAACTCCTAACCACTTAAGACACCTCTGAAGGTCTCTTAAATATCGTGGAGAGTAGGAGTGATTCTTAGACTTAAGAACGTTGATAAAAAGCTTATATTCTTAAGTTTGAGAGTAGGACTAAATTTCGCAAATTCTCAGGACTTAAGTGTAAAATGGCACTCTAAGAAGCTTGATAAGTACGGCCCCTGGTTTTTCCTGGGGTCGTATTTTTAACCTTTTTCAATATTCGAACCATTTCATCCAAAGAAAATGTCACATATAGTGTTGCTAAAGCCATTATCGTTATCCTCCGTCATTTCCCCAATATTTAAACTAATTGTTTATCCTCTCTTTTCTTTTTCTACATTTCTCAAACTATCATTACTGTGCACTTTAACAGATGTTTTTGCTAAAAGTTCTGCTTTTTCTTTATTTTCAACTACAAACTGTGTCCCATCTTTCATCACATGATGTTTATGTTCCCTTCTGATCCCTGACATTTTCTTAATCGTTCCCCACACTTGGCCTAAAGGAGTAGTTCTATTTAGTGACTCACAAAATGTTCTCCAGCGGTCTTTTTAAGAACATACCTTACTTTAGCTTGGTGCCTTTTATACTGCATTAAAGTCACCACACCAAGTGATATTTCCACTCCAGTGCTCCACTATTGTTTCTAGTTGATGTATTTGTAGTTTCTTGCATGGATTATAGAAGTTTAGCACTTTGTACCTTTCTTTATTATTCCATACTTCTACTCCTACTATTTCTAGTTCTTGTGTTACTTTTAATATTGTATAAAGCATGTCTTCTTTAATAAATATGGCACACCTCCCTCCTTGCCCATCATCCCTATCTTTACGTATTGTTATATATAATTGTATTATAAAGTTCAACTTGGGCTTCAGCCATGTTTCCTGAATACATATTATATGTGGTTTAGTTTTCATATTATTAATAAATCCCTTTAATTCTTGTCCGTTTGCTATTAGACTTCTGGCATTCCACTGAACAATTAACATGGTGTTGGATTGTGGTCACATGACTCCTTTTCACCTACTCTCTGTAGTTCACCTTGCACCTGTTATAAATGGGTTATACTTGTAGCTCTTTTCTACCTTCAACGTACTCAAAGCGCTTTGACAGTATTTCCACATTCACCCATTCACACACACATTCACACACTGATGGCGGGAGCTGCCATGCAAGGCGCTAACCAGCAGCCATCAGGAGCAAGGGTGAAGTGTCTTGCCCAAGGACACAACGGACGTGACTAGGATGGTAGAAGGTGGGGATTGAACCCCAGTAACCAGCAACCCTCCGATTGCTGGCACGGCCGCTCTACCAACTTCGCCACGCCGCCCCTCCCAACATAGTTCTTTTACATTTAACAACTTTGCTGCTGCTTTGACGATTATTTTGATCTTCTCATTCTTATTTCTTGCCTATTCTGTACAGTTTATTACATATTTTCTCAGTTTCTAAATGCCATAAATCTCTTCATCATTGTGACAGTTCCCCCTTTTATTTCTCTTTTCAAATATTGTACATTTTCTCCTCTTAGGATTCCTGTCACGACTCCTCTAGCCCCCTTTCGTTCTCCCACTTCCATTTTTTCCTTTATTATCTTATTGCAATCCCATTGCTTTGTTCTTTTGCTCTCCATTTTTACATTTGATCAAAAGGCTTCCGTCCTTTAGCACTTTGGCCATCTCCACCTCTCCAAAGTCCTTCTTTAATCCTTTAACCAGTGTCATCAAACTAATATCGTTCATGTCTTGATCTGACTTTAAAGGCCTACTGAAATGAATTTTTTTTATTTAAACGGGGATAGCAGATCTATTCTATGTGTCATACTTGATCATTTCGCGATATTGCCATATTTTTGCTGAAAGGATTTAGTATAGAACAACGACGATAAAGATCGCAACTTTTGGTATCTGATAAAAAAAGGCTTGCCCCTACCGGAAGTAGCGTGACGTAGTCAGTTGAACATATACGCAAAGTTCCCTATTGTTTACAATGATGGCCGCATGAAGTGAGAGAGATTCGGACCGAGAAAGCGACGATTTCCCCATTAATTTGAGCGAGGATGAAATATTTTTAAATGAGGAAAGTGCAAGTGAAGGACTAGTGGGGAGTGGAAGATGCTGTGAGAGCCGGGGGTGACCTGATATTCAGCTGGAAATGACTACAACAGTAAATAAACACAAGACATATATATACTCTATTAGCCACAACACAACCAGGCTTATATTTAATATGCCACAAATTAATCCCGCATAAAAACACCTAGGTGTTTGTTATGCTAGCTCCTAGCTACTAGCTCGAGCTAGTTATAGCTCGAGCGGGTAATATGGACGGGATCCCGTATATATAACCCGCCAATACAAATCAAACACTTGCACAACACACACACTCACTCAGCCCAAACAACCGTTCACCTAACCCAAGGTTCATAAAGCTTATATATTTAATCAAAGTTACGTACATGACACGCACGTACGGGCAAGCAATCAAATGTTTGGAAGCGCGTGGGTGGGACCTGATATTCAGCTGGCACCCCAAACCATCACTGATGGTGGAAACTTTACACTAGACTTCAGGCAACGTGGATCCTGTGCCTCTCCTGTCTTCCTCCAGACTCTGGGACCTCGATTTCCAAAGGAAATGCAAAATTTGCTTTCGTTTCCACCATCAGTGATGGTTTGGGGTGCCATGTCATCTGCTGGTGTCGGTCCACTCTGTTTCCTGAGATCCAGGGTCAACGCAGCCGTCTACCAGCAAGTTTTAGAGCACTTCATGCTTCCTGCTGCTGACCTGCTCTATGGAGATGGAGATTTCAAGTTCCAACAGGACTTGGCGCCTGTACACAGCGCAAAATCTACCTGTGCCTGGTTTACGGACCATGGTATTTCTGTTCTAAATTGGCCCGCCAACTCCCCTGACCTTAGCCCCATAGAAAATCTGTGGGGTATTGTGAAAAGGAAGATGCAGAATGCCAGAGCAACCTGGGCTCTCAACACCTGAGCAGTGCCAGAAACTCATCGACTCCATGCCACGCCGCATTAACGCAGTAATTGAGGCAAAAGGAGCTCCAACCAAGTATTGAGTATTGTACATGCTCATATTTTTCATTTTCATACTTTTCAGTTGGCCAACATTTCTAAAAATCCCTTTTTTGTATTAGCCTTAAGTAATATTCTAATTTTGTGACACACGGAATTTTGGATTTTCATTTGTTGCCACTTCAAATCATCAAAATTAAATGAAATAAACATTTGAATGCATCAGTCTGTGTGCAATGAATAAATATAATGTACAAGTTACACCTTTAGAATGCAATTACTGAAATAAATCAAGTTTTTCAAAATATTCTAATTTACTGGCTTTTACCTGTATACTCTATTAGCCACAACACAACCAGGCTTATATTTAATATGCCACAAATTAATCCTAATGCTAGCTCCTAGCTCCTAGCTACTAGCTCGAGCTAGTTATAGCAAGCGATCAAATGTTTGGAAGCGCAGCTGTGTACTCACGTTATCGCAACTGTGTATCCAAATCAAAGTCCTCCTGGTAAGAGTCTCTGTTGTCCGAGTTCTTCGATCTTGACTGCATCTTTCGGGAATGTAAACAAAGAAGCGCCGGCTGTGTACGTGTTGTTGCTGACTTCCCTCGCAAAATAGACACTTCGCACCGACAACTTTCTTCTTTGCTTGCTCAGCTTCTTTCTCCATAATGCAATGAACAAATTGCAACAGATTCACCAACACAGATGTCCAGAATACTGTGGAATAATGAGATGAAAACAGAGCTATTTCGTATTGACTTCAATGGTGTCCGAATACTTCCGTTTCAATGATTGACGTCACGCGCATACGTCAACCCTCAGAGGCGTTTCGAACCGGAAGTTTAGCGGGAAATTTAAAATTGCACTTTATAAGTTAACCCGGCCGTATTGGCATGTGTTGCAATGTTAAGATTTCATCATTGATGTATAAACTATCAGACTGCGTGGTCGGTAGTAGTGGCTTTCAGTAGGCCTTTAAGGCCCACTGAAAAGAATTTGTCTTATTTAAACGGGGATAGCAGATCCATTCTATGTGTCATACTTGATCATTTTGCGATATTGCCATATTTTTGCTGAAAGGATTTAGTAGAGAACAACGTCGATAAAGTTCGCAACTTTTGGTCTCTGATAAAAAAAAAACTTGCCCCTACCGGAAGTAGCGTGACGTTGTCAGTTGTTCACTCCCTCATATTTTCCTATTGTTTTCAACGCAGCTAGAGCTATTCGGACCGAGAAAGCGACGATTACCCCATTAATTTGAGCGAGGATGAAAGATTCGTGGATGAGGAACGTTAGAGTGACGGACTAGAATGCAGTGAAATACATATTTTTTTTCGCTCTGACCGTAACTTAGGTACAAGCTGGCTCATTGGATTCCACACTCTCTCCTTTTTCTATTGAGGATCACGGATTTGTATTTTAAACCACCTTGGATACTATATCCTCTTGAAAATGAGAGTCGAGAACGCAAAATGGACATTCACAGTGACTTTTATCTCCACGACAATACATCGACAAAGCTCTTTAGCATGAGCTAACGTGATAGCATCTGTCTCAAATGCAGATAGAAACAAAAGAAATAAATCCCTGACTGGAAGGATAGACAGAAGATCAACAATACTATTAAACCATGTACATGTAACTACACGGTTAATACATCGACAAAGCTCTTTAGCATGAGCTAACGTGATAGCATCTGTCTCAAATGCAGATAGAAACAAAAGAAATAAATCCCTGACTGGAAGGATAGACAGAAGATCAACAATACTATTAAACCATGTACATGTAACTACACGGTTAATAGATCTCACCCTGGCAAAGCTTAACAATGCTGTTGCTAACGACGCTGAGGCTAACTTAGCAACTTAGCAACCGGACCTTACGGAGCTATGATAAAAACATTAGCGCTCCACTTACGCCAGCCAGCCCTCATCTGCTCTGCTCATCAACACCCGTGCTCACCTGCGTTCCAGCGATCGACGGCGCGACGAAGGACTTCACCCGATCATCCGTGCGGTGTGGGCGGCTAGCATCGGCTAGGCGTCTGCTATCCAAGTAAGTAGTCCTTGTTGTGTTGCTACAGCCAGCCGCTAATACACCGATCCCACCTACAACGTTCTTCTTTGCAGTCTCCATTGTTCAATAAACAAATTGCAAAAGATTCACCAACACAGATGTCCAGAATACTGTGGAATTATGAAATGAAAACAGAGCTTTTTTTGTATTGTATTCAATAGGGAAGGCATACCTCTGTTCCCCGGGCTACGTCACGCGCATACGTCATCCTCCAAAGGCTTTTTCAACCGGAAGTTTGGCGGGAAATTTAAAATTGCACTTTATAAGTTAACCCGGCCGTATTGGCATGTGTTGCAATGTTAAGATTTCATCATTGATATATAAACTATCAGACTGCGTGGTGGGTTTCAGTAGGCCTTTAAATGTATATATAATCTTGCAATTATAATTTTTTTCCTCCTTTCTACTCCTTCATCATCTTCGTGCACTCTTTTAGCACTCGACTTTCCTTCATGACCTCCTCTGCCCTTCTTTCCTCTCTATAGTCCTATCCATGTCCATACCTTCCTCATACATCCCCTCACTATCCCCTTTCCATCTACACCCTGCAGTCACAAATCAGATTATGCACAACGGCCACAAAGATTCAAACAATTGACACTCTCACTGTCAGCCATGATCCTTGGTCCACTTCCACTCCTGCCTCCTGGCCAATCTGCCACCCTCAACCTTCGCCTCCGTTCCATCAAACTCTTTTTTTTCAGGAGTGACGGCCCTCTTCACCGCTGCCGATTGGCTTCCCTGGCCATGTGTGTGCTCCCATTCGCCGGTAGAACTGTCACTCAAATTAAAAAAGGGCTCGACAGGTGCAGGCAATTAAGGTCCATCAGCTATGTTATGTTATGTTATGTTATTTTTTATTTATTATGCGCCCCCCAACCAACTGTTACATCAGCCCGGGGCGCAGCTATACCAAAAGAAGGCAATGATAGAAATGAGTGTGGATCTTACAGGCCAATATCTGTTCTCAATGTATAAACTATTTACTTCCATCATGATTTCTTACCTATATTGATACATAATGATCAAACAGGTTTTATACATCAACGCCAAACACAAGACAATATAAGAAAGACACTACATAATATGGATCATATATAAAAAAAAACATTGAATCACTCCTCTCTGAGCTGCCACCTTATCGTGGTAGAGGAGTTTGCGTGTCTCAATGATCCTAGGAGCTATGTTGTCCGGGGGATTCCATGCCCCCTGGTAGGGTCTCCCAAGACAAACAGGTCCTAGGTGAGGGATCAGACAAAGAGCAGCTCGAAGACTTCTATGGAAATACAAGAACCGAGACTCAGATTTCCCTCGCCCGGACGCGGGTCACCGGGGCCCCCCTCTGGAGCCAGGCCCGGAGTTGGGGCACGACGGCGAGTGCCTGGTGGCCGGGCCTGTCCCCATGTGGCCCGGCCGGGCACAGCCCGAAGAGGCAACGTGGGTCCCCCCTCCAATGGGCTCACCACCCATAGCAGGGGCCATAGAGGTCGGGTGCAATGTGAGCTGGGCGGCAGCCGAAGGCAGGGAACTTGGCGGTCCGATCCTCGGCTACAGAAGCTAGCTCTTGGGACGTGGAACGTCACCTCGCTGGGGGGGAAGGAGCCTGAGCTAGTGCGCGAGGTGGAGAAGTTCCGGCTAGACATAGTCGGACTCACTTCGACGCACAGCAAGGGCTCTGGAACCAGTTCTCTCGAGAGGGGATGGACTCTCTTCCACTCTGGCGTTGCCGGCAGTGAGAGGCGACGGGCTGGGGTGGCAATCCTTGTCGGCTCAGAACCTGCATGTTGGAGTTCAACCCGGTGGACGAGAGGGTAGCTTCCCTCCGCCTTCGGGTGGGGGGACGGGTCCTGACTGTTGTTTGCGCTTACGCGCCAAGCAGCAGCTCAGAGTACCCACCCTTTTTGGATTCACTCGAGGGAGTACTTGAGGGTGCTCCCCCGGGTGATTCCCTCGTTCTACTGGGGGACTTCAACGCTCATATTGGCAACGACAGTGAAACCTGGAGAGGCGTGATTGGTAAGAATGGCCGCCCGGATCTGAACCCGAGTGGTGTGTTGTTATTGGACTTTTGTGCCCGTCACGGATTGTCCATAACGAACACCATGTTAAAGCATAAGGGTGTCCATATGTGCACTTGGCACCAGGACACCCTGGGCCGCAGTTCCATGATCGACTTTGTAGTTGTGTCATCGGATTTGCGGCCTCATGTTTTGGACACTCGGGTGAAGAGAGGGGCGGAGCTTTCTACCGATCACCAACTGGTGGTGAGTTGGCTGCGATGGTGGGGGAGGATGCCGGACAGACCTGGCAGGCCCAAACGCATTGTGAGGGTTTGCTGGGAACGTCTGGCAGAGTCTCCTGTCAGAGAGAGTTTCAATTCCCACCTCCGGAAGAACTTTGAACATGTCGCGAGGGAGGTGCTGGACATTGAGTCCGAGTGGACCATGTTCCGCACCTCTATTGTCGAGGCGGCTGATTGGAGCTGTGGCCGCAAAGTAGTTGGTACCTGTCGTGGCGGTAATCCTAGAACCCGTTGGTGGACACCGGCGGTGAGGGATGCCGTCAAGCTGAAGAAGGAGTCCTATCGGGTTCTTTTGGCTCATAGGACTCCTGAGGCAGCGGACAGGTACCGACAGGCCAAGCGGTGTGCGGCTTCAGCGGTCGCGGAGGCAAAAACTCGGACATGGGAGGAGTTCGGGGAAGCCATGGAAAACGACTTCCGGACGTCTTCGAAGCGATTCTGGACCACCATCCGCCGCCTCAGGAAGGGGAAGCAGTGCACTATCAACACCGTGTATAGTGAGGATGGTGTTCTGCTGACCTCGACTGCGGATGTTGTGGATCGGTGGAGGGAATACTTCGAAGACCTCCTCAATACCACCAACACGTCTTCCTATGAGGAAGCAGTGCCTGGGGAATCTGTGGTGGGCTCTCCTATTTCTGGGGCTGAGGTTGCTGAGGTAGTTAAAAAGCTCCTCGGTGGCAGGGCCCCGGGGGTGGATGAGATCCGCCTGGAGTTCCTTAAGGCTCTGGATGCTGTGGGGCTGTCTTGGTTGACAAGACTCTGCAGCATCGCGTGGACATCGGGGGCGGTACCTCTGGATTGGCAGACCGGGGTGGTGGTTCCTCTCTTTAAAAAGGGGAACCGGAGGGTGTGTTCTAACTATCGGGGGATCACACTCCTCAGCCTTCCCGGTAAGGTCTATTCAGGTGTACTGGAGAGGAGGCTACGCCGGATAGTCGAACCTCGGATTCAGGAGGAACAGTGTGGTTTTCGTCCTGGTCGTGGAACTGTGGACCAGCTCTATACTCTCGGCAGGGTCCTTGAGGGTGCATGGGAGTTTGCCCAACCAGTCTACATGTGCTTTGTGGACTTGGAAAAGGCATTCGACCGTGTCCCTCGGGAAGTCCTGTGGGGAGTGCTCAGAGAGTATGGGGTATCGGACTGTCTGATTGTGGCGGTCCGCTCCCTGTATGATCAGTGTCAGAGCTTGGTCCGCATTGCCGGCAGTAAGTCGGACACGTTTCCAGTGAGGGTTGGACTCCGCCAAGGCTGCCCTTTGTCACCGATTCTGTTCATAACTTTTATGGACAGAATTTCTAGGCGCAGTCAAGGCGTTGAGGGGATCCGGTTTGGTGGCTGCGGGATTAGGTCTCTGCTTTTTGCAGATGATGTGGTCCTGATGGCTTCATCTGGCCAGGATCTTCAGCTCTCACTGGATCGGTTCGCAGCTGAGTGTGAAGCGACTGGGATGAGAATCAGCACCTCCAAGTCCGAGTCCATGGTTCTCGCCCGGAAAAGGGTGGAGTGCCATCTCCGGGTTGGGGAGGAGATCTTGCCCCAAGTGGAGGAGTTCAAGTACCTCGGAGTCTTGTTCACGAGTGAGGGAAGAGTGGTTCGTGAGATCGACAGGCGGATCGGTGCGGCGTCTTCAGTAATGCGGGCGCTGTATCGGTCCGTTGTGGTGAAGAAGGAGCTGAGCCGCAAGGCAAAGCTCTCAATTTACCGGTCGATCTACGTTCCCATCCTCACCTATGGTCATGAGCTTTGGGTTATGACCGAAAGGACAAGATCACGGGTACAAGCGGCCGAAATGAGTTTCCTCCGCCGGGTGGCGGGTCTCTCCCTTAGAGATAGGGTGAGAAGCTCTGTCATCCGGGAGGAGCTCAAAGTAAAGCCACTGCTCCTCCACATCGAGAGGAGCCAGATGAGGTGGTTCGGGCATCTGGTCAGGATGCCACCCGAACACCTCCCTAGGGAGGTGTTTAGGGCACGTCCGACCGGTAGGAGGCCACGTGGAAGACCCAGGACACGTTGGGAAGACTATGTCTCCCGGCAGGCCTGGGAACGCCTCGGGATCCCCCGGGAAGAGCTAGACGAAGTGGCTGGGGAGAGGGAAGTCTGGGCTTCCCTGCTTAGGCTGCTGCCCCCGCGACCCGACCTCGGATAAGCGGAAGAAGATGGATGGATGGATGGATGGAACATTGAATCAATTGTTATAAGTGTGGATGCTGAAAAGGCCTGGGTTTCAGCAGTTTGTTTTGTTTTCTGCATAGTTCCCTGTTGCTCTCGGTTTTTGTTTGTTTATCAACAAATATCCCTTTTTTAACTGCACGGTTCCACCTCGTTCATCTGCATCTTAAACATCACTAAAGAATTTTATGTAGCATTCCCAATTTCCAATTTTCGGTGAACTCTTGTGAAATTTCCACTGTCATGCTACTCTTTATAGTTAATTATTAGTAAATTAAGAAAATATTTACTGAGTCCTGCTGTTGGTTCACTTTTTGTGGAGTCATTTTGCTACCAGTTAAGGAAATAATTTGTTCTTAAATATATATAATCCTCCATATTGGCAGCCGTAGTGATTCATTTATTCAGCAGAGCATTAAAACTTGGCTCTGACAAAAAAGTAAACACAAATGCTCTCTTCCTCGCTGATAAAACATGATAGCAAAATGCATCTGCTAGCTCACGATCGCCCCCATTTCTCACAGTGTGGCGAGTTGGAGTACTACAAGAGGCACTCTAATACAGTGCTTAAGTCTGTATTTTTAGTCTTATTAACAAGGAATAATGAAGTCACACTTATATTAAAACATTAATGCTAAGGTTTTGTCCATAGTGGACCGGTAACGTCTGATGATGGTGATGATGATGATGAAGATGTATATGTGCAAGTAAACAATTGGATCCACAAGGACAACAACCCTTTCCACAGACTTTACACATCAGAAACACAAATCTTAGAAGCCTACAACAATATATTTGAAGAAGACTTTAGGATTAAAAGTGAAATGTATGGTGAAATAAGTACAAATGCAGCAATAAAAACCACCAACTCCACTCACGATGGCTCTAAAGTTCAGTGATGTGTTGCTAACTTCAGCATTTTTCTTCTTCGGTTGATGTTTTGCAGTAGTTAACATTCATGATGTAACAATGCTACTAATCTAGTCCAAATTTTGTTAACAATTTTATTATTTCATACTTTTAATTATATTCGGGGGGCGGTATGGCGTAGTGGGTAGAGCAACCGTGCCAGAAACCTGAGGGTTGCAGGTTCGCTCCCCGCCTCTTACCATCCAAAATCGCTGCCGTTGTGTCCTTGGGCAGGACACTTCACCCTTGCCCCCGGTGCCGCTCACACCGGAGAATGAATGATGAATGAATGAGTTGTAAATATGAATGATGGGTTCTCACTTCTCTGTGAAGCGCTTTGAGTGTCTAGAAAAGCGCTATATAAATCTAATCCATTATTATTATTATTATTATAATAACATCAATAAAATGCAATTTGGAAACGTGTGAAAAAAACAAATGAAAATATCAATGAGAAAATATAATAAAATATAATAAAATAGTAGCTACATATATATTATTCAATAACTGCACACAACTTAAAAAGTAATTACAGGACAACATATAACGATAGATAATGAAAATCACTACATACAACATAAAATATACATTCATATTAAACATGCTGTGTTTTTAAAGTACATTTAGCACAATCACTGTTTAAGTGTTTTTAAATCCCTGCAGCTTCCATGGCTGTTACACACTTGTGTTGACTGACCTGCTGCTTAAACCTGAATATTTTATCACACACAGTGCAACTAAATGGTTTCTCTCCAGTGTGTGTTCTCATGTGTGCGGTCATGTTGTTCTTTCTGTAGAAACTCTTCTTACAAACAGAGCAAGTAAAAGGTTTCTCACCTGTGTGTGTTCTCATGTGTCTAATCATGTCATTCTTGCTGTTGAATCTTTTACCACAAGTTGAGCAAGTAAAAGGTTTCTCACCAGTGTGTGTTCTCATGTGTGTGGTCATGGCATGCTTTTGGGAGAAACTCTTCTTACAAACAGAGCAAGTAAAAGGTTTTTCTCCAGTATGTATTCTCATGTGTACTGTAACATTACTCTTCTGTCTAAATGATTTTCCACATTCAGAGCAGTCAAAGTGTTTGTTGTTAGTGTGATGTGTCGTATCACCTTTAGAGTCATGTTTACTCTCCAAAGGTTTTTGGATGTGGTCACTGTGATCAGAAGAGTCTGACATCATGTCGTCCATGTCTGACAATGGAGCAAAGATGCTGTCTGGTTGTGAGTTTATATCTTCACAATGCTCTCCATCAGCTTCTGTGATGTGTTGAGTTACAAGCTCCGCCCCTCTGTTCTCCTCACTTTGACTGTGATGAAGCTGTAAGGACTGAGCTTCATCTTCATCATGAAGCTGCTCCCAGGGCTGCTCCTCTTTAATGTGGGAGGGGGCCTGTAGCTCCTTCTGTCCCACACTGGTGTGCCACTCCTCTTCATGACTCCCCGCTGACACCTGCTGGACGTCTGCAGAACATAGAACACAAATGAGGCGTTACTGTATTTTAGTTTGCAGCTCTTATGCCAACGATCCACATTATGTGAGGTTGGCCTAATCAAATAAATGCATACAAACTATAATATCTACATCATTTATAGCTCTTATTAGACATCTTACTGGAAGTCTTTGATGGTTGTGGACTTTTATTAACCAACAACAGGACAAACATGAAATATGGTGATGATTGAATAATAGTTAGTTAGTTAAATGGATATGCAGTCACGGGTGGCAGCTGTCGGGTCCTAGTCATTGTTTGTTTACATGGACGCGTCCTCGCAAGACACAAAGTTGAATGATAAAATCCAACCTTACCCGAACAAAAACCATGCATGATTTATCCGTGAGAGTCTTGATACTATTTTACTTGACCCAGCCACACACAAATAAATTGTAGCCATTCATGCCTTTTTAAGCTTTCATCTCCTTTGTCGTGTAGAATGACGTCTGGAACTCAAGATAGTTCCACATGTCTTGGAACGCGACCGACGGATAATCCTTGATATTACTCAACAAATCTTTAGGGATCTATTCCGTTTCATAGTTAGATTTTTTCTCGTATCTGCTTTTCGCAGGAAGATCTAGGCCAGGGGTGTCAAACTAATTTTACATGGGGGGCCACATGGAGAAAAATCTACTCCCAAGTGGGCCGGACTGGTAAAATAACGGCAAGATAACTTGAAAATAAAGACAACTGCAGATTGTTTTCTTTGTTTAAAAATAGAACAAACACATTCTGAAATTGTACAAATAATTAATGTTTTTCTTACACACACATTGTCACGTTCTGGATGCATGGTTCTACGGGATTTTTGTTCTCCCAAGATGCAAAGGACGAAAACCGGACAGGACTTGCAGGTAAAGACATGATTTAATTATCCAATAACACAAAACTGGTACAAAACAGAAAACAACCCGACAGGACGAGGTGCCGAGCGCACCGGAAGCTAAGGCTAACACTTAGCACAGATAGTAACTACTAGCAGGAGTTAGGAAACGAGAACAAACCTACGTGGCAGTCGCGGGATGCAAAACAAAGAAGCCAGAACGACTGACTGAGAAGGCAGGCTTTAAATAATAATGTCAATGATGACCAACAGGTGCGTGTCGGGAACCCCAGCGGCAGGTGAACGTAATTAGTTACTATGGTAACCAAACTCAGAGGTGCTTAAACAGATACTAAGAAGGAGTCCAAGACTAGCAGAAAAACACAAATGACTAGAAAACAAACATAAATATGATCCGGGCAGCGGATCATAACACACATGTTGCAGTTAATAGTATCCTATCTTTATTTGTGTTTTTTACACTTTCAGAATCAATTATGTGATAATGTTCATCATTCAACTCATTGGTGTTAAAGGCCTACTGAAATGAAATGTTCTTATTTTAAACGGGGATAGCAGATCCATTCTATGTGTCATACTTGATCATTTCGCGATATTGCCGTATTTTTTCTGAAAGGATTTACTGTAGTAGAGAACATCGACGATAAAGTTCGCAACTTTTGGTCGCTGATAAAATAAGCCTTGCCTGTACCGGAAGTAGCGTGACGTCACAGGTTGAAAGGCTCCTCACATTTCCCCATTGTTTACACCAGCAGCGAGAGAGATTCGGACCAAGAAAGCGACGATTACCCCATTAATTTGAGCCAGGATGAAAGATTCGTGGATGAGGAACGTGAGAGTGAAGGACTAGAGTGCAGTGCAGGACGTATCTTTTTTCGCTCTGACCGTAACTTAGGTACAAGCTGGCTCATTGGATTCCACACTTTCTCCTTTTTATATATTGTGGATCACAGATTTGTATTTTTGGCGAAGCCAAGCAATGCTGTTGCTAACGACGCCATTGAAGCTAACTTAGCTACGGGACCTCGACAGAGCTATGCTAAAAACATTAGCTCTCCACCTACGCCAGCCCTCATCTGCTCATCAACACCCGTGCTCACCTGCGTTCCAGCGATCGACGGCGCGACGAAAGACTTCACCCGATCATCGATGCGGTCGGCGGCTAGCGTCGGATAGCGCGTCTGCTATCCAACTCAAAGTCCTCCTGGTTGTGTTGCTGCAGCCAGCCGCTAATACACCGATCCCACCTACAGCTTTGTCATGTGTTGCAATGTTAAGATTTCATCATTGATATATAAACTATCAAACTGCGTGGTCGGTAGTAGTGGCTTTTAGTAGGCCTTTAATTTTCAATCTATCAAGATAAAAAAATAATATCAAAAAAATTACAGCATGTTATTTATGTAGTGTGCTCATTTTGCCCGACTGGTGCACTAACATCATGTGTTTTTTTACATATGTAGCATCATCTACAAAGATACAAATAATTGCTATTGTGACATCTAGAGGACACATTTAGAACAGCAGTTTCTTTCATTCAAAAATGTTGACTCATTTGTGTACTTAGCAAACTCATCCCGCGGGCCGGATAAAACCTGTTGGAGGGCCTGATCCGGCCCGTGGACCGTATGTTTGACACCCCTGATCTAGGCCCTTTGTGTACTCAGAGAGTTCGCGCACAGGTTGCTGCACAACAGCCATCTTGGCTTGGTTGACCACCACATTTTTCACTTCCCCGGAAGAAGTCACGTGACTGAATACAAATATATATTATTGAAGAGTTTCAAACAGGAGGGAACAAATCTGAGTATGTAACTGAGTTAAAATAGAAACTTCTTCCCTCATGTCATGTTTAAAATACACAAAATATAATTTTTCATTTTAAACAAAGCTCCAGATATACACATCAAAGCCATTCATACATTTATAACCTTGCAACTTGTTTCTATATCTAAATTCATGCAGAGGCTTTCAACACAATGATTTTTATGTCAAATAGAAACTAGATAAATCACTCATTTTAAAAAGGTGTCATCTCCCAATTGTTCTGGACTGAAGTTTTCTTTTCTGACTGTTATAAAACACAAACAAATCTAAAAGAAACAATCTTGTTTCTACAGGATAATCATCATGAAGACAATGTCAAATAAACAAACCTGCTCTGTGTAGCACAACTTGAGGTTTGAAAACAGCATCCAGTAGTTCTTGTAGACGTTTGTTCTCCTCCTTTGTCCTAGAAAGTTCCTCCTCGTACTCTGCTATGGTTCTTTCCAACACTCCAAATATTTCTTCAGCAGTAACATTTAGTCGCTCCTCCATCAACTTTCTCACCTTTTGGAATTCGCACATTTTTTCCAGCGTGTTGCTAACTTCCGGCTTTATGTCTTGGCTCATGTTTTAAATGTAAGACGCGGAATGAAAAGCTGATTTTAAAAGTAAGTAAGTAAGTAATTAGTTGGAGTGCAAAAAGAGATGAGATGAAGACGTTGTTACCATTTGCTGCCAACACCGAGTGATGGGTCGTTCGCGAACGATCCGGCTTTAAAAGATCCTGCTCTTTGAAGTAGCAGCTCTTTGATATCAAAGAACCTTTGACTAATTCTTCCTTTAGTTTAACGGCAGCTTGCAGCAATGACATGAAAGGTGCATACTGCCATCTACTGCACAGGAGTATGTCACATGGGCTATAGTCATGTACTTACACTGTAAAAACTAATACTGTATGAAATTAAAAGCAATGCCTTGTCCTTACTTCATTTTTGTGGAATTGTAACTCTATCAAAACAAATGCCAGTAATTTTGGGCTTATTTTTGTATTTAAATCACTCTTTCTGAGCTGCCCTAATTTAGAGAAATACCATTTTTATCACATTTAAATGTTGTCTCTAAATATTATATCTAAATGTTGAATCTAAACATAAATCTTAAATGTTAATCTATATGTTAAATCTAAACCTAAATCTTAAAACTAAACCTAAATCTTGAATCTAAATTTAAATGTGAGTGCTAAACATTAAATCTAAACCTATATATTAAATCTAAATGTTAATCTAAACCTATGTCTTCTAAATCTAAATCTAGATGTGAGCGCCAAATGTTAAAACTAAACCTAAATCTTAAATTCAAACCTACATGTTAAATCTAAATGTATATCTAAATGTGAGTGCTAAATCTTCAATATAAATTTAAATCTTAAATCTAAATCTATATCTAAATGTGAATGCTAAATATTCAATCTAAATCTTAATTTCAAATCTAAATCTTGAATCTAAATCTATATCTAAATGTGAGTGCTAAATTTTCAATGTAAATCTATATTTAAATGTGAGCGCTAAATGTTTAATGGAATCTAGACCTACGTGATTTCAAGGGAATATTTCGAAAAAATTTTCATTACATTTATCGAAAATGTATCCCTTTGAAAGTATGACATTAGTGGTCATGTAGATTGTGTCTGTACGACTGCCCCAACAAGAAGCACTTACTGTTTCTGAACAACAAGTCAATGCTCAGGTTGGGTCAATGAAACAGACGTGAACTGTAGGTTATTTTCTTGACGAGGTACTCAAAAACACTACCCCAACAAAAAGCACTTACTGCAGTAAAAATCAGGTCAGCACTTTTGTTTGGGAAGTATTGGTGAACAATTCAGAGCATTAAACACAAGGGCAAATGTTTTGTGAGAGTCCACACCCGAAACAACCCCAAAGAGAAGCACTTATGGACTGCCCAAGCATCAGCGTCTCTGTTTGAGGTGATTTCAAGGTGACGTTTCCAACAATTTTCAATTACAAGTATCGACAATTTGTCACTTTGAAAGTATTACATTAGTGGTCATGTAGATTGTGTCTGTACGACTGCCCCAACAAGAAGCACTTACTGTTTCTGAACATCAAGTCAATGCTCAGGTTGGGTCAATGAAACAGACGTGGACTGAGGACTGGTTATTTTCTTGATGAGCCATGTACACAACTCGCTGCCTAAAGCGAGTACACAACATCCTGAAGGACAGACACCACCCAGCACATGGCCTCTTCAACCTGCTACCCTCTGGAAGAAGGTACAGATCGATTCGCGCCAGGACCACCAGAATGTCTCACAGTCTGTATCCCCAGGCTGTGAGACTGCTAAATGAACAGCCTGCCCCTTTGCTGCCCCGGACCATCTCATTACCTCACTCTTCACCACCTCAATAATTGTGCTCTGGACACTGCATTACTGCAACATCAACGTAACACCCATCAGACATCTGACTGTTCCCACCCCCACGCCCCCTTTATTCGCCATCTTCCTGACAATGCTAAACTGTGAACTATGGTCAACCTGCACTTTAATGCAGTTTCTATGCCGCTGGACAAAGCTAAAAAAAAATCTCGTTGACATGTATGACTTAAGTGTTATTATGACAATGACAATAAAGGAATTGATTGATTGATTACGAGGTACTCAAGATCACTACCCCAACAAGAAGCACTTACTGCAGTAAAAATCAAGTCAGCGCTTTTGTTTGGGAAGTATTGGTGAACAATTCAGAGCATTAGACACAAGGGCAAATGTTTTGTGAGAGTCCACACCCGAAACAACCCCAAAGAGAAGCACTTATGGACTGCCCAAGCATCAGCTTCTCTGTTTGAGGTGATTTCAAGGTGACGTAATCAACAATGTGTCACTTTGAAGGTATTACATTATTGGTCATGTAGATTGTGTCTGTACGACTACCCCAACAAGAAGCACTTACTGTTTCTGAACATCAAGTCAATGCTCAGGTTGGGTCAATGAAACAGACGTGGACTGAGGGTTATTTTCTTGATGAGGTACTCAAGAACACTACCCCAAAAATAAGCACTTACTGCAGTGAAAATCAAGTCAGCGCTTTTGTTACGGAAGTATTGGTGAACAATCCAGATTATTAAACACAAGGGCAAATGTTTTGTGAGAGTCCACACCCGAAACAACCCCAAAGAGAAGCACTTATGGACTGCCCAAGCATCAGCGTCTCTGTTTGAGGTGATTTCAAGGTGACGTTTCCAACAATTTTCAATTACAAGTATCGACAATTTGTCGCTTTGAAAGTATTACATTAGTGGTCATGTAGATTGTGTCTGTACGACTGCCCCAACAAGAAGCACTTACTTTTTCTTAACATCAAGTCAATGCTCAGGTTGGGTCAATGAAACAGACGTGGACTGAGGACCGGTTATTTTCTTGATGAGGTACTCAAAAACACTACCCCAACAAAAAGCACTTACTGCAATAAAAATCAAGTCAGCGCTTTTGTTTGGGAAGTATTGGTGAACAATTCAGATTATTAAACACAAGGGCATAAGTTTTGTGAGAGTCCACACCCGAAACAACCCCAAAGAGAAGCACTTATGGACTGCCCAAGCATCAACGTCTCTATTTGAGGTGATTTCAAGGTGACGTTTCCAAAAATTTTCAATTACAAGTATCGACAATTTGTCACTTTGAAAGTATTATATTATTGGTCATGTAGATTGTGTCTGTACGACTGCCCCAACAAGAAGCACTTACTGTTTCTGAACATCAAGTCAATGCTCAGGTTGGGTCAATGAAACAGACGTGGACTGAGGACTGGTTATTTTCTTGACGAGGTACTCAAGAACACTACCCCAACAAGAAGCACTTACTGCAGTAAAAATCAAGTCAGCGCTTTTGTTTGGGAAGTATTGGTGAACAATTCAGATTATTAAACAAAAGGGCAAATGTTTTGTGAGAGTCCACACCCGAAACAACCCCAAAGAGAAGCACTTATGAACTGCCCAATTATCAGCGTCCCTGTTTGAGGTGATTTCAAGGTGACGTTTCTAACAATTTTCAATTACAAGTATCAACAATTTGTCAATTTGAAGGTATTATATTATTGGTCATGTAGATTGTGTCTGTACGACTGCCCCAACAAGAAGCACTTACTGTTTCTGAACATCAAGTCGATGCTCAGGTTGAGTCAATGAAACAGACGAGGACTGGGAGTCTTCCATTTATTTCCCATAAGCGCATGGATGAGTCCTCCCTCTTACTTCTGTCTTGTGAGACGGCGAAATGCTACCGAGTGGAACAAATCTCCTCTTAAATATGTTTTTTTCATTTAAACTTGACTCCACCTTCTTTGTCAAGTAGTTTCAATTGGTTTGGAATGGTCTAAATTTTTCTACATCCCCCTTCTCCATTTTTGGACAACAACCATCAATTCTATAGGTAATTCCCGGGTGTTAACGACCGATGAAAATGTGGTTGTTTTCCTATGAATAGACACATTTCCACCGAGCTGCTCTGGCCAGATTTGCATAAGCAGTATCATTTTGAAAGTATTACATCAGTGGTCATGTAGAATATGTCTGTACGACTACCCCAACAAGAAGCACTTACTGTTTCTGAACATCAAGTCAATGCTCAGGTTGGATCAATGAAACAGACGTGGACTGTGGGTTATTTTCATGATGAGGTACACAAGAACACTACCCCAACAAAAAGCACTTACTGCAGTAAAAATCAAGTCAAAACTTTTGTTTGGGAAGTATTGGTGAACAATTCAGAGCATTAAACACAAGGGCATACGTTTTGTGAGAGTCCACACCCGAAACAACCCCAAAGAGAAGCACTTATGAACTGCCCAAGCATCAGCGTCTCTGTTTGAGGTGATTTCAAGGGAATATTTCGAACAAATTTTCATTACATTTATCGACAATTTATCCCTTTGAAAGTATTACATTAGTGGTCATGTAGATTGTGTCTGTACGACTGCCCCAACAAGAAGCACTTACTGTTTCTGAACATCAAGTCGATGCTCAGGTTGGGTCAATGAAACAGACGTGGACTGAGGACCGGTTATTATCTTGAAGACATACTCAAGAACACTACCCCAACAAAAAGCACTTACTGCAGTAAAAAACAAATCAGCACTTTTGTTTGGGAAGTATTGGTGAACAATTCAGATTATTAAACACAATTGCATAAGTTGTAAGAGTCCACACCCGAAACAACCCCAAAGAGAAGCACTTATGAACTGCCCAAGCATCAGCGTCTCTGTTTGAGGTGATTTCAAGGTGACGTTTCCAACAATTTTCAATTACAAGTATCGACAATTTGTCACTTTGAAAGTATTACATTAGTGGTCATGTAGATTGTGTCTGTACGACTGCCCCAACAAGAAGCACTTACTGTTTCTGAACATCAAGTCAATGCTCAGGTTGGGTCAATGAAACAGACGTGGACTGTATGTTATTTTCTTGAGGAGGTACTCAAGAACACTACCCCAACAAAAAGCACTTACTGCAGTAAAAAACAAGTCAGCGCTTTTGTTTGGGAAGTATTGGTGAACAATTCAGAGCATTAAACACAAGGGCAAATGTTTTGTGAGAGTCCACACCCGAAACAACCCCAAAGAGAAGCACTTATGAACTGCCCAAGCATCAGCGTCTCTATTTGAGGTGATTTCAAGGGGCTATTTCCAACAATTTTTTATTACAATTATCGACAATTTGTCACTTTGAAAGTATTACATTAGTGGTCATGTAGATTGTGTCTGTACGACTGCCCCAACAAGAAGCACTTACTGTTTCTGAACATCAAGTCAATGCTCAGGTTGGGTCAATGAAACAGACGTGGACTGTAGGTTATTTTCTTGACGAGGTACTCAAGAACACTACCCCAACAAAAAGCACTTACTGCAGTAAAAATCTAGTCGGCGCCTTTGTTTGGGAAGTATTGGTCATGGAGAGCATTAAACACAAGGGCATATAACTTATGTGAGTTCACAACAGAAACTACCCCGAAGAGAAACACTTATGAACTACCAAAGTATCAGTGTCTCTAGGGGGATTTTAATGTGATGTTCAAAACAAAGTTAATAGGAATTTATTAATTCAACAAGGTTACCCCAACAATTAGTACTTACTCTATACAAAGACACGTCAGTGCTCATGTTTAGGTAGTCTGACTGGCAAACCATCACATTTAGCTTGTCTGCAATCAAGACGGATCAAAAATAATTTCAGGTATCAATACATTTTCTCTAAAGTTTTTCAGCAGTCAGTTGAAAAACATCAGTGTTCATGCAAAATATGCATGTACAAATACCCCAACAAGAAGCACTTACCGTTGCTGAACATCAAGTCGATGCTCAGGTTGAGTCAATGAAACAGACGAGGACTGGGAGTCGTCCATTTATTTCCCATAAGCGCATGGATGAGTCCTCCCTCTTACTTCTGTCTTGTGAGACGGCGAAATGCTACCGAGTGGAACAAATCTCCTTTTAAATATGTTTTTTTCATTTAAACTTGACTCCACCTTCTTTCTCAAGTAGTTTCAATTGGTTTGGAATGGTCTAAAATTTTCTACATCCCCATTCTCCATTTTTGGACAACAACCATCAATTCTATAGGTAATTCCCGGGTGTTAACGACCGATGAAAATGTGGTTGTTTTCCTATGAATAGACACATTTCCACTGAGCTGCTCTGGCCAGATTTGCATAAGCAGTATCATTTTGAAAGTATTACATTAGTGGTCATGTAGAAAATGTCTATTTTTTATTATAATTATCGACAATTTGTCCCTTTGAAAGTATTACATTAGTGGTGAAGAACACTACCCCAACAAAAAGCACTTACTGCAGTAAAAATCAAGTCAGCGCTTTTGTTTGGGAAGTATTGGTGAACAATTCAGAGCATTAAACATGAGGGCAAATGTTTTGTGAGAGTCCACACCCGAAACAACCCCAAAGAGAAGCACTTATGGACTGCCCAAGCATCAGCGTCTCTATTTGAGGTGATTTCAAGTGGATATTTCCAACAATTTTCAATTACAAGTATCGACAATTTATCCCTTTGAAAGTATTACATTAGTGGTCATGTAGATTGTGTCTGTACGACTGCCCCAACAAGAAGCACTTACTGTTTCTGAACATCAAGTCAATGCTCAGGTTGGGTCAATGAAACAGACGTGGACTGACGACTGGTTATTTTCTTGATGAGGTACTCAGGAACACTACCCCAACAAGAAGCACTTACTGCAGTAAAAAACAAGTCAGCGCCTTTGTTTGGGAAGTATTGGTGAACAATCCAGAGCATTAAACACAATCGCATAAGTTGTGAGAGTCCACACCCGAAACAACCCCAAAGAGAAGCACTTATGAACTGCCCAAGCATCGGCGTCTCTATTTGAGGTGATTTCAAGGTGACGTTTCTAACAATTTTCAATTACAAGTATCAACAATTTGTCACTTTGAAAGTATTACATTAGTGGTCATGTAGAGCACTTACTGTTTCTGAACATCAAGTCAATGCTCAGGTTGGGTCAATGAAACAGACGTGGCCTGAGGACTGGTTATTTTCTTGATGAGGTACTCAAGAACACTACCCCAACAAGAAGCACTTACTGCAGTAAAAAACAAGTCAGCGCTTTTGTTTGGGAAGTATTGGTGAACAATTCAGAGCATTAAACACAATCGCATAAGTTGTGAGAGTCCACACACGAAACAACCCCAAAGAGAAGCACTTATGGACTGCCCAAGCATCAGCGTCTCTATTTGAGGTGATTTCAAGGTGACGTTTCCAACAATTTTCAATTACAAGTATCGACAATTTGTCACTTTGAAAGTATTACATTAGTGGTCATGTAGATTGTGTCTGTACGACTACCCCAACAAGAAGCACTTACTGTTTCTGAACATCAAGTCAATGCTCAGGTTGGGTCAATGAAACAGACGTGGACTGAGGAACGGTTATTTTCTTGATGAGGTACTCAAGAACACTACCCCAACAAGAAGCACTTACTGCAATTCAAATCTAGTCGGCGCCTTTGTTTGGGAAGTATTGGTCATGTAGAGCATTAAACACAAGGGCATATAACTTATGTGAGTCCACAACAGAAACTACCCCGAAGAGAAACACTTATGAACTACCAAAGTATCAGTGTCTCTATTTAGGGGGATTTTAATGTGTTGTTCAAAATAAAGTTAATAGGAATTTATTATTTCAACAAGGTTACCTCAACAAATAGTACTTACTCTATACAAAGACAAGTCAGTGCTCATGTTTAGGTAGTCTGACTGGCAAACCATCACATTTTGCTTGTCTGAAATCAAGACAGATCAAAAATAATTTCAGGTATCAATAGATTGTCGCTAAAGTTTTTCAGCAGTCAGTTGAAAAACATCAGTGTTCATGCAGAATATGCATGTACAAATACCCCAACAAGAAGCACTTACCGTTGCTGAACATCAAGTCGATGCTCAGGTTGAGTCAATGAAACAGACGAGGACTGGGAGTTGTCCATTTATTTCCCATAAGCGCATGGATGAGTCCTCCCTCTTACTTCTGTCTTGTGAGACGGCGAAGTGCTACAGACTGGAACAAATGTCCTTTTAAATATGTTTTTTTCATTTAAACTCGACTCCACCTTCTTTGTCAAGTAGTTTCAATTGGTTTGGAATGGTCTAAAATTTTCCTCCATCCCCCTTTTCCATTTTTGGACAACAACCATCAATTCTATAGGTAATTCCCGGGTGTTAACGACCGATGAAAATGTGGTTGTTTTCCTATGAATAGACACATTTCCACCGAGCTGCTCTGGCCAGATTTGCATAAGCAGTATCATTTTGAAAGTATTACATTAGTGGTCATGTAGAATATGTATGTACGACTACCCCAACAAGAAGCACTTACTGTTTCTGAACATCAAGTCAATGCACAGGTTGGGTCAATGAAACAGACGTGGACTGTGGATTGTTTTTTTCTTGACGTTTCCAACAATTTTCAATTACAAGTATCGACACTTACAATGAAACAGACGTGGACTGAGGACCGGTTATTATCTTGATGACATACTCAAGAACACTACCCCAACAAGAAGCACTTACTGCACATTACCCCTTTACTGGCTTCCCTTCACTGGCTCCCAGTTACTTTTAGAGTTCATTTCAGAATTGTACTTATTGTTTTTAAATGCTTACACCAAGAAGCCCCGCCCTATCTTAATGAGCTACTGCAGCCTTATTGTCCCAGCAGGACTCTGAAGTCTTCAGACCAGCTCCTCCTGGCTGTCCCAAAAACTAGGCTAAAAGCCAGAGGAGATGGAGCCTTCTCAGTGGCAGGGCCCAGACTGTGGAACAACTTTCCACTATCTATTAGATCCTCCCAGTCTCTGAGACAATTTGAATCTAGGCTAAAAACATCCATCCATCCATCCATCCATCTTTTTATCCTTTTTTATTTATTGCATTTTAGTATTTTAGGTGATATATTCTGCACTTATTTTAAGATATATTTTACTATTGTATTTTATTCATCCTACTGTGTTACCATGTAAATGTGACACTATGTGCCCCTTATGTCTTATGTATGTACAGCACTTTGGCCAACTGAGGTTGTTTTTAAATGTGCGATATAAATAAATAAACTGAACTGAACTGAACACATCATTGAGTGGCATTTTTTTTTTTTTTTACACTGGGGCGGACCGGACAAGCTCTGCTTCTTCCCACTCATTTTGGACGGTTGATCACTTGAGCAAAAGCTGTGGTTGTAAAGTTTTGAGGTGTTCCAAATAAATACATTGAAAGTGAACATTAATAATAACATTTTAAGTATTTTTTGGTTGTATGCCAATTTTGCGGAGCAGCTCTTCACAGCATCACCTCGCTAGTTAGTTTAACGTTAGCATCTTTCATCTTATATCATAACAATGTTGAATAAATGTGTTTGTTTTCCTTACAGACGGACTTGTTATTGGGAAACATATATACACATCATTTTTGGTAAATGTTTTTAGTTTATTAGTACATTAACCTCCAGTCTTCACACGGTGAGCGTAGAAATGAGTTTAACATTGGGGGGACATCAATTTCTATCCCAAAAATATTTTATGATAAATAAATGATTACACAGTATCAGTATCAGTCTATGTTAAGGATTTTATGTAGCATTCCCATTTTCCACTTCTTAGTGAACTATTTTGAAATATCCACTGTCATGTTACTCTTTATAGTTAATTAATTAGTAAATTAATAAAATATTTACTGAGTCCTGCTGCTGTTTCACTTTTATTGTGGTGTCATTTTTCTACCTGTTAAGAGAAGTATTTGATCTTAAATATATATATAATCCTCCATATTGGCAGCCACAGTGATTAATTTATTCAGCAGAGCATTTAAACTTGGATCTGACAAAAACTAAAAACAAATTATGTCTTCCTCGCTGATAAAACATGATAGCAACATGCATCTGCTAGCTCATGATCACCCCCACTTCTCACAGTGTGGCGAGTTGGAGTACTACAAGAGGCACTCTAATACAGTGCTTAAAGGCCTACTGAAATGAATTTTTTTTATTTAAAAGGGAATAGCAGATCCATTCTATGTGTCATACTTGATCATTTCGCGATATTGCCATATTTTTGCTGAAAGGATTTAGTAGAGAAAATCAACGATAAAGTTTGCAACTTTTGCTCGCTGATAAAAAAAAGCCTTGCCTGTACCGGAAGTAGCGTGACATCACAGGAGCTAGTATTCCTCACAATTCCCCATTGTTTACAATAGAGCGAGAGAGATTCGGACCGAGAAATCGACGATTACCCCATTAATTTGAGCGAGGATGAAAGATTCGTAGATGAGGAACGTTACAGTGAAGGACTTGAGAGGCAGTGATGGACGTATCTTTTTTCGCTCTGACCGTAACTTAGGTACAAGCTGGCTCATTGGATTCCACACTCTCTCCTTTTTCTATTGTGGATCACAGATTTGTATTTTAAACCTCCTCAGATACTATATACTCTTGAAAATGACAGTCGAGAACGCAAAATGGACATTCACAGTGACTGAACATGTAAATACACGATTAATAATATTCAGCTTTGCGAAGCTAAAAAAATAGAAGCTAACCTAGCTACGTAGCCAACGTGATAGCATCAGTCTCAAATGCAGATAGAAACTAAATTAAAAAAAACCCTGACTGGATGGATAGACAGAAGATAAACAATACTATTAAACCATGAACATGTAAATACACCATTAATAATATTCAGCTTGGCGAAGCTAAAAAAACAGAAGCTAACCTAGCTGCGTAGCTAACTTAGATGCGGCGGCGGGCGTTGTACGCTTTTGACGACACCCCGGCCGCCATCAGAGTCGGCAAGAAACATATATTTCCCCAAAGTTACTACGTGACATGCACATATCGACACGCACGTACGGGCAAGCGATCAAATGTTTGGAAGCCAAAGCTGTACTCACCGTAGTGCGTCTGCTATCCTGCTCAAAACACAACACAACCTCCTGGTGTTGGTGTTGCTACAGCCAGCCGCTAATACACCGATCACACCTACAACTTTCTTATTTGCAGTCTCCATTGTCCATTAAACAAATTGCAAAAGATTCACCAACACAGATGTCCAGAATACTGTGGAATTTTGTCGAAGAAAACAGAGGTATTTGAATTGGGTCCAAACACTTCCCTTGACCTCGTGACGTCACACGCATACGTCATCATACCGCAACGTTTTCAAGCGGAAGTTTCCTGGCAAGTTTAAAATTGCACCGGCCGTATTGGCATGTGTTGCAATGTTAAGATTTCATCATTAATATATAAACTATCAGACTGCGTGGTCGGTAGTAGTGGCTTTCAGTAGGCCTTTAAATATGTATTTGTAGTCTTATTATCAAGGAATAATGAGGTCACACTTATATTAAAACATTAATGCTAAGGTTTCGTACAGTAGTGGACCGGTGACGTCTGATGATGATGATGATGATGATGATGATGATGATGATGATGAATATGTGCAAGTGAACAATTGGATCCACAAGGGACAACAACCCTTTCCACAGACTACACACATCAGAAACATTAATCTCAGAAGCCTACAACAATATATTTGAGGAAGACTTTAGGATTAAAAGTGAAGATGTGTAGTGAAATAAGTACAAATGCAGCAATGAAAAAAAACAACTCCACTCACGATGGCTCTAAAGTTCAGTGATGTGTTGCAAACTTCAGCCTTTTTCTTCTTTGGTTGATGTTTTGCAGTAGTTAACATTCATGATGTAACAATGCTGCTAATCTACCAGAGTCCACATTTTGTTAACAATTTTATTAGTTCATATTTTTAAATTTGATTAAAAACATCAACAAAATTCAGTGGAAAGAATGTGTGATTTTATAAGACACACAAAAAAAATTAACATTTAGCAAATAAAATAAAATAATAGCTACAAAAATCATATTAAATAAATGCACGCGACTTAAAAAGTAATTACAGGACAACATATAACACTAGAAGATGAGAAGCACTACATACAACATAAAATATACATTCATATTAAACATGCTGTGTTTTTAAAGTACATTTAGCACAATCACTGTTTAAGTGTTTTTAAATCCCTGCAGCTTCCATGACTGTTACACACTTGTGTTTACTGACATGGTGCTTTAACCTGAACCTTTTAACACACACAGTGCAACTAAACGGTTTCTCTCCAGTGTGTATTCTCATGTGTGTGGTCATGACATGCTTTCTGGAGAAACTCTTCTTACAAACAGAGCAACTAAACGGGTTCTCACCTGTGTGTGTTCTCATGTGTGATAGCATGTCTTGCTTTCTGGAGAAACTCTTCTTACAAACAGAGCAAGTAAAAGGTTTTTCTCCAGTATGTATTCTCATGTGTACTGTAACATTACTCTTCTGTTTAAATGATTTTCCACATTCAGAGCAGTCAAAGTGTTTGTTGTTAGTGTGATGTCTCGTATCACCTTTAGGGTCATTTTTACTCTCCAAAGGTTTTTGGATGTGGTCACTGTGATCAGAAGAGTCTGACATCATGTCGCCCATGTCTGACAGTGGAGCAAAGATGCTGTCTGGTTCTGAGTTTATATCTTCACAATGCTCTCCATCAGCTTCTGTGATGTGTTGAGTTACAAGCTCCGCCCCTCTGTTCTCCTCACTTTGACTGTGATGAAGCTGTAAGGACTGAGCTTCATCTTCATCATGAAGCTGCTCCCAGGGCTGCTCCTCTTCAATGTGGGAGGGGGCCTGTAGCTCCTTCTGTCCCACACTGGTGTGCCACTCCTGCTGCCCGGAGGGAATCTCTTCATGACTCCCCGCTGACACCCGCTGGACGTCTGCAGAACATAGAACACAAATGAGGCGTTACTGTATTTTAGTTTGCAGCTCTTATGCCAACGATCCACATTATGTGAGGTTGGCCTAATCAAATATATGCATAAAAACTATAATATCTGCATCATTTATAGCTCTTATTAGACATCTTACTGGAAGTATTTTATGGTTGTGGACTTTTATTAACAAACAACATGACAAAAATCCAATATGGTGATGATTGAATAATAGTTAGTTGGTTAAATGGATATGCAGTCACGGGTGGCAGCTGTCGGGTCCTAGTCGTTGTTTGTTTACATGGACGCGTCCTCGCAAGACGCAAAGTTGAATGATAAAATCCAACCTTACCCGAACAAAAACCATGCGTGATTTATCCGCGAGAGTCTTGATACTATTTTACTTGACCCAGCCACACACAAATAAATTGTAGCCATCCATGCCTTTTTAAGCTTTCATCTCCTTTGTCGTGTAGAATGACGTCTGGAACTCAAGATAGTTCCACATGTCTGGGAACGCGACCGACGGATAATCCTTGATATTACTCAACAAATATTTAGGGATCTATTCTGTTTCAAAGTTAGATTTTTTTCTCGTATCTGCTTTTCGCAGGAAGATCTAGGCCAGGGGTGTCAAACTAATTTTAGATGGGGGGCCACATGGAGAAAAATCTACTCCCAAGTGGGCCGGACTGGTAAAATCACGGCAAGATAACTTTAAAATAAAGACAACTGCAGATTGTTTTCTTTGTTTAAAAATAGAACAAACACATTCTGAAATTGTACAAATAATTAATGTTTTTTTTACACACACATTGTCACGTTCTGGATGCATGGTTCTGCGGGATTTTTGTTCTCCCAAGATGCAAAGGACGAAAACCGGACAGGACTTGCAGGTAAAGACATGATTTAATTATCCAATAACACAAAACTGGTATAAAACAGAAAACAACCCGACAGGACGAGGTGCCGAGCGCACCGGAAGCTAAGGCTAACACTTAGCACAGATAGTAACTACTAGCAGGAGTTAGGAAACGAGAACAAACCTACGTGGCAGTCGCGGGATGCAAAACAAAGAAGCCAGAACGACTGACTGAGAAGACAGGCTTTAAATAATAATGTCAATGACGACCAACAGGTGCGTGTCGGGAACCCCAGCGGCAGGTGAACGTAATTAGTTACTATGGTAACCAAACTCAGAGGTGCTTAAACAGATACTAAGAAGGAGTCCAAGACTAGCAGAAAAACACAAATGACTAGAAAACAAACAGAAATATGATCCGGGCAGCGGATCATAACACACATGTTGCAGTTAATAGTATCCTATCTTTATTTGTGTTTTTTACAATTTCAGAATCAATTATGTGATAATGTTCATCATTCAACTCATTGGTGTTAAAGGCCTACTGAAATGAAATTTTCTTATTTTAAACGAGGATAGCAGATCCATTCTATGTGTCATACTTGATCATTTCGCGATATTGCCATATTTTTGCTGAAAGGATTTAGTAGAGAACATCGACGATAAAGTTCGCAACTTTTGGTCGCTGATAAAATAAGCCTTGCCTGCACCGGAAGTAGCGTGACGTCGCAGGTTGAAAGGCTCCTCACATTTCCCCATTGTTTACACCAGCAGCGAGAGAGATTCGGACCGAGAAAGCGACGATTACCCCATTAATTTGAGCCAGGATGAAAGATTCGTGGATGAGTAACGTGAGAGTGAAGTATTACAGTGCAGTGCAGGACGTATCTTTTTTCGCTCTGACCGTAACTTAGGTACAAGCTGGCTCATTGGATTCCACACTTTCTCCTTTTTCTATTGTGGATCACGGATTTGTATTTTAAACCACCTCGGATACTATATCCTCTTGAAAATGAGAGTCGAGAACGCGAAATGGACATTCACAGTGACTTTTATCTCCACGACAATACATCGGCGAAGCACTTTAGCTACGGAGCTAACGTGATAGCATCGTGCTTAACTGCATATAGAAACAGACGAAATAAGCCCCTGACTGGAAGGATAGACAGAAGATCAACAATACTACCAAACTCTGGACCTGTAACTACACGGTTAATGCTGTACCGCCTGGCGAAGCCAAGCAATGCTGTTGCTAACGACGCCATTGAAGCTAACTTAGCTACGGGACCTCGACAGAGCTTTGCTAAAAACATTAGCTCTCCACCTACGCCAGCCCTCATCTGCTCATCAACACCCGTGCTCACCTGCGTTCCAGCAATCGATGGCGCGACGAAGGACTTCACCCGATCATCGATGCGGTCGGCGGCTAGCGTCGGATAGCGCGTCTGCTATCCAAGTCAAAGTCCTCCTGGTTGTGTTGCTGCAGCCAGCCGCTAATACACCGATCCCACCTACAGCTTTCTTTTTGGCAGTCTTCATTGTTCATTAAACAAATTGCAAAAGATTCACCAACACAGATGTCCAGAATACTGTGGAATTTTGCGATGAAAACAGAGCTTTTTGTATTGGGATACAATGGTGTCCCAATACTTCCGTTTCAACGATTGACGTCACGCGCAAACGTCATCATACATAGACGTTTTCAGCCGGAAGTTTCCCGGGAAATTTAAAATTGCACTTTATAAGTTAACCCGGCTGTATTGGCATGTGTTGCAATGTTAAGATTTCATCATTGATATATAAACTATCAGACTGCGTGGTCGCTAGTAGTGGCTTTCAGTAGGCCTTTAATTTTCAATCTATCAAGATAAAGAAATAATATCAAAATCAAATTACAGGATGTTATTTATGTAGTTTGCTCATTTTCCCTGACTGGTGCACTAACATCATGTGTTTTTTTGGTTTTTTTACATATGTAGCATCATGTACAAAGATACAAATAATTGCTATTGTGACATCCATAGGACACATTTAGAACAGCAGTTTCTTTCATTCAAAAATGTTGACTCATTTTTGTACTTAACAAACTCATCCCGTGGGCCGGATAAAACCTGTTGGAGGGCCTGATCCGGCCCGTGGGCCATATGTTTGACACCCCTGATCTAGGCCCTTTGTGTACTCAGAGAGTTAGCGCACAGGTTGCTGCACAACAGCCATCTTGGCTTGGTTGACCACCACATTTTTCACTTCCCGGAAGAAGTCACGTGACTGAATACAAATATATATTATTGAAGAGTTTCAAACAGGAGGGAACAAATCTGAGTATGTAACTGAGTTAAAATAGAAACTTCTTCCCTCATGTCAAGTTTAAAATACACAAAATATAATTTTTCATTTTAAACAAAGCTCCAGATATACACATCAAAGCCATTCATACATTTATAACCTTGCAACTTGTTTCTATATCTAAATTCATGCAGAGGGTTTCAACACAATGATTTTTATGTCAAATAGAAACTAGATAAATCACTAATTTTAAAAAGGTATTTAATTTCCCAATTGTTCTGGACTGAAGTTTTCTTTTCTGACTGTTATAAAACACAAACAAATCTAAAAGAAACAATCTTGTTTCTACAGGATAATCATCATGAAGACAATGTCAAATAAACAAACCTGCTCTGTGTAGCACAACTTGAGGTTTGAAAACAGCATCCAGTAGTTCTTGTAGACGTTTGTTCTCCTCCTTTGTCCTAGAAAGTTCCTCCTCGTACTCTGCTATGGTTCTTTCCAACACTCCAAATATTTCTTCAGCAGTAACATTTAGTCGCTCCTCCATCAACTTTCTCACCTTTTGGAATTCGCACATTTCTTCCTGCGTGTTGCTAACTTCCGGCTTTATGTCTTGGCTCATGTTTTAAATGTAAGACGCGGACTGAAAATCTGATTTTAAAAGTAAGTAAGTAAGTAATTAGTTGGAGTGCAAAAAGAGATGAGATGAAGACGTTGTTACCTTTTGCTGCCAACACCGAGTGATGGGTCGTTCGCGAACGATCCGGCTTTAAAAGATCCTGCTCTTTGAAGTAGCAGCTCTTTGATATCAAAGAACCTTTGACTAATTCTTCCTTTAGTTTAACGGCAGCTTGCAGCAATGACATGAAAGGTGCATACTGCCATCTACTGCACCGGAGTATGTCACATGGGCTATATTCATGTACTTACACTGTAAAAACTAATACTGTATGAAATTAAAAGCAATGCCTTGTCCTTACTTCATTTTTGTGGAATTGTAACTCTATCAAAACAAAATGCCAGTAATTTTGGGCTTATTTTGTATTTAGATCACTCTTTCTGAGCTGCCCTAATTTAGAGAAATACCATTTTTATCACATTTAAATGTTGACTCTAAATATTATATCTAAATGTTGAATCCAAACATAAATCTTAAATAATAATCTATATGTTAAATCTAAACCTAAATCTTAAATCTTAACCTAATTCTCAAATCTAAATCTGAGCACTAAATGTTCAAACTAAACCTAAATCTTAAATCTAAATTTAAATCTGAGTGCTAAACGATAAATCTAAACCTATATCAATCAATAAATCAATCAATCAATCAATCAATCATATCTTAAATGTAAATCTAAATCTAGATGTGAGTGCCAAATGTTAAAACTAAACCTAAATCTTAAACTCAAACCTACATGTTAAATCTAAATATATATCTAAAGGTGAGTGCTAAATCTTCAATCTAATTTTAAATTTCAATCTTAAATCTAAATCTATATTTAAATGTGAGCGCTAAATGTTAAATGTGAGCGCTTCATGTTAAATTTAAACCTAAATCTTGAATCTAGACCTCACAGAGCTATGCTAAAAACATTAGCTATCCACCTTCGCCAGCCAGCCCTCATCTGCTCATCAACACCCGTGCTCACCTGCGTTCCAGCGATCGACGGAGCGACGAAGGACTTCACCCGATCATCCGTGCGGTCTGCGGCTAGCGTCGGATAGCGCGTCTGCTATCCAAGTCAAAGTCCTCCTGGTTGTGTTGCTGCAGCCCGCCGCTAATACACCGATCCCACCTACAACTTTCTTCTTTGCAGTCTTCATTGTTCATTAAACAAATTGCAAAAGATTCACCAACACAGATGTCCAGAATACTGTGGAATTTTTAGATGAAAACAGAGCTGTTTGTATTGGATTCAATGGTGTCCGAATACTTCCGTTTCAACGATTGACGTCACGCGCATACGTCATCATACATAGACGTTTTCAACCGGAAGTTTAGCGGAAAATATAAAATTGCACTTTATAAGTTAACCCGGCCGTATTGGCATGTGTTGCAATGTTAAGATTTCATCATTGATATATAAACTATCAGACTGCGTGGTCGGTAGTAGTGGCTTTCAGTAGGCCTTTAAACACAATCTGAGCAGTGCGGTTGCGATCCAGAGAAAATGTCCTGGATGCATGAACATATTCAGACATGTTTGTTTCTCTTGAATAAAGGCAGTGAACAAGAAAGTTGTAATGTCAAAAAGTAATGTTGTACATTTAACACATGCCGTTCTGTTAATACCGTCAGACAACACTGGCTTTAATGCACTGAACATGGACCCATTCATGAGAGCTACCAGACAATGGTAGTCAAAGTCATCATCATCTGCCAGATTCTTAGGGTTTACAAAAATCTGGAGCTCATTTGAGCATGTGTGAGCAATTGGAATGTGTTTTGTCTAGAGATGTCCGATAATGGCTTCTTTGCCGATATCCGATATTCCGATATTGTCCAACTCTTAATTACCGATACCGATACTAACCGATACGATATATACAGTTGTGGAATTAACACATTATTATGCCTAATTTTGTTGTGATGCCCCGCTGGATGCATTAAACAATGTAACAAGGTTTTCCAAAATAAGAGAACAACTTCAACTCAAGTTATGGAAAAAAGTGCCAACATGGTCACAAAGTGCATTCTTTTTTTTAACATGCCTCAAAACAGAACCTTGGAATTTGGGACATGCTCTCCCTGAAATAATCCTGATACCCACTACAACTATTGGAAACACTGTACTTTGACTTTCACAAAGTGCATATATATATATATATTTTTAAACATGCCTCAAAACAACAGCTACAAAAACAATGAAGGCACACAGCTTCAGTCCAGAGTATACTATGAACTGGGCTCAATCTGCCCTGTTCTTAACGTATTCGTATGAGTAACAAAAATATGCAAATATAAACAAGAAAGGCACAAAAATAAAAAACTGCTTCAGTCTAGACTAGTAGATAACACAGCCATCCTTTAAAGTGCATGGACATTAATAAAACTGCTTCAGTCTAGACTAGTAGAAAACACGGCCATCCTTTAAAGTGCATGGGGAAAAAAGGCACAAAACATAAATAAAACAGCTTCACTCAGTCCAGACTATTAGTCTATTTGTGCAACAGATGAAGCTCAAAGAGTGGGCTAATTCTTTTTCTCCTTGTCATGACGTGTGAGAGGTAGATGTTTCTGAATGAAAACAAGCATCTCAGCATTGTCACAATCAGGCTTGGCCCTAACCAATCTGGCGACCTAGGCAAGATTTTAGGTGGCACCCCCCCACATCGGCAGTGAAGTGTATATACTCACAAGAAACCGAATAGCTTTGTCTTTGACCTTTTTTCAAACATATTATATGAGAATGTTATGTTATGATTATCTTTAACCGAATCACAGCAGTGCTCAAATTAAAAAACAGCATTCCCTCTCATGTGATATTGCTTAATTAACATTAATGATTTGCACTTTAACAACTAGGCTTACAACTATACCTAATATATAAAGGGGTGGAAAAGTGACTATTACCTGCAGGGCAAACATTAGCTAACCAGAAGGCAATAACAATGTAAACAAAAAACACCTGCTTAAAAGATCTAATACAAATGTCCCTGAGGAATGTAAGGTGGGAGTAAATGATAAATGATAAATGGGTTATACTTGTATAGCGCTTTTCTACCTTCAAGGTACTCAAAGGGCTTTGACAGTATTTCCACATTCACCCATTCACACACACATTCACACATGATGGCGGGAGCTGCCATGCAAGGCGCTAACCAGCAGCCATCAGGAGCAAGGGTGAAGTGTCTTGCCCAAGGACACAACGGACGTGACTATGATGGTAGAAGGTGGGGATTGAACCCCAGTAACCAGCAACCCTCCGATTCTTGGCACGGCCACTCTACCAACTTCGCCACGCCGCCCCCGTACTGTAATTACCTAACGTTACATTATTATTTTCCATAATAATTTAGCCCCCTCCACAATATTAACCCGACGTTAAAACAGAACTAGCTATTTATTGATTAGCAATTGCCGAATCATGTAACATTAGCTTAATGCTAAAAAGCCAGGTTACTATCACATTCTGTAACAGACAAATAATTTCATGTAGGCTAACGTTACCTACCTGCTACCTCTGTCTTTTTCTCATTTCTCCTCTTCTTTTCTCTTCTTTTGGGCACCTGACAGTTTTGGCCATTTTGACATATTGTGTTGATTTTTTGGTGGTGACGTCCAAAAAGAGTCATGATACGGAAAGGGAGGGGGCACACCTTTGTATTTAGAAATAATAGTACCAACTTTTTTTTTTTTTTTTCTCCAACATTTGTGGCACTGGCGTGGCGCCCCCTGATGGACGGTGCCCTTAGCATTTGCCTATACGGCCTATGCCACGGGCCGGCCCTGGTCACAATGTGTGCGATTTCTGTTCTGTCGACACGGATGCAGGGTACGGTGATGTACCGGGGTGGGCGGGGGGCGGGGGGTGTATAATGTAGCGTCCCGGAAGAGTTAGTCCTGCAAGGGGTTCTGGGTATTTGTTCTGTTGTGTTTATGTTGTGTTACGGTGCAGATGTTCTCCCAAAATGTGTTTGTCATTCTTGTTTGGTGTGGGTTCACAGTGTGGCGCATATTTGTAACAGTGTTAAAGTTGTTTATACGCTACCCTCAGTGTGACCTGTATGGCTGTTGACCAAGTATGCTTGCATTCACTTGTGTGTGTCAAAAGCCGTAGATATTATGTGACTGGGCCGGCACGCAAAGGCAGTGCCTTGAAGGATTATTGGCGCCCTGTATTACACCTACGTCCGTGTACACAGCGGCGTTTTTAAAAGTCTTACATTTTACTCTTTGAAACCGATACCGATAATTTTGAAACCGATGCCGATAATTTCTGATATTACATTTTAAAGCATTTATCGGTCGATAATATCGGCAGTCCGATACTATCGGACATCCCTAGTTTTGTCTCATCAAGGACAAAAATTAGTTTAGGGCTAGAAATAAGTCCAATCGCAGGAACTCTGCTAGGATGTGTCCAGGATTCAGTGTCCGAATAAACGCCTGCTCTTGTTGCCGTGTTGCCATCCCAGGCAGGAGGGCAACACGGCAGTGCGGCTGGATCAAAAGAGACGTCGGAGATGCTTTGCTGAACAAAAAGTTGCTTTATTACAAGCGAGCATCATTAAACAGGTCTGCAGTACCCGGAGGAGCCCATAATGGGAGATGTTCTTGTGTAAGTGTCTGGAAAACAAGTGCTTTAAGTCATTACTCAAATGGTGGCGTTGAGCTAGACAGGTAGTCTTTTCTCAAGGATATGGTTATCACTTTTGCATTCTGAAGTTCCAATTAGAGCCTCTTTTCCGACGAGAAGTTATCCAATCCACCTGCGAATATCAAACTAAGGGCCCTTATCTATTTATGTGCTCAAACTGAAATCCCACTATTTACTTGGTTTGCTTTCTCCAAGGTGAATATAAACATTCACCATATGTAAAACATACTATGAGTTAATTAATTCACTTCAGAAGGTTCATTGTATTGTAAGTTTTGATGGAGCCTCTGGTTCAATTTATTTGTAAAGATATATTGCACATGGCTGTCTTGTTCCTTGCATTTCTTGTGTAAAATACTTACTTCCACACAGCGGACAATTCACTTAAGCGCTGCTAAATGCTTGCCTGGTAGCTGGCTGCAAACTTTGGAATAGAATTTCGGAACGATGGCTTGTTTACTTACTGCACATGTCGTTGAAACTTGCCTCAAACTGAACCGATTGTGTTTGATTTGGTATGGGCAGTGTCCAAACCGCAATATGCTGACTTTTCCCTGTGTGTAAGAAAGCTTATTTAGCCAAAAAATGCATACATGTATACACTGGAGAAATTCTCTGAATGTCACCACTATCAACTCCTCTCGAGGCCTTCTGGTGCTTCCCAGAACACAATAAGAAGGTTTTAGAAGGGCAGCCAGTTCAGCTGCTGTAATATCATTGGGTTCTTCAGGTTTCTCAAGGACGACCCTAAAGGATTTTCTTTCAGGAGTGGCAGAACCTATAAAGACATCACCAAAAACGCCATCAAAAATTAAAACCTTACAAACTTACACACACACACAGTATATAGATGTGTGTGCATGTATGTATGGTTTAGGGTTGTACGGTATACCGCTATTAGTAAAGTAACGCGATACTAATGAATCATAGTCGGTACTATACCGCCTCTAAAAAGTACCGGCCCCCCTACCACTCGCCCCCCCGTCGTCGTTACGTCACGTCGTGTCATTGCTGGTTCACAAACAGACGAGAATGTTTGGTAACACACAAATACGGAGTACTTAAAAAGGGAGAACAGACGCAGTTTGACCTAAAAACTAACAACAAAGGTGAAGTTATAACACTGAAATGTCCACCGAAAGAGGTGCTTTAAGACATGGCTAGCCAGCTAACGGCTAAAGTCCAGCCGCAGTCGGCAGTGTTTTAGCTACTTTCAAATCACTAATCCTTGCCTCCATGGCGACAAATAAAGTAAGTTTCTTACAAGTATTATTATCACTGCAGGACGAGGAATAGCTAAACATGCTTCACTACACACCGTAGCTCACTGGCGTCACAATGTAAACAAATGCCATTGGTGGATCTACACCTGACATCCAGTGTAATGATACCAAGTAGGTTAGTGTATCTTGTCGATACTACTATGGTTATATTGATATTTTTTGGCATTGCAACATCTTTCGTTTTTTTTTTAAATTTATTTATATTACGTTTATAAACTCAGGAAATATGTCCCTTGACACATGAGGACTTTGAATATGACCAATGTATGATCATGTAACGACTTGGTATCAGATTGATACCTAAATTTGTGGTATCACCCAAATAACAGAAAAATAAGTGATTCTTAAATTTTAACAGAAGTGTAGATAGAACATGTTAAAAGAGAAAGTAAGCCGATATTAACAGGAAATTAACAAGTAGATTAATACTTTTGTTTGTTTACTTACAACTAAAAGACAAGTTGTCTTGTGTGTTCACTATTTTATTTAAGGACAAACTTGCAATAAGAAACATATGTTTAATGTACCCTAAGATTTTCTGTTAAAATAAAGCCAATAATGCAATTTTTGTGGTCCCCTTTATTTAGAAAAGTATCGAAAAGTACTGAAACGTATCGAAATACATTTTGGTACCGGTACCAAAATATTGGTTATCGGGACAACACTAGTATGTATAGACGCACGCATGCAGTGATTGAGTGAATGGGCATTATTTGAAGCGCAAAGTGGCGAGGGACGACTAAGTTGAGTAACACCAGGGGTCTGAAAAGATAAGAAAAAAGTGGGATAAGTTGTGAATTAAAGTCTAGGTCTGACTTCAACATGATGTCCAAATACATTTTTGAAATATATATTTTTGTATTGTAATTTATGCATATTGCTGCCTCTCTCTCAGCTAAAAGACCTGAAAAAAGTTGAAGACCCTGTATTAAGGGGTTAAATGTGTAGGGTTTATTTAGTCACACCTGGCTTTTTTTTTTTACATTTGCAGAATTTCTTAGCAACCAACTGCTTGTGCCAGTCCATCCTTGGTTGCTGCTTGATCAACCTCAAAGTGCATCATGAGAAAATGAGAATGAGGACACCTTCAAATATTGGGTGTAAGCATCACATCCATGTCATACTTTGTTGAGGGCTTCTCGTAGTTCCATGTCAGCTCCATCATTGGGAGTGACATTCACCTGAGAGATGTTTCCTGTCATCATGTAGTCCACTACAAGAGGAGCTGGAGATTCCCCACCCTGGACTATGATGGTAGACATCATCTGTCCAATAGTGCAGTATACTCCATTCTGCACATGGGAAATGTTCAATCTTGGAATGAAGCCATTAGGAGATTCTAAGAGAAAGGGACAAAACAAACAATAGTGTTATACATTAAAGAAAAATGTCTTCTTAAAAATAAGTTCACACCAATCACGTTTCATTTCGACAAATCTCAATGATTTATTGACTTTTGACTGATGTGTGAAGCAGAAGGTCTTTGGTTCGGATCCCAGTTGTGGTAGAACTTTTAGTATAGTTTTTAAATGCATTTTTAAATTATGTTAAAATTGTTTAACTCGCTAAACTTCAGCATATTATCATATATTATCATACATACACTATATTGTCAAAAGTATTTGGCCACCTGCCTTGACTCACATATGAACTTGAAGTGCCATCCCATTCCTAACCCATAGGGTTCAATATGATGTCGGTCCACCTTCAACTCTTCTGGGAAGGCTGTCCACAAGGTTGCGGAGTGTGTTTATAGGAATTTTCCACCATTCTTCCAAAAGCGCATTGGTGAGGTCACACGCTGATGTTGGTCGAGAAGACCTGGCTCGCAGTCTCCGTTCTAATTCATCCCAAAGGTGTTCTATAGGGTTCAGGTCAGGACTCTGTGCAGGCCAGTCAAGTTCATCCACACCAGACTCTGTCATCCATGTCTTTATGGACCTTGCTTTGTGCACTGGTGCACTGGTGTTGGAAGAGGAAGGGGCCCACTCCAAACTGTTCCCACAAAGTTGGGGAGCATGGAATTGTCCAAAATGTTTTTGTATCCTGGAACATTCAAAGTTCCTTTCACTGGAGCTAAGGGGCTAAGCCCAACTCCTGAAAAACAACCCCACACCATAATTCCTCCACTGACTTCTCTCTGTCAATTTACGTGGCCTACCACTTTGTGGCTGAGTTGCTGTTGTTCCCAAACTTCTTATGATAAAGCCAAAAGTTGACTTTGGAATATTTAGGAGCGAGGAAATTTCACGATTGGATTTGTTGCACAGGTGGCATCCTATGACAGTTCCACGCTGGAAATCACTGAGCTCCTGAGAGCGGCCCATTCTTTCACAAATGTTTGTAGAAACAGTCTCCATGCCTAAGTTCTTGATTTTATACACCTGTGGCTGGGCCAAGTGATTAGGACACCTGATTCTGATCATTTTGGATGGGTGGCCAAATACTTTTGGCAATATAGTGTATATTAGTTATATGGTGCTAGGATAACCAGGATTTTACCTTTCAGAGCTCCTCTTCCACAAACAATGTTTGACCCGGGTATTTGTCAAATCCCAGTTACTGCTAGGAGCCATTGTGTTGCCTTTTAGCCATATGGTAAATATATTTGTGAACAGCAAATAAAAGGCTGGCTTGTTTAACTCCTCCATATCTCTGCCGCCATTTCAACATGTTTTGGTGCAAAGTTTGCATACATTTTGCTCCACAGTCACATTTTCAATCCAACATTGTCTTCCGTGGCTTAATGCTCAATTCACGTAGCACACATATGCAAATGAAGTATGTACCTCCATACATTTGTACTTGTATTGCTTGTGCATGTCAAAGTAAGTGCCATCAACAGATATAGTCCACTTTAGTCATCTACTTCATCTTTTCAATCATGGAAAAACGTATTTCATCACATTATTTTTTGGGGGGGATGATCTCTGACTTGACTTGTATATTTACATATAAACCTTTATAATAGCCCAACCTGTGTGTGAAAATGTACTAAGAATGTAATCTTATCTTGTTGTGCTACTTTACAACTTTAGCTAAATTATCGGTTATCATCACTTCCTGTCTCCTCCATGTGTAGCTTTAGCATACTTAGCTGTTCCTTGTTGTACTAATCTGTGCATTTGCAAAGTTTGAAACTTTTTTTTAAACTTCTAAAATTACATTTCTCTAAGTTAGGGCAGCTCAGAAAGAGTGAATTAAATAAAAAGTTAAGCCCAAAATGGCATTGCTTTTAATTGCATACAGTATTAGTGTAAGTACATGAATATAGCCCATGTGACATACTCCGGTGCAGTAGATGGCAGTATGCACCTTTCATGTCATTGCTGCAAGCTGCCGTTAAACTAAAGGAAGAATTAGTCAAAGGTTCTTTGATATCAAAGAGCTGCTACTTCAAAGAGCTGGATCTTTTAAAGCCGGATCGTTCGCGAACGACCCATCACTCATGTTGGCAGCAAATGGTAACAACGTCTTCATCTCATCTCTTTTTGCACTCCAACTAATTACTTACTTACTTACTTTTAAAATCAGCTTTTCAGTCCGCGTCTTACATTTAAAACATGAGCCAAGACATAAAGCCGGAAGTTAGCAACACGCAGGAAGAAATGTGCGAATTCCAAAAGGTGAGAAAGTTGATGGAGGAGCGACTAAATGTTACTGCTGAAGAAATATTTGGAGTGTTGGAAAGAACCATAGCAGAGTACGAGGAGGAACTTTCTAGGACAAAAGAGGAGAACAAACGTCTACAAGAACTACTGGATGCTGTTTTCAAACCTCAAGTTGTGCTACACAGAGCAGGTTTGTTTATTTGACATTGTCTTCATGATGATTATCCTGTAGAAACAAGATTGTTTCTTTGAGATTTTGCTATTGGGAGATGACACCTTTTTAAAATGAGTGATTTATCTAGTTTCTATTTGACATAACAATCATTGTGTTGAAAGCCTCTGCTTGAATTTAGATATAGAAACAAGTTGCAAGATTAGAATGTATGAATGGCTTTGATGTGTATATCTGGAGCTTTGTTTGAAATTTAAAATTATATTTCGCTCAATAAAAATATTTTAATTAACATGACATGAGGAAGAGGTGGCGACTTGTCCAGGGTGTACCCCGCCTTTAGGTTTAGGCTCCAGCACTCCCGTGACCCCGAAAGGGACAAGCGGTAGAAAATGGATGGATGGATGGATGAGGGAAGTAGTTTCTATTTTAACACAGTTACATACTCTGATTTATTCCCACCTGTTTGACACTCTTCAATAATATATATTTGTATTCAGTCACGTTATCTTCACTACTCAGTGGCTTAGTGGTTAGATTGTCCGCCCTGAAATCAGTAAGTCGTGAGTTCAAACCCCGCCCGAGTCATACCAAAGACTATAAAAATGGGAGCCATTACCTCCCTGCTTGGCACTCAGCATCAAGGGATGGAATTGTTGGTTAAATCACCAAAATGATTCCCGGGCGCAGCCACCGCTGCTGCCCACTGCTCCCCTCACCTCCCAGCGGGTGAACAAGGGGATGGGTCAAATGCAGAGGACACATTTCACCACACCTATCATTGGTACTTTAAGTTTGTCAAACATACGGTCCACGGGCCGGATCAGGCCCTCCAACAGGTTTTATCCGGCCCGCGGGACGAGTTTGCTAAGTACAAAAATGAGTCGTCATTTTTGAATGAAAGAAACTGCTGTTCTAAATGTGTCCTCTAGATGTCACAATAGCAATTATTTTGTATCTTTGTAGATGATGCTACATATGTAAAAAAAAAACAAAAAAAAACATGATGTTAGTGCACCAGTCGGGGAAAATGAGCAAACTACATAAATAACATCCTGTAATTTGATTTTGATATTATTTTTTTATCTTGATAGATTGGAAATTTACACCAATGAGTTGACTGATGAACATTACCACATAATTGATTCTGAAAGTGTAAAAAAGACAAATAAAGATAGAATACTATTGACTGCAACATGTAAGTGTAAAAAAAAAACAGTAATTATTTGTACAATTTCAGAATGTGTTTGTTCTATTTTTTTAAACAGAAAACAATCTGCAGTTGTCTTTATTTTTAAGTTATCCTGCCGTGATTTTACCAGTCCGGCCCACTTGGGAGTAGATTTTTATGCATGTGGCCCCCCTTCTAAAATTAGTTTGACACCCCTGGCCTAGATCTTCCTGCGAAAAGCAGATACGAGAAAAAAATCTAACTTTGAAACGGAATAGATCCCTAAAGATTTGTTGAGTACTATCAAGGATTATAAGTCGGTCGCGTTCCAAGACATGTGGAACTATCTTGAGTTCCAGACGTCATTCTACACGACAAAGGAGATGAAAGCTTAAAAAGGCATGGATGGCTACAATTTATTTGTGTGTGGCTGGGTCAAGTAAAATAGTATCAAGACTCTCACGGATAAATCATGCATGGTTTTTGTTCGGGTAAGGTTGGATTTTATCATTCAACTTTGTGTCTTGCGAGGACGCGTCCATGTAAACAAACAACGACTAGGACCCGACAGCTGCCACCCGTGACTGCATATCCATTTAACTAACTAACTATTATTCAATCATCACCATATTTCATGTTTGTCCTGTTGTTGGTTAATAAAAGTCCACAACCATAAAATACTTCCAGTAAGATGTCTAATAAGAGCTATAAATGATTTAGATATTATAGTTTTTATGCATATATTTTATTAGGCCAACCTCACATAATGTGGATCGTTGGCATAAGAGCTGCAAAGTAAAATACAGTAACGCCTCATTTGTGTTCTATGTTCTGCAGACGTCCAGCAGGTGTCAGCGGGGAGTCATGAAGAGGAGTGGCACACCAGTGTGGGACAGAAGGAGCTACAGGCCCCCTCCCACATTAAAGAGGAGCAGCCCTGGGAGCAGCTTCATGATGAAGATGAAGCTCAGTCCTTACAGCTTCATCACAGTCAAAGTGAGGAGAACAGAGGGGCGGAGCTTGTAACTCAACACATCACAGAAGCTGATGGAGAGCATTGTGAAGATATAAACTCACAACCAGACAGCATCTTTGCTCCACTGTCAGACATGGACGACATGATGTCAGACTCCTCTGATCACAGTGACCACATCCAAAAACCTTTGGAGAGTAAACATGACTCTAAAGGTGATACGAGACATCACACTAACAACAAACACTTTGACTGCTCTGAATGTGGAAAATCATTTAGACAGAAGAGTCATTTTACAAGACACATGAGAACACATACTGGCGAGAAACCTTTTACTTGCTCTGTTTGTAAGAAGAGTTTCTCTAGAAAGCATGTCATGACCACACACATGAGAATACATACTGACGAGAAACCTTTTACTTGCTCAACTTGTGCCAAAAGATTCAAAACTAAGTATGAAATGATGTTACACATGAGAACACACACAGGTGAGAAACCTTTTACTTGCTCTGTTTGTAAGAAGAGTTTCTCCAGAAAGCAAGTCATGACCACACACATGAGAACACACACTGGAGAGAAACCATTTAGTTGCACTGTGTGTGATAAAACATTCAGGTTTAGGCAGAATGTCAGTAAACACAAGTGTGTAACAGTCATGGAAGCTGCAGGGATTTAAAAACACTTAAACAGTGATTGTGCTAAATGTACTTTAAAAACACAGCATGTTTAATATGAATGTATATTTTATGTTGTATGTAGTGCTTCTCATCTTCTAGTGTTATATGTTGGCCTGTAATTACTTTTTAAGTTGTGTGCATTTATTGAATATTATATATGTAGCTACTATTTTATTTTATTTTATCATTATTAAAGAGAGGACATCTTATTTTCATGTGGGTTTTTTTTGTGTCTTATAAAATCACACATTTTTTTCATTGCATGTTATTGTTATTATCAAATTGTTATTATCCAACTAAAAGTATGAATTAATAAAATGGTTAACAAAATGTGGACTCTGGTAGATTAGCAGCATTGTTACATCATGAATGTTAACTACTGCAAAACATCAACCAAAGAAGAAAAAGGCTGAAGTTAGCAACACATCACTGAACTTTAGAGCCATCGCGAGTGGAGTTGGTTGTTTTTATTGCTGCATTTGTACTTATTTCACCACACATCTTTACTTTTAATACTAAAATATTCTTCAAATATATTGTTGTAGGCTTCTAAGATTGATGTTTCTGATGTGTGTAGTCTGTGGAAATTGTTCACTTGCACATATGATCATCATCATCATCATCATCATCTACATCATAATCATCATCATCATCATCATCAGACGTTACCGGTTCACTACTGGACGAAACCTTAGCATTAATGTTTTAATATACGTGTGACCTCATTATTCCTTGATAATAAGACTACAAATACAGATTTAAAGGCCTCCTGAAATGATTTTTTTTTTATTTAAACGGGGATAGCAGATCCATTCTATGTGTCATACTTGATCATTTCGTGATATTGCCATATTTTTGCTGAAAGGATTTAGTAGAGAAAAACGACGATAAAGATCGCAACTTTTGGTATCTGATTAAAAAAAAGCCTTGCCCCTACTGGAAGTAGCGTGACGTAGTCAGTTGACAGGCTCCTCACATTTTCCTATTGTTTTCAATGCAGCTGGAGCGATTCGGACCAAGAAAGCGACGATTACCCCATTAATTTGAGCGAGGATGAAAGATTCGTGGATGAGGAACGTTAGAGTGAAGGACTAGAATGCAGTGCAAGACATGTCTTTTTTCGCTCTGACCGTAACTTAGGTACAAGCTGGCTCATTGGATTCCACACTCTCTCCTTTTTCTATTGTGGATCACGGATTTGTATTTCAAACCACCTCGGATACTATATCCTCTTGAAAATGAGAGTCCAGAACGCGAAATGGACATTCACAGTGACTTTTATCTCCACGACAATACATCGACGAAACACTTTAGCTACGGAGCTAGCGGGATAGCATCATGCTTAACTGCATATAGAAACAAAATAAATAAATCCCTGACTGGAAGGATAGACAGAAGATCAACAATACTATTAAACCGTGGACATGTAAATACACGGTTAATGCTTTCCAGCCTGGCGAAGGTTAACAATGCTGTTGCTAACGACACCATTGAAGCTAACTTAGCAACCGGACCTCACAGAGCTATGCTAAAAACATTAGCTATCCACCTACGCCAGCCAGCCCTCATCTGCTCATCAACACCCGTGCTCACCTGCGTTCCAGCGATCGACGGTGCGATGAAGGACTTCACCCGATCACAGAAGCGGTCGGCGAGACGGAGGAAGTTAAGGTGAGTTAGCCGGCTAGCGCGTCTGCTATCCATCTCTGTCCTCCTGGCTGTGTTGCTGTAGTCCCCTGCTAATACACCGATCCCACCTACAACTTTCTTCTTTGCAGTCTCCATTGTTCATTAAACAAATTGCAAAAGATTCACCAACACAGATGTCCAGAATACTGTGGAATTTTGAGATGAAAACAGAGCTTTTTTGTATTGTATTCAATTGGGTACCAATACTTCTATCAACCGTTTACGTCACGCGCATACGTCATCATATCTAGACGTTTTCAACCGGAAGTGTGGCGGGAAATTTAAAATCGCAATTTATAAGTTAACCCGGCCGTATTGGCATGTGTTGCAATGTTAAGATTTCATCATTGATATATAAACTATCAGACTGCGTGGTCGGTAGTAGTGGCTTTCAGTAGGCCTTTAAGCACTGTATTAGAGTGCCTCTTGTAGTACTCCAACTCGCCACACTGTGAGAAGTGGGGGTGATCATGAGCTAGCAGATGCATGTTGCTGTCATGTTTTATCAGCGAGGAGGACAGCATTTGTGTTTAGTTTTTGTCAGATGCAAATTTTAAGGCTCTGCCGAATAAATGAATCACTATGGCTGCCAATATGGAGGAATATATATATATATTTAAGTTCAAATACTTCTCTTAACAGGTAGAAAAATGACACCACAAAAAAGTGAAACAGCAGCAGTATTCAGTAAATATGTTATTAATTTACTAATTAATTAACTATAAAGAGTAACAGTTCAGTTTAGTGCAGTTCAGTTTCAGTTCATTTTGAACATGCATACAATACTAATACAATGTAATGCATCACATATGTCCAGTTGTTTCATTACAGCACGCCCGGAAAGGAGTAGGAAGAAGCTGAGCTTATTTAATCCTACCCCTTTTCATACCATAGCAATGTTATCCCTTGTCCTTGTTCTCTGTAACAGAACAGTGAATAATTAAATAATATACCATAGTAAGTAAACAAATATTAAATACATGAACAATTGTATCTAAAAACAAAACAACAAAAAATAAAAATAAAAAAAGGTTCAAGATGTTCATCATAATTATTGTTCTGTGTACTTTGTGAACACTTTTAAACTGAATCATATTGCTGCTTTGTTTGATGTCTTTGTCTTTATTTGGATATTCCATTCCATAATTTAATTCCACATACTGATATGCTAAAGGTTTTAAGTGTTGTATGAACATACAAATGTTTTAAATTAGATTTGTATGTAAGGTTATATTCCTCCTCTTTTGTTGAGAAGAAGTGTTGTACATTATTGGGTAGCAGGTTATAGTTTGCTTGAGACATCATTTTAGCTGTTTGCAAATGCACCAAATCGTTGAATTTCAATAATTGTGATTTAATCAATTGTAATGGCCATAGATGATGTGGTCCTGATGGCTTCATCTGGCCAGGATCTTCAGCTCTCACTGGATTGGTTCGCAGCCAAGTGGGAAGCGACTGGGATGAGAATCAGCACCTCCAAGTCCGACTCCATGGTTCTCGCCCGGAAAAGGGTGGAGTGCCATCTCCGGGTTGGGGAGGAGACCCTGACCCAAGTGGAGGAGTTCAAGTACCTCAAAGTCTTGTTCACGAGTGAGGGAAGAGTGGATCGTGAGATCGACAGGCGGATCGGTGCGGCGTCTTCAGTAATGCGGCCGCTGTATCGATCCGTTGTGGTGAAGAAGGAGCTGAGCCGGAAGGCAAAGCTCTCAATTTACCGGTCGATGTACGTTCCCATCCTCACCTATGGTCATGAGCTTTGGGTTATGACCGAAAGGACAAGATCACGGGTACAAGCGGCCGAAATGAGCTTCCTCCGCCAGGTGGCGGGTCTCTCCCTTAGAGATAGGGTGAGAAGCTCTGTCATCCGGGGGGAGCTCAAACTAAAGCCGCTACTCCTCCACATCGAGAGGAGCCGGATGAGGTGGTTCGGGCATCTGGTCAGGATGCCACCCGAACGCCTCCCTAGGGAGGTGTTTAGGGCACGTCCGACCGGTAAGAGGCCACGGGGAAGACCCAGGACACGTTGGGAAGACTATGTCTCCCGGCTGGCCTGGGAACGCCTCGGGATCCCTCGGGAAGAGCTGGACGAAGTGACTGGGGAGAGGGAAGTCTGGGCTTCCCTGCTTAGGCTGCTGCGCCCGTGACCCGACCTCGGATAAGCGGAAGAAGATGGATGGATGGATGGATATTGTCGTAGTGATTCATTTATTCAGCAGAGCATTAAAACTTGGATCTGACAAAAACAAAACACAAATGCTGTCTTCCTCGCTGATAAAACATGATAGCAACATGCATTTGCTAGCTCACGATCGCCCCCACTTCTCACAGTGTGGCGAGTTGGAGTACTACAAGAGGCATTCTAATACAGTGCTTAAATCTGTATTTTTAGTCTTATTATCAAGGAATAATTAGGTCTCACTTATATTAAAATATTAATGCTAAAGTTTCATCCAGTAGTGGACCGGTGACCTCTGATGATGATGATGATGATGATGATGATGATGATGATGATGATGATGATGATGATGTATATGTGCAAGTGAACAATTGGATCCACAAGGGACAACAACCCTTTCCACAGACTACACACACCAGAAACACAAATCTTAGAAGCCTACAACAATATATTTGAAGAAGACTTTAAGATTAAAAGTGAAGATGTGTGGTGAAATAAGTACAAATGCAGCGAGTTGGGGGTTAAATCACCAAAATGATTCCCGGGCGCGGCGCCGCTGCTGCCCACTGCTCCCCAAGGGGATGAGACAAATGCAGAGGACAAATTTCACCACATCTAGTGTGTGTGTGACAATCATTGGTACTTTAATCTTTAATCTTAATCTTTAATAAAAACAACCATCTCCACTCGCGATGGCTCTAAAGTTCCGTGATGTGTTGCTAACTTCAGCCTTTTTCTTCTTTGGTTAAAGTTTTGCAGTAGTTAACATTCATGATGTAACAATGCTGCTAATCTACCAGAGTCCACATTTTGTTGACAATTTTATTAATTCAGACTTTTAATTGGATAACATCAACAAAATCCAATGGAAAAAATCTGTGATTTTATAAGAGACACAAAAAAAATGAAAATACTAAGATTTACTCTCTTTAACAATGAGAAAATTAAATAAAACATTAGCCACATATATAATATTTTATTAATGCACACAACTTAAAGGCCTACTGAAATGAACTTTTTTTATTTAACAGATCCATTCTATGTGTCATACTTGACCATTTCGCGATATTGCCATATTTTTGCTGAAAGGATTTAGTAGAGAAAATCGACGATAAAGTTCGCAACTTTTGCTCGCTGATAAAAAAAAGCCTTGCCTGTACTGGAAGTAGCGTGACGTCACAAGCGGTAGTGCTGCTCACAATTCCCCATTGTTTACAATGGAGCGAGAGAGATTCGGACCGAGAAAGTGACGATTACCCCATTAATTTGAGCGAGGATGAAAGATTCGTAGATGAGGAACGTTACAGTGAAGGACTTGAGAGGCAGTGATGGACGTATCTTTTTTCACTCTGACCGTAACTTAGGTACAAGCTGGCTCATTGGATTCCACACTCTCTCCTTTTTCTATTGTGGATCACAGATTTGTATTTTAAACCACCTCAGATACTATATCCTCTTGAAAATGAGAGTCGAGAACGCGAAATGGACATTCACAGTGACTGAACATGTCAATACACGATTAATAATTCAGCTTTGCGAAGCTAAAAAAAACAGAAGCTAACCTAGCTACGTAGCCAACGTGATAGCAGCAGTCTCAAATGCAGATAGAAACTAAATTTTAAAAAAACCCTGACTGGAAGGATAGACAGAAGATCAAGAATACTATTAAACCATGAACATGTAAATACACGATTAATAATATTCCGCTTGGCGAAGCTAAAAAAACAGAAGCTAACCTAGCTGCGTAGCCAACGCGATAGCATAGCAGTCTCAAATGTAGAGAGAAACTAAAAAAAAAAAAACCCTGACTGGATGGATAGACAGAAGATCAATAATACTATTAAACCAAGAACATGTAAATACACGATTAATAATATTCCGCTTGGCGAAGCTAAAAAAACAGAAGCTAACCTAGCTGCGTAGCTAACTTAGATGCGGCGGCGGGCGTTGTACGCTTTTGACGACACCCCGGCCGCCATCAGAGTCGGCAAGAAACATATATTTCCCCAAAGTTACGTACGTCACATGCACATATCGACACGCACGTACGGGCAAGCGATCAAATGTTTGGAAGTCAAAGCTGTACTCACCGTAGTGCGTCTGCTATCCTGCTCAAAACACAACACAACCTCCTGGTGTTTGTGTTGCTGTAGTCCGCCACTCCACCGATCGCACCTACAACTTTCTTATTTGCAGTCTCCATTGTCCATTAAACAAATTGCTCAATCGCTTTATTAACTAGCGGTAACTGGTTGTAGTTCAAAAAGTAACGCACACACATACACGAGCTCACACACACTCGAGTTCTCCGCCAACTCATCGCGCATGCGCGTTCCCCCAAACCCTTAAAGACACAGTACACTAATGCAAATATCACAGATATTACAGTATTGTACTTAGCCGCTAAGACACCGATCGATCCCACCTACAACGTTCTTCTTTGCAGCCTCCATTGTTCATTAAACAAATTGCAAAAGATTCACCAACACAGATGTCCAGAATACTGTGGAATTTTGTCGAAGAAAACAAGAGGCTTTTCTATCGGGTCCGGTGGGGTCCAAACACTTCCGTTGCTTTTGTGACGTCACGCGCATAAATCATATCCAAAGGAGTTTTTCAACCAGAAGTGTGGCGGGAATTTTAAAATTGCACTTTATAAGTTAACCCGGCCGTATTGGCATGTGTTGCAATGTTAAGATTTCATCATTGACATATAAACTATCAGACTGCATGGTTGGTAGTAGTGGGTTTCAGTAGGCCTTTAAAAAGTAACTGCAGGCCAACACTAGAAGATGAGAAGCATTACATACAACATAAAATATACATTCATATTAAACATGCTGTGTTTAAAAGTACATTTAGCACAATCACTGTTTAAGTGTTTTTAAATCCCTGCAGCTTCCATGACTGTTACACACTTGTGTTGACTGACAAGCTGCTTATACATGAACCTTTTAACACACACAGTGCAACTAAACGGTTTCTCTCCTGTGTGTGTTCTCATGTGTGTGATCATGTGATGCTTTCTGGAGAAACTCTTCTTACAAACAGAGCAAGTAAAAGGTTTCTCTCCAGTATGTATTCTCATGTGTAATATAATTTCATTCTTAGTGTTGAATCGTTTAGCACAAGCTGAGCAAGAAAAAGGTTTCTCCCCAGTGTGTGTTTTCATGTGTGTGATCATGTGATGCTTTCTGGAGAAACTCTTCTTACAAACAGAGCAAATAAAAGGTTTCTCTCCAGTATGTATTCTCATATGTCTTGTAAAATGACTCTTCTGTCTCAATGATTTTCCACATTCAGAGCAGGCAAAGTGTTTGTTGTTAGTGTGATGTCTCGTATCACCTTTAGGGTCATGTTTACTCTCCAAAGGTTTTTGGATGTTGTCACTGTGATCAGAAGAGTCTGACATCATGTGGTCCATGTCTGACAGTGGAGCAACGATGCTGTCTGGTTCTGACTTTATATCTTCACAATGCTCTCCATCAGCTTCTGTGATGTGTTGAGTTACAAGCTCCGCCCCTCTGTTCTCCTCACTTTGACTGTGATGAAGCTGTAAGGACTGAGCTCCATCTTCATCATTAGCCTCCACCAACATTTGAAGCTGCCCCCACAGTTCCTCCTCTTCCTTTTTAATGTGTGGGGGCTGGAGCTCCTTTTGTCCCACACTGGTGTGCCACTCCTGCTGCTTGGAGGGAATCTCTTCTTGACTCTCTGCTGACACCTGCTGGACGTCTGCAGAACATAAAACAAAAATGAGGTGTTACTGTATTTTAGTTTGCAGTATTCAAACTATTCACAAGTGAAGTAGGCCAAATAAGCAAGCTATCTGGAAAATGTAGTAAAAAAATAAATAATTTTTGTTTAATCTGACATCACATGGACAAAGATAAGACCTTCTGGAGGAAAGTTCTGTGGTCAGATGAATCAAAAATTGAGCTGTTTGGCCACAATACCCAGCAATATGTTTGGAGGAGAAAAGGTGAGGCCTTTAATACCAGGAACACCAGACTTACCGTCAAACATGGTGGTGGTAGAATTATGCTCTGGGCCTGTTTTGCTGCCAATGGAACTGGTGCTTTACAGAGAGTAAATGGGACAATGCAAAAGGAGGATTACCTCCAAATTCTTCAAGACAACCTAAAATCATCAGCCCGGATGTTGGGTCTTGGACGCAGTTGGGTGTTCCAACAGGACAATGACCCCAAACACGCGTCAAAAGTGGTAAAGGAATGGCTAAATCAGGCTAGAATGAAGGTTTTAGAATGGCCTTCCCAAAGTCCTGACTTAAACGTGTGGACAATGCTGAAGAAACAAGTCAATGTCAGAAAACCAACAAATTTAACTGAACTGCACCAATTTTGTCAAGAGGAGTGGTCAGAAATGCACCCAGAAACTTACCAGAAGCTTGTGGATGGCTACCAAAAGCGCCTTATTGCAGTGAAACTTGCCAAGGGACATGTAAGCAAATATTAACATTGCTGTATGTATACTTTTGACCCAGCACATTTGGTCACATTTTCAGTAGACCCATAATAAATTCCCAAAAGAACCAAACTTCATGAATGTTTTTTGTGACCAACAAGTATGTGCTCCAATCACGCCATCACAAAAAAATAAGAGTTGTAGAAATTATTGGAAACTCAAGACAGCCATGACATTATGTTCTTTACAAGTGTATGTAAACTTTTGACCACGACTGTATTATTAATGTTGTAAATACAAATCCTAGTATATCTAGAAAGGGTGGTCCTAAAGAGGTAGGCCTTTTTCAGAGGTCTCAAGAAGGTAACACATACAAGAATGTGTGTGTGTGTGTGTGTTTTACAGAAAAAACACACTATAGCTGTCATTGCAAATGAGAACATGTTGGCAAAGAAAGGAGTTGTTGTAAAATGGTCGTCAATAAAAAGTGTGGTCAAATATGCACCACTAGCTGGGTAGTGGGGGTCCTGTTTTGTAAAAGATACACTCTACAAGGGTTGTCACAAGACCAGAATGTCAGTAGTCTATAACGATACCTATGAAAACCTTCCACCTCTCATTCAAGTAGGCTTTATCAATTCACGTCATAGCCTTAGATTTGTCAGATCTAGTCTAGTAGCTGGTGCCAATCTATTGTAGTGAGAAAAAAAAAATTCTGTCAATGCGCACAATAGTCGTTAGAATGGAATTTTGCCTCGTCAGCATTGAGGTATTGTATGATAGAACGATGGCAGTGGAACGACCACTACCAGACCAAAATCAATTGTTAGTCTGGAATCACCCACGTTAGCATTCCATTCAGTTGCAAAAAATGGCACAAAAGCAGCATCTGAGACCGGAACATTTCTAAGTCCTGTTATTTGTTGGAGGCTAAATTGTAGTCTTTTAGGAATGGTTGAAAGGACAGTGTGGTATCTATCTACTAAATACTACATTACATTGAAGAGATTATAGAAGAGATTTCAGAACCTTTAACATATATCAGCAACCTATCATTTCAAACAGGCAAATTCCCGAACAAAATGAAAATAGCAAAAGTCGTACCAATTTATAAGACTCAAGACCAGTTTACAAACTACAGACCTGTTTCTTTACTTCTACAATTTTCTGAAATTATTAAAAAATGTTTAACAACATAATAGAAATATGTTCTAGACCAATAATCACTCCATATTCTTTACTGCTCACTAGTGTTACATATGAGTTATTGTGTAGAAATATGGGGAAACAACTACAAATGTGCGCTTCATTCACTAACTAAAAAATATGGCAACATCGCGAAATGATCAAGTATGACACAGAATGGATCTGCTATTCCCGTTTAAATAAAAAAAAATCATTTCAGGAGGCTACAAGTGTTCACTAAGTACAAAGAATAAGAATTATGATAAACATCTTCAACCTTTTCTTTATTATTATTATTGTTGTGTAGATGTTCACGTGTCTAATATTTAAGTATTTATTATTTGTTTAGGCAAGGCAAGGCAAGGCAACTTTATTTGTATAGCGCTTTTCATACACAAGGCAGACTCAAAGTGCTTCACAGACAACAAAGTGAAATGAAAGAAAATAAAAGCAAAATTAAAATGCAGACAATAAAAATAAAAACAGTGCAGACGTTAAAAGTTAAAAGATTAAAAGATTTAGCTGAAAGCTAAGGTGAACATAAAAGTCTTCAGTCTAGTTTTAAAAGTAGTGAGAGTTGGGGAGAGTCTGACATCTTCAGGAAGTTTATTCCAGCTATGTGTTGCATAGTGACTGAATGATGATCTCCCTTGATTTGAGTTTACTCTTGGAACCGCTAACAGATTGGTCTCAGAAGATCTTAGTGATCTAGAGGGCGTATATAGTGGGAGCATATCAGTGATATACTTGGGCCCTAGACCATGTAGTGATTTATATGTGAGCAGGAGGATTTTGAAATCTATTCTCTGATGTACAGGGAGCCAATGTAAGGATTTAAGAATTGGTGTAATGTGCTCACATTTTTTGGTCTTTGTTAGAACTCTAGCAGCAGCGTTCTGAACAAGCTGTAGCTGCCTGACAGTTTTTTTGGGAAGACCTGCAAGGAGACCATTACAATAGTCTAGCCTACTGGTAATAAAGGCATGTACAAGTTTTTCTAAGTCTTGAGCTGACATGAGCCCTCTAAGTCTTTTTACATTTTTGAGGTGATAGTAGGCCGATTTTGTTACTGATTTGATGTGACTGTCGAAATGTAAATCAGAATCTAAAATAACCCCAAGATTTCTGGCTTTATTTGAGGTTTTCAGGGACAGTGATTGAAGGTGTTGGATGACTTTAAACCTTTCTTTTTTAGCACCAAAAACAATTATCTCAGTTTTATCTTCATTTAGTTGTAGGAAATTTTGGCACATCCAGTGTTTGACTTGCTCAATGCACTGGCACAGAAGATCTATGGGGCGATAGTCATTTGGTGATAGCGCTACATAGATTTGGGTGTCATCGGCATAGCAATGATGGTCAATGTTATTATTTTGCATGATTTGTCCTAGTGGGAGCATATAGATGTTAAATAAAGTCGGCCCCAAGATTGAACCTTGGGGGACTCCACACGTTACGTTGGTTGGTTCTGATACAAAGTCACCAATGGAAACAAAATAGTTCCTATCTTGTAGATATGACTTGAACCAGCTTAAAACTGTGCCTGAGATCCCCACCCAGTTTTCCAACCTGTCCAAAAGTATTGAGTGGTCGACAGTGTCAAATGCAGCACTGAGGTCCAAAAGCATTAATACTGAAGTTTTGCCAGAGTCTGTGTTTAGACGGATGTCATTTATAACTTTAAGAAGGGCCGTCTCTGTGCTATGAAGAGGTCGAAATCCTGACTGGAAGTTGTTGTGGCAGCCAGTAGAAGCCAAGAAGTGATTTAGTTGTTGGAGGACAACTTTCTCAATTATTTTACTTATGAATGGTAGATTTGAAATTGGTCTGTAGTTGTTGATAACAGAGGCATCTAGGCTCTGCTTTTTTAGAAGAGGTTTAATGACTGCAGTTTTGAAAGCCTTCGGGAAATTGCCCGATTTAATAGAATTATTAACTATTTGCAAGATGTCTGTTGATAGGCAGTCAAAAACATTCTTAAAGAAGTTGGTAGGTAAAACATCAAGGCAGCAGGTGGATGACTTTAGAGCTGTCACCGTTTCCACTAGAGTTTTAGAGTCTATGGCATTAAAGCTTGCCATCATTGCTGTGTTACTTTTGCCTAAATGGGGTGGTGATCCAACTTTTTTACTTGAGATATTGATGGTGCGTCTGATGCCTTCAATTTTATCAGTATAAAAGAATGCAAAGTCATTGCATTTCTGCGTGGAATGGAGTTCGGCTGGTATTTGTGTTGGGGGTTTAGTCAGTCTGTCAACGATTGTGAATAGGGTTTTGGCCTTATTTGTGTTGCTGTTTATGATATTGGAGAAGAATGTTTCTCTAGCACTTTTTAAGACTAAATTGTAGGCCTGGAGGCTCTCTTTATAGATGTCATGGTGAATATGAAGTTTTGTATTCCGCCAGATTCGTTCAGCCTTCCTGCACTCTCTTCTCTGGGCTGTTACAGCAGCAGATTTTCTCCAGGGTGCCTTTTGCTTGCCAGAAATCGTTTTAACTGTAACAGGTGCAATGATATCTATGATATTCACAATTTTGGAATTAAAGTTGCTTACAAGATCATCAGCATGACATGGGTTTAGAGGTGGTAGTGAGGAGATGGCGTTTTTAAAGAGGACATTAGCATGTTCATTTATGTACCGCTTTTTGACATTCTTTGATTCTGTTTGTGTGTCCGGAATTACAGAAATATTAAAGAAAACACAGAAATGATCAGACAATGAAGGATCAATCACAAGAACATCAGAAACATTGAGACCTTTTGTGATAATCAGGTCCAGGGTGTGTCCCTTATAATGTGTAGCCTCTTTCACATGTTGAGACAGTTCAAATGTGTCTAAAATAGTAAAAAGTTCTTTTGCGCCCTTGTCATTTAAATCGTCAATATGAAAATTAAAATCACCAGTTATAACCAGGCAGTCAAAGTCAGTGGAGATGCTAGACAATAGTTCAGTAAAATCATCAAAAAAAATTTGCAGAATATTTAGGTGGCCTGTAGATAATTAACAAGAGAATTTTGGGAGAGCATTTCAACACAGCACACAGGTATTCAAATGATGTAAACTCACCGAGTGACATCTGTTTCCCCTGAAACATGTTTTTAAATATAGCAGCAACCCCTCCACCTCTTTTCCCCGATCTACATATATCAATGAAGTTATAGTTGGGGGGTGCTGTCTCGATCAGAATGCTTGCACTGTTATTTTGTTCCAGCCATGTTTCAGTTAAAAACATAAAGTCAAGTTTAGAAGTGCTAATAAAATCATTGACTAAAAATGATTTGCTATTCAGAGACCTGACATTGAGCAGACCCATCCTGATGGTGTTATTGACAGGCTTCGATGTTGGCTTTGATTTGGAGATAATAGGAATGAGATTGTTTAGGTTAGCAGGGTGGCTAAGTTTCCCAATGTTTACTCTCTTGGTAGTCACAACAGGGATGTAGAAGGTGCCATGATTTGATGTAGGCAACCTTGGGCCCAGCTGATAATGTGGTCTACTGCTGAACCCTTTTCTGTATCAGAAATATTCAGGACTGCTGTCAGGGCGAGGCGGGGTTTGCCGTAAGGGGGAGGGGGAGTGAGCAGCGTCAGAGCTGGGACGAACTACTGAAGGTGGACGTTGAGGGCGTGTAAGGGGTTGGCGTGAGAAAGGTGAAGTATGGCTGGGGGGTTGTGGAGCACGCCTTCGTGGAGGGGGTGGTGGAGGTGAGCGATGATCTAGGGGGGTAAAAATCTGAGTAGGGTGGGGCGTGAGTGGGGGTAGCTCCCGGAACTCCAAGGGGGAGAAGGGGGGAGAAAGGTCTACTTGAGGGAGGGAGAAAGATGGAGACGTGGATGGCTTGGGGGATGTGGGGGAGGGATCTTCACATGCATTCAGAATGGAGGGAGGGGCGGTAGAGGAGGATAGACACCTCTCCTCTTTGCTCTGGTGTATCTCATGGTCGACGTTCTCCTTTTGCAGTGGCGGTCCTCCTTCGACGTTCCTGATAGGCTGTGTTGTGTCTTCCTTCCTCGGTGGCTCCTCTTGTCTCTTGTCCTTGGCAGTGATGATAGATGCAAGATGCAGGAAGTGAAACATGTTGTTCATGAATAGCTTTACTCCCATCTTATTCAGGCAAAGTCCGTCTGCCTTAAAAAGATGCCTGCGGTCCCAGAAAAAGCTAAAATTGTCAATAAAATGCATTGAACGAGCAAGAAGTGCACTTGATAGCCACTCATTCAGCGAGTAAAGTCTACTGAATCTCTCAGCTCCTCTCCTGATTGGGGGTAGAGGACCACTGATAAAAACGTCAGCATTCACAGCGCTGACTGTTTCAAAGAGTTTATTGAAGTGCTCTTTCAGCTCTCTTGATTGTTGTTTTACAATGTCATTAAAACCAATGTGCAGGATGATATTTTTCACATTTGGGTGTGCAGCGACAATTTCCAGGATTCTTTTTTCCATGTCAGATACCATATCCTTCGGAAAGCAGAGTACTTTGGTGTTATTATTGCTTTTCATATCTTTTACAGAAAAGTCCCCCACAATCAGATTTTCAGGAGCTCTCGTTAGCTTTCTCTGTGGTGTAAAGTTAGCAGGTCTTACCCTTCTGCGTGGTGATGGTGGGTTATTCAGGCAATCAGAGGGGGATCCATTGTCCATCAACAGTGGGGCAAACCTGTTCTTTAGTTGGACACTTGCTTGCTGGGGAGGTTTATTGGTAGTTCTCCTCTTCTCAGCTGTCCGCTGCTGTGTCCTACGTGGCAGTGGAGTTGATGACGCAGTATGCCTGGCTGAAGATGGTAGCGCAGGCCAGCCGGTCAGATCAGAGATATCGGGGCGCTGGGTCCTGCCAGATATCCATTCTCCCTTGTCGCAGGGAGGTGGTCTTCTCTTTGGCTTTGCACCAAGTGTGTTCCAGGGAGGATTTTCACTGGTAGATTTATTACCCTCTACAGGGACCTCCCGTTTCTTCGTAGCTTCATTGTTGCTAGTTAGCTGGGTTGTAGCATGGTGCTGTCCAGTGTTTTCAGTCGACAGGAGTGCTAGAGTGGTGTTGTAGCCACATTGTCCATTCACTTCTAAATTCACTTCCAACCGATTCATTTTTATTTCCAACAGTAAAATCTTCTTTAGCAGTTTGTGGTAATCTTCCGTAGAGAAAGGAGGCATCTTATGCTGATTACCTTTAGCACTGTAGCACAGGCTCGGGCTCAGGCTTATCTTGAATGGTAGGCCTCCTCGCGTAGTGTTGAGGACGTCGTAAAAATATTGAAAAATGCCTCTGTTATCTAAAAGAAAATATAGTCCCACTGGTTTGGTAAGTATCCAAGAGCTGTTGCTCTTTGTGTAAGAAAATAGCAGCAGATAGTAGCAAAAAATGCAAGCAGAAGCGAGAGCAAGCAGAAAAGCGTCCATCCAGCGCAGAGGACGGACTAAGTAATTTACGTACTTATTGTAAAAATAATGTATTTACTTGTTCACTGTTCTGTTAAAAAACAGAGAAAAACAAATGATTAAACTGCTATGATATGAAAATGGGTAGAATAAATAAGTTCTGCTTCTTCCTACTCCTTTTCCGACACCGTTATATTTGTTTATGAGTGAGGGATTTTTTTGGGGATGTGTTGGTATTACAGATGCGCGGATAGGCAATTATTTCATCCGCAACCGCATCACAAAAGTCGTCATCCACCCGCCATCCACCCGAAACAACATTTTATCAAAACCACACCCGCCCGCCACCCGCCCGTTGTTATATATCTAATGGGTGAGGGCGGACCTACGTCACTTCCGCCTACCAATCCCCTAGCAACCGGGAATTATACAACTACATTATCAAGGTAGGTACCATCTATGTGTGTGTGTTTTTAGATATGATATTTATAATAAAGGTTTTAAAAATGAATGAGTAATATATTTCTAAAACATTTTTTGCATAGTTTTCCCTAAATAATTATAATATATGCTATATATGATAATAACAACCAACTAGTGTTATTTGAGTTGTTATGAAGTATTATCATGACGTTATTAAAAAATTAATAACTACAATTACTCAAAACTCAGCAAAATATTGTATTTTCAAAATAAGACTTGTACCATAACAGACTGGCAGAATGAAGACCATATATGTGCAATGTGTTTTTTAGTTGGTAAAATGTTTAATCATAGCTCGTTATAAAAGTTATGCTACGTATGATATCCCACACATATTTCTTAAAAATCTGCAAAATAGCATTTTTTCAAAACAAGAGTTGTAGTATAACCAACTGGACCCCATCTATGCATTTACCAAACAAAATGCAAAATGTTAATTCAGTGCACATATTTAAAGTTACTTTTAAATTACATGATGAGGTAAAAAGATGTAAACAAACCTGCTCTGTGTAGCACAACTTGAGGTTTGAAAACAGCATCTAATAGTTCTTGTTGTCGGTCTTTTTCCTCTTTCGTCCGAGAAAGTTCCTCCTCGTACTCTGCTATGGTTCTTTCAAACAGTCCAAATATTTCTTCAACGACAGAATTTAGTCGTTGTTCCATCAACATTCTCAGCTTTCTGACTGGACACATTTTTTAAACAAAACAAAACCTGCGTGTTGCTAACTTCCGGCTTTTTTTCTTCTTTACAATCAAACGCGCAGACTTAAAGCTGATTTTAAAAGTTGAATTAAGATCTATCAATCAATCAAAGTTGACTTATATAGCCCTTAATCACGAGTGTCTCAAAGGGCTGCACAAGCCACAACGACATTCCACATCAGGGCAAGTAAAAACTCAACCCAATGGGCACAATGAGAAACCTCGGACCTGGGCGACCCGTGCAATGGATGTGGAGTGGATCTAGTTAATAATGTGAGAGTCCAGTCCATAGTGGGGCCAGCAGGGGATCATCTTGAGTGGAGACAAGTCAGCAGTGCAGAGACGTCCCCATGGCAACTGATGCACAGAGGAGTGGTCCACCTCGGGTCCCCACTTTGAACAGCTAGATGACTTCTTTTTCCTGTTTGTTGCGTTTCGCCTCGATTGCCAAAGAGTTCTTCTGTTCTAAATGTTTTGGTGCAGTTTGCAGATTTATGTCTGTGGTGGGTGTGTCGTCTGGGGGTGATGAGTTCCTTTGTTTGTTTGTGATTAGCCCATTTTTGCATATCTTTAGGCCATCCCCCTCTGACTGGAGGTGCTGCATCTGAAGAATTCGCCAAATGTACACTTTTTTTTTTCCCCCCATATACCTTTATTTATAAAGTTCAACATTTACAAACATAAACATATGAACAAGGACAATTAAAACAAGTACAAAAACAGTGCAATGCAGCACCAGGGGATTGTTAATTCAATGGAGTAGAATGTAAAATAGACATATGTAGACTAGGGTTGTACGGTATACCGCTATTAGTACAGTATCGCGATACTAATTAACCATATTCCATACGATACCGCCTCTGAAAAGTACCGGTCCCGCACCCCACAGCTCCCCCGTCGTCGTCACGTCGTGACATTGCTGGTTTTATGAGCAGACAAGCATGTTCGGCAGCGCACAATCACGGAGTACTTACAAGCAGACACAGTGTGTAGACAGAAAAGGGAGAACTGATGCTTTTTGGCTTAAAAACTAACAATAAAGGTGAAGTTATAACACTGAAATGCCCTCAGGAAGAGGTGCTTTACGACATGACTAGCTAGCTAGCGGCTAACGTCCATCCGCTGTCAGCAGTGTTTTAGCTACTTCTAATTCACTAATCCTCGCCTCCATGGCGACAAATAAAGTAAGTTTCTTACAAGTATTATTATCACTGCAGGACGAAGAATAGCTAAACATGCTTCACCGGCGTCAAAATGTAAACAAACGCCATTGGTGGATCTACACCTGACATCCACTGTAATGATACCAAGTACAATAGCCTATCAAGTCGATACTACTGTGATTACGTTGATATTTTTTGGCATCACAACATCTTCTTTCGTTTAAAAAAAAATCCATATTATGTTTATAAACTCAGGAAATATGTCCCTTGACACCTGAGGACTTTGAATATGAACAACGACTTGGTATTGGATCGATACCCAAATTTGTGGTATCATCCAAAGCAAATGTAAAGCATCCAAACAAAAGAAAAAGTGATTATTACATTTTAACAGAAGTGTAGACAGAACATGTTAAACGAGAAAGTAAGCAGATATTAACAGTAAATGAACAAGTAGATTAATAATTAATTTGTTACCACTTGTCCTTAATAATATTGACAAAATAATAGAATGGAAGATGACACGATATGTTACTGCATACATCAGCAGACTAATTAGGAGCCTTTGTTTGCTTACTTACTAATAAAAGACAAGTTGTCTTGTATTTTCTCTATTTTATTTAAGGACAAACTTGAAATAAGAGACATATGTTTAATGTACCATAAGATTTTTTGTTAAAATAAAGCCAATAATGCAATATTTTTTGGTCCCCTTTATTTAGAAAAGTATCGAAATAATTTTGGTACCGGTACCAAACCCAGGATCATCTTTTTGTGAGGCACCAGCACTAAACCATATCCACCGTGCTGCCCATGCAAGCCAATATGTACGATTAATATCCATTATTTTGTCTTGCAGCATGATATTATTGGTAAGAAAATACATTTAGGCACTCATTTTAATGCAGCCAAAATAAGACAACGCTTTCTGATGAATAGGCCAGGATGTCTTGAGAGTATTTAAAAAGGATTATGAGAAAAATTAGTCTGATATTGATTTAGATGTATTACAGTTGAACATATATGTTGTATACTTTTTAATTGAAAAATCATTGTTTTTAGAGTCTGTTACAAATAAACACTCACCTGGATCTACATGTTGAGTCTGTCTCTCAGCAGTAAATGTGCTGCTGCTGCTTGCTGTCTGAATAGATGCTGTAGTGAAAAACACAAAATGGCACATGTCATCTCTGTATGCATTGAAACTCTAAAGTACTTTTTCTGTTTTCACAATTGTATTTATTGATGAATAAAATTTAGAGAATGGGAATAAATTGCCCTGCAATCGTATCCGAAAACTGAAAAACGTACGTTTCATAATTTTTTTTGTTTGTTTATCAATAAATATACTTTTTTTTTACTGCACGGTGCCACCTCAAACGTCTGCATCTTAAAAATCCCACGATAGTTGGAAAACACCCTCCGGTTCCCCTTCTTAAAGAGAGGAACCACCACCCCGCCTGCCAATCCAGAGGCACCGCCCCTGATGTCCACGCGATGCTGCACAGTCTTGCCAACCAAGACAGCCCAACAGCATCCAGAGCCTTAAGAACTCCGGGCAAATCTCATCCACCCCATTTTTAACTACCTCAGCAACCTCAGCCCCAGAAATAGGAGAGCCCACCACAGATTCCCCAGGCACTGCTTCCTCAGAGGAAGACGTGTTGGTGGGACTGAGGAGGTCTTCGAAGTATTCCCTCCACCGATCCACAACATCCGCAGTCGAGGTCGGCAGAACACCATCCTCACCATACACGGTGTTGACGGTGCACTGCTTCCCCTTCCTGAGGCGGCGGACGGTGGTCCAGAATCGCTTCGAAGCCGTCCGGAAGTCGTTTTCCATGGCTTCCCCGAACTCCTCCCTTGTCTGAGTTTTTGCCTCCATGACCGCTGAAGCCGCACACCGCTTGGCCTGTCGGTACCTGTCCGCTGCCTCCGGAGTCCTGTGAGCCAAAAGAACCCAATAGGACTCTTTCTTCAGCTTGACGGCATCCCTCACCGCCGGTGTCCACCAACGGGTTCTAGGATTACCGCCACGACAGGCACCAACTACCTTGCGGCCACAGCTCCAATCAGCCGCCTCGACAATAGAGGCACGGAACATGGTCCACTCAGACTTGATGTCCAGCACCTCCCTCACGACATGTGCAACGCCGCCAGTGTGGAAGAGAGTCCAGCCCCTCTCGAGAGAACTGGTTCCAGAGCTTTTGCTGTGCGTTGAAGTGAGTCCGACTATATCCAGCAGGAACTTCTCCACCTCGCACACTAGCTCAGGCTCCTTCCCCCCCAGCGAGGTGACATTCCATGTCCCAAGAGCTAGCTTATGTAGCCGAGGATCGGACCGCTAAGTGCCCTGCCTTCGGCTGCCGTCCAGCTCACAACGCACCCGACCTCTATGGCCCCTCCCATGAGTGGTGAGCCCATTGGAGGGGGGACCCACGTTGCCTCTTCGGGCTGTGCCCGGCAGGGCCCCATGGGGACAGGCCCGGCCACCAAGCGGTTGCCATCGTGCCCCAACTCCGGGCCTGGCTCCAGAGGGGGGCCCCGGTGACCCGCGTCCGGGCGAGGGAAATCTGAGTCTCGGTTTTGTAATTCCATATAAATCTTCGAGCTGCTCTTTGTCTGATCCCTCACCTAGAACCTGTTTGTCTTGGGAGACCCTACCAGGGGGCATGGAAGCCCCCGGACAACATAGCTCCTAGGATCATTGGGACACGCAAACTCCTCTACCACGATAAGGTGGCAGCTCAGAGAGGAGACATTGAAAGTGAACATTAATAATAACATTTTAAAGTATTTTTTGGTTGTATGCCAACTTTGCCGAGCAGCTCTTCACAGCATCACCTCGCTAATTAGTATAGCACCGCTAAAGCAAAAAAAGGGCCCCTAAAAGGCGCACCCCATGGTTTACAGAAGAAACTAGAGCTCATAAATTATCATGTAGAAAGCTGGAACGCAAATGGCGCGTGACTAAGCTTGAGGTTTTCCATCAAGCATGGAGTGATAGTTTAATAACTTATAAACGCATGCTTACCTCAGCTAAAGCTAAATATTACTCAAATATCATCCGCCTCAACAAAAACGACCCTACATTTTTAATTAGCACAGTAGCATCGCTAACCCAACAAGGGACTTCTCCCAATAGCTCCACCTACTTGGCAGATGACTTTATGAATTTCTTTAATAAGAAAATTGAACTCATTAGAAAAGAGATTAAAGACAACGCATCTCAGCTACAACTGGGTTATATTAACACAGATACGACTGTATATACGACGGATACCGCCCTCCAAAATAGTCTCTCTCTTTTTGATGAAATAACATTAGAGGAATTATTACGGCGTGCAAGTGGGATAAAACAAACAAAATGTTTACTTGACACACTTCCTGGGAAACTTATCAAGGAGCTTTTTGTATTATTAGGTCCATCAGTGCTAAATGTGATAAACTTATCACTTTCCTCTGGCACTGTTCCCCTAGCATTCAAAAAAGCGGTTATTCATCCTCTGCTCAAAAGACCTAACCTCGATCCTGACCTCATGGTAAACTACCGGCCGGTGTCCCACCTTCCGTTTATTTCGAAAATCCTCGAAAAAAATTGTTGCACAGCAGCTAAATGAACACTTAGTGACTAACAATCTCTGTGAACCTTTTCAATCCGGTTTCAGTGCAAATCACTCTACGGAGACAGCCCTCGCAAAAATGACTAATGATCTATTGCTAACGATGGATTCTGATGCGTCATCTATGTTGCTGCTTCTTGATCTTAGCGCCGCTTTCGATACCGTCAATCATAATATTTTATTAGAGCGTATTAAAACACGTGTTGGTATGTCAGACTTAGCCTTGTCTTGGTTTAACTCTTATCTTACTGACAGGATGCAGTGCGTCTCCCATAACAATGTGACCTCGGACTATGTTAAGGTAACGTGCAGAGTTCCCCAGGGTTCGGTTCTTGGCCCTGCACTCTTTAGTATTTACATGCTGCCGCTAGGTGACATCATACGCAAATACGGTGTTAGCTTTCACTGTTATGCTGATGACACCCAACTCTACATGCCTCTAAAGCTGACCAACACGCCGGATTGTAGTCAGCTGGAGGCGTGTCTTAATGAAATTAAACAGTGGATGTCCACTAACCTTTTGCAACTCAACGCTAAGAAAACGGAAATGCTGATTATCGGTCCTGCTCAACATCGACATTTATTTAATAATACCACCTTAACATTTGACAACCAAACAATTACACAAGGCGACTAGGTAAAGAATCTGGGTATTATCTTCGACCCAACTCTCTCGTTTGAGTCACACATTGAGAGTGTTACTAAAACGGCCTTCTTTCATCTCCGTAATATCGCTAAAATTCGTTCCATTTTGTCCACTAGCAACGCTGAGATTATTATTCATGTATCGTTACGTCTCGTCTCGATTACTGTAACGTATTATTTTCGGGTCTCCCTATGTCTAGCATTAAAAGATTACAGTTGGTACAAAATGCGGCTGCTAGACTTTTGACAAGAACAAGAAAGTTTGATCATATTACGCCTATACTGGCTCACCTGCACTGGCTTCCTGTGCACTTAAGATGTGACTTTAAAGTTTTACTACTTACGTATAAAATACTACACGGTTTAGCTCCAGCCTATCTTGCTGATTGTATTGTACCATATGTCCCGGCAAGAAATCTGCGTTCAAATAACTCCGGCTTATTAGTGATTCCCAGAGCCCCAAAAAATCTGCGGGCTACAGAGCGTTTTCTATTCGGGCTCCAGTACTCTGGAATGCCCTCCCGGTGACAGTTAGAGATGCTACCTCAGTAGAAGTATTTAAGTCCCATCTTAAAACTCATTTGTATACTCTAGCCTTTAAATATCCCCCCTTTTTCAGACCAGTTGATCTGCCGTTTCTTTTCTTTTCTCCTCTGCTCCCCCCTCTTCCTTGTGGAGGAGGGGGGGACACACAGGTCCGGTGGCCATGGATGAAGTGCTGGCTGTCCAGAGTCGGGACCCGGGGTGGACCACTCGCCTGTGTATCGGTTGGGAACATCTCTGCGCTGCTGACCCGTCTCCGCTCGGAAAGGTTTCCTGCTGGCCCCACTATGGACTGGACTCTCACTATTATGTTGGATCCACTATGGACTGGACTCTCACAATATTATGTCAGACCCACTCGACATCCATTGCATTCGGTCTCCCCTAGAGGGGGGGGGTGTACCAGCATATGCGGTCCTCGCCAAGGTTTCTCATAGTCATTCACATCGACGTCCCACTGGGGTGAGTTTTCCTTGCCCTTATGTGGGATCTGTACTGAGGATATCGTTGTGGTTTGTGCAGCCCTTTGAGACACTTGTGATTTAGGGCTATATAAATAAACATTGATTGATTGATTGATCTCTTTTGTCGTGTAGAATGACGTCTGGAACTCAAGATAGTTCCACATGTCTGGGAACGCGACCGACGGATAATCCTTGATATTACTCAACAAATCTTTAGGGATATATTCCGTTTCAGTTAGATTTTATGCTCATATCTGTTTTTCGCAGGAAGATCTAGGCCCTTTCTGTACTCAGAGAGTTTGCACACACCTTGCTGCACAACAGCCAAATATATATATACATATATATATATATATATATGTATATATATATATATATATATATATGTATATATATATATATATACATATATATATATATATATATATACATATATATATACATATATATATACATATATATATATATACATATATATATATATATATATATACATATATATATATATATACATATATATATATATACATATATATATACATATATATATACATATATATATATATATATACACATATATATATATATATATATACATATATATACATATACATACATATACATATATATACATATACATATATATACATATACATATATATACATACACATATATATACATACACATATATATACATACATATATATATATATACATACATATATATATATATATATATATATATATATATATATATATATATATATATATATATATATATATATATATATAGCAGGTGGGAGGGAAAAAAAACTGAGTATGTAACGGAGTTAAAGTAGAATCTTCTTCTCTCATGTCATGTTTAAAATATACAAAATATACTTTTTCATTTTAAACAGAGCTCAAGATATACACATCAAAGCCATTCATACATTATAATCTTGCAACGGGTTTCTATAACTAAATTCATGCAGAGGGTTTCAACAGAATGATTTTTATAACAAATAGAAAATAGATAAATCACTCATTTTAAAATGATGTCATCTCAAAATTGTTCTGGACTGAAGTTTTCTTTTCTGACTGTTATAAAACACAAACAAATCTAAAAGAAACAATCTTGTTTCTACAGGGTTATCATCATTAAGACAATGTCAAATAAAATTCACAAATCAAAAGTGTAGTACAATAATTGAGTGAGCAATACACAAGCTGTTGATTCGGTGTAATCTTTTTGAATGGACTTTTACGTTACATGATAAGGTAAAAAGATGTAAACAAACCTGCTCTGTGTAGCACAACTTGAGGTTTGAAAACAGCATCCAGTAGTTTTTGTAGACGTTTGTTCTCCTCCTTTGTCTTAGAAAGTTCCTCCTCGTACTCTGCTATGGTTCTTTCCAACACTCCAAATATTTCTTTAACAGTAACATTTAGTCGCTGCTCCATCAGCATTCTCACTTTTTGGAATTTGCACATTTTTCCAATTGAGTGTGTTACGAGTTTCAAAAGTGATTAACTGGAGAAACAAATGATTTTTGTCGGGTTCCACTGTCTTCACTCTCCTGTGTGAACTCCTGGAAAACAGAATAACGGAAAAAATGAATGAAGGAGTGAACCGCCATTTTCTACCCCGAATCTCGGTGTGATTTATTACAAATTTTCAAAATGAGCACACAAATCAATAACATTCCCCCAGTGAAATAATGTTTCAGTTTCAATGTCCATTTGTTGGTTTAAATTCAAGCACAATGGTTAACTCTTCTTTCCACACATCAATGAGCAACATATCACAACCACATATTCACAGAAATCATGTATTTAGACACATAAACATCACTCTTTTAAGTGCAATCCTGTCTATTAAATAGACTATGTTTTTAGAGATATATGCATTTGTTTTTAATACAATCAATTCACCATTAAATCAGTGCAATAATGTAAATCATAACCACTCTGGTTTTAAATCAATACTGGAATGACTTTGGGCTTCAAACATGAAACACAACACACATAGGGAGAACGGTTTAGCTTATAGGACATTTTCAACTCAGACCGGACAAAATAACTCCTCCTTTAAAACTTCAGCAGTCTCTTTAAGTTGTAAACAGTAGACATTGCTTTCCTTAACATTAGCAGTCATACAATACATGTTCAGATACCTCGGAAATCAAAATAAAGAGTGAGGACATCAACACAGAGAATGGCGGTTACACACACACAATACTGTAGTAATCCAGGAATGTAGGCTCATACAACTTCTTTAGTTTGTCTTGTCTTTATTGTACAAGATGCGATTCAACCACACAACAACTCCAATGTACGTCTCCCCTCTTTTCCCGGCAATACTCGAACGCTTCCTTCCTGTCAACAACGGAAAGAAATGCACTCCCAACAGGTGTAAAAGAAAGTGCATCTCTATCCTCCTTCAAAACCGCACTAAAACAACACCTCCAGGCAGCTACACCCCTAGCCTAACCTCCTCCCCCCACCACATCCCACCTCCCCGGATTGTAAATAATCAAATGTATATGCTTGTTCTTATACTTTCTGAGCTCACTATGTTCACCGCTCGCTGTACATATCCTACGAAGTGAGACCTACACTGTTTTAATGTCCATTTCTCAGATGTTTTAATTGTTGATGACTGAAGTATGCTGATCATACTTGCCAACCTTGAGACCTTATAATTCGGGAAATTGGGGGGGGGGTTGGTGGTAGCGGGGGTGTATATTGTAGCCCGGAAGAGTTAGGGATGCAAGGGATTCTGGGTATTTGTTCTGTTGTGTTTATGTTGTGTTACGGTGCGGATGTTCTCCCGAAATGTGTTTGTCATTCTTGTTTGGTGTGGGTTTACAGTGTGGCGCATATTTGTAACAGTTTTAAAGTTGTTTATACCGTCAGTGAAGACCTGTATGGCTGTTGATCAAGTATGTTTTGCAGTCACTTTCGTGTGTATGCAGAAGCTGCATACAACATGTGACTGGGCCGGCATGCTGATTGTATGGTGTAAAAGTGGACAGTTTGTAGAGGACACTAAAGGCAGTGTCATCACGGCACGCCCTTAATAATGTTGTCCGGGTGAAAATCGGGAGAAAATCGGGAGAATGGTTGCCCAGGGAGAATTTCGGGAGGGGCACCGGAAAAATCGGGAGGGTTGGCAAGTATGATGCTGATAGCAACCCAACCCCCTCCGCATCCCACTAAAACTGTGAAACTGTATAAAGAGACACAAAATATATGTGAAATAAACACTACTAAGTAAGCACATTTCCATAAATGTGTGCGGCATAACATGTTTTCACACATACACACACAGCCCATACAATAGCATGTAAACATTAACTTATGTAAATAGCCGCACATAGCCCGTGTAACACTCAAATCCACACATGAATAAGATTTACATATGTAGGCATGGCGACATACAACCTTTCCGGGCTACCGCGCATGCTCGTCACTACTGTTGCATGCTGGGTAGTGTAGTTCTTATATTGCCTAGTTCAGTGTTTTTCAACCTTTTTTGAGCCAAGGCACATTTTTTGCGTTGAAAAAATGCGGATGCACACCACCAGCAGAAATCATTAAAAAACGAAACTCAGCTGACAGTAAAAAGTCGTTGTCGCAAGTGTTGGATATGAATTCAAAGCATAACCAAGCATGCATCACTATAGCTCTTGTCTCAAAGTAGGTGTACTGTCACCACATGTCACATCACACCCTGACTTATTTGGAGTTTATTGCTGTTTTCCTATGTGTAGTGTTTTAGTTCTTGTCTTGCGCTCCTATTTTGGTGTCTTTTTCTCTTTTTTTGGTATTTTCCTGTAGCAGTTTCATGTCTTCCTTTGAGCGATATTTCCCGCATCTACTTTGTTTTAGCAGTCAAGAATATTTCAGTTGTTTTTATCCTTCTCTGTGGGGACATTGTTGATTGTCATGTCATGTTCGGATGTACTTTGTGGACGCCGTCTTTGTTCCACTGTAAGTCTTTGCTGTCGTCCAGCATTCTGTTTTTGTTTACTTTGTAGCCAGTTCAGTTTTAGTTTCGTTATGCACTTCCTTCCCTAGGCTTCAATGCCTTTTCTTAGGGGCACTCACCTTTTGTTTATTTTTGGTTTAAGCATTAGACACCTTTTTACCTGCACACTGCCTCCCGCTGTTTCCGACATCTACAAAGCAATTAGCTACTGGCTGCCACCTACTGATATGGAAGAGTATTACACGGTTACTCTGCCAAGCTCTAGACAGCACCGACACTCAACAACAACACATCATTTGCAGATTATAATTACTGCTTTGCAAAATATATTTTTAACCCAAATAGGTGAAATTAGATAATCTCCCACGGCACACTAGTGCCGCGGCACAGTGGTTGAAAAACCCTGGCCTAGCTCATAACGTCACAGAATGGTTGCAAACAGGGGATAATATAGATGATATAGTGAGGAGGAGAGACACAAACATTGCACCCTCCCTTAGAGCAGTGAGCTGGCGAGCAGAGAAGCTACATGCTAAGTAGCAACAAGCTAAAAGAGGAGAACAAGCTATCAGTACTATTTCTACATTCACACAACGTCTTCATGTCAGTCATAAAACAGAGCCAGGACTTACAGACAATGTTTCCAAGACACTTCGTGGGAAGAAACAACAAACTTGGAGCGCTGAAACACGTCAATCTGTCTCGTGTGTAAACGAGTGAGCGTCTGACTGTCACGTGGAGACTACCGGAAACTAGAGGAGGGAGCAACTCGCCTTCAAAATAAAAGTCCCTTCTCATTACCTGATAATGTTACGTGACGTCACACTGGTATAAATACTATACCACTATTTCGAACCGCAGTAGGAACATGCTTGATACAAGTTTCAGAAACCTAACATAACTTAGTCTGTATCAATTGCTGCTAAGAGAAGGACTGTCTCAGAGAAGAAGGAGTGAACCGCCATTGTCTTCCCTTCTTCTTCTTCTTCTTGTGATTTTTATGGCGGTTGGCAAACAACCTTGTGGTGAGCATTACCGCCACCTACTGTAATGGAGTGTGGATCGAGGTGGATTCCTACTCTAAATTATTTTATTTAACCCAGTGTTTTTAAATAATTTGTGTATTGCTTTATAACCTGTGTGTTCTGAGTGCAATCCTAATATATCTTCCACTGCTAACCTAATATTCTCTTTCGCTAACTTATTTCCCAGTATTTCCCTTTCTCTATTATATTTTCTACAATGTATTAAAACATGTCTTACATTTTCTATCTGTTGGCAAGAATCACACAGTCCTGTAGCATGTTTCCCCATCAATGTCAATGAACTATTTAGACATGTATGTCCTAATCTCATTCTAGTAATAATGTCTTCTTCCTTCCTATTTCTATTGCCTCCTCTCATTACACCAACTCTCCTCTGGACTTTGTAATACTCTCTACCTTTTGTTTCCTTATTCCAATTATCCTGCCACTTTTTATTGTGTTCTATCTTAATGATGTTCTTCACTTCTTCTTTACTGTGCTTAATCTCCATGTTTACTTCTGTTTTAGTGGTTGCTTGTTTTGCGTACTTATCAGCTAATTCGTTCCCCTCAACTCCTACATGAGCAGGAACCCAAAGAAATGTTACCACAACTCTCGCTTTATTTATTCTGTAGACTGCCTGAACTATTTCATCAACTAAATCTTGTCTTGTTTCTGACGCTATGTTTTTTATGCTAGTCAATGCACTGCTGGAGTCCGAGCACACGACTGCTTTTCTTGCTTTATTTTCTTCTATCCAATTAATTGCCATATAAATTGCTACCAATTCTCCCGTAAAAACAGATAATTTATCACTAATTATTTTATTTAATACTATGTTTCCTTGTGGAATAACAGCTGCTGCTCCTATAGTTTTTGATGCATCTGTGTACACCATGATGTTGTCTAAAAAAGTTTCCTCAATCCATTGTTCTATCTGGTAACTATTTAAATTTCTATTCTTTAGTAATTGCATGTTTACATTTGGGTTTTCATACATCCACGGTGGTATTGCGGGGATTGGTACTGTAGGGCTAACTTTAATATTATCAATTTGAACTTTATTACATCTGTCTCCTATTATCCACCCAAAACTATTCCTTTTTTTCTTCTCTTTTTCTTGGCAGTTTAATAGTACTTGATGGGTTGGATGTCCTTGCTTGGACCCTTTTAAGTTTGCCCAATAAACTACTGACAGTTGATCTCTCCTCATATCTAAAGGTTTTTCATTCATCTCTACTTGTAATGCTGCAACTGGGGTTGATTTAGTAGCTCCACAACATAATCTTAAAGCCTGTGATTGGATCCTGTCTATTTTCCCAAGTCATGTTTTTGCAGCAGATTGATAAATAATGCATCCATAATCAATAACAGATCTAATTAAACTGATGTATATTGCTTTCAATGTCTGCCTATCAGCCCCCCAGTCTTTACCCCTCAAAGCCCTCTTTATATTTAACACCTTTTTACTTTTCTCCACTATTTTGCTGATGTGGGTTGACCAGTTAATATTTTTATCAAACCATATACCCAAATATTTAAATACTTGTACCTCTTCTATATTTTCTCCATAGAGTTTAATTTGGATCTTGTTTTGTACTTTCCTCTTTGTAAAATGTATGACTTTTGTCTTTCCAACAGAGAATCTTAAACTCCAAGCCGTTCCCCATTCTTGAACTTTATTTACCGCTTTTTGAATCTTCTTTTCTATATGATTAGTATTTCTACCTCTCTTCCACATCACTCCATCATCACAAACAGTGCCACATCCACTAATCCTTCCACTTCACTAAAAACTTCATTTATCATTATTGAAAATAATACTGGACTTATTATACTCCCTTGCGGGGTCCCATTTTCCACTTCATACACTCTGCTGTATTCATTCATTACTAATATTTTTCTACTTGTTAAGAAGTCTTTTATCCATCTATACATTTTCCCTCTAATCACAATTATATTTAGTTTTATCAGCAACCCCTGTTTCCACAACATATCATAAGCTTTCTCTATATCAAAAAATACTGCAATTATACTTTCTTTATTTATTTGTCCCTTTCTAATTTCCTCTTCCAGCTGCACTGCTGGGTCGTTTGTGTTTCTTGCTTTGCGAAATCCACTTTGGTAGTTTTTTTATTATTTCTTTTGACTCTAAATAATATACTAGTCTTTCATTAATCATTTTTTCCATTACTTTACCCAAATTTGAGGTCAATGCAATCGGCCTATAATTACCTGCCTCTTCCGGGTCTTTCCCTGGTTTGCATATCGGAATTATTACAGGTTCTTTCCACTCTGCTGGTAATTTCCCTTCTTCATATATCCTATTATATAATTTCAAGACCACTTCTTTGCCAATGCTGCTTAAGTTTTTGATCATCTGATAACTCACCTGGTCGTTTCCTGATCTTGTATTTTTAACCTTTTTCAATATTCGAACCATTTCATTCAAAGAAAATGTCCTATCTATAGTGTTGGTTAAACTATTATCATTGTCTTCCACCATTTCCCCAATATTTAAACTAATTGTTTCTTCTCTCTTTTGTTTTTCTACATTTCTCAAATTATCATTACTGTGCACTTTAACAAATGTCTTTGCTAAAAGTTCTGCTTTTTCTTTATTTTCTACCACACACCGTGTCCCATCTTTCATCACATGATTTGTATGTTCACTTCTGATCCCTGACATTTTCTTGATCATTCCCCACACTTGGCCTAAAGGAGTAGTTCTATTTAATGATTCACAAAACGTTCTCCAATAGTGTTTTTTTGTCTTTTTAATAACGTACCTTACTTTAGGTTGATGCCTTTTATATTGGATCATATCTTGGAAATTATGTGTTCTTCTCAATATTCTAAATGCTCTATTCCGTTCTTTTATTGCGTCTGTGCACGCTTGTGTCCACCACGGCACTATCTTCCTTCTTTTCCCTATACTACTCCTTGGTATGCTCTTTTTGGCTGCTTCTATTATGCACTTTGTAATATCTGTATTCAGTTGTTCAATATCTTGATTTATATCCACTTCCTTTAATGTCATGTTGGTACTTTCCCTAAATTGTCCCCAATCACCGTGATTATACTTCCATCTTCCTTCTTTTTTAGTGCTTTCTGTCCTTTGGTTTATGTTTATGTGAATGAAGATTGGGTAGTGATCACTTCCTATAGTGCTGTCTTTATTTACTTCCCACTCTACCTTTCCTGCTAACCCTTGTGACACCAGTGTTAAATCTATTGCTGTTTCTTTACCCGTAACTACATCTAATCTTGTTCCCGACCCATCATTCACACACACCAGTTCTTTTTCCTCCAAAAATGCTTCCAATGTTTCCCCATTCCAGTCATCCCTTTCACCCCACATTGTGCTATGTGCATTAAAGTCACCACACCAAAGGATATTGCCACTCCAGTGCTCGACTATTTTTTCTAGTTGATGAATTTGTAATTTCTTGCACGGATTACAGAAGTTTAGCACTTTGTATCTTTCTTTATTATTCCATACTTCTACCCCTACTATTTGTAGTTCTTGTTTTTCTTTTAATATTGTATAATGCATGTCTTCTTTAATAAATATGGCACATCCTCCTCCTTGCCCATCATTCCTATCTTTACGTATTGTTACGTATCCTTTTATTATAAAGCTCAATTTTGGCTTCAGCCAGGTTTCTTGAATACATATTATATGTGGTTTATTTTTCATATTATTAATATATCCCTTTAGTTCCTGTCCGTTTGCTACTAAACTTCTGGCATTCCACTGAACAATTAACATGGTGTTGGATTGTGGTAACATGACTCTGTCTCGTCTACTCTCTGTAGTTCACCTTGTACCTGTTCCCAAGATAGTTCTTTTAAATTTAAGAACTTTGCTGCTGCTTTGACAATTATTTTGATCTTCTCAGTTTTATTTCTTGCCTGTTCTGTACAGTTTATGACATATGCCAGGAACACAACTAGCTTGTCCATAGAAAGTCCTGTATTTGCTGCCTCTTCTTTTTTATTACTTGAACTATTGCCACTTCTGTCTCGTTCTGAACTATTCTCACTTCTATCTTGTTCTGCACTTTCTTGATGTCTTACTTTAACTGCCTCTGCGTATGTAATATTTCTTTCTACTCTGATTTGCTGTACTTCTGTTCCCTGTTTCCTAATGACACATCCCCCATACGCTGCTGTGTGATTCCCACCACAGTTACAACACTTGACCAGATCATTATCTCCACATTGTCCATATTCATGCTCCCCTCCACACCTTCCACATCTCAACTTAGCATGACACACACTGGCTATGTGCCCATAGCGTTGGCACTTGAAGCAGCGTACTGGGGGTGGGACGTAAGCTCTAACATAAAAGCTTAAAAACCCAATCATAATTCTTTGCAGGAGGACTTCCTCGACAAACTGTACTAATACTGATTCGCTCTCCGTCTTTTCTCCATTTCTATATGCCATCATTCTTGTCAACATCTTGACAGTTCCCCCTTTTATTTGTCTTTTCAATTCTTCTAAATTTTCACCTCTTGGAATTCCTGTCACTACTCCTCTTGCCCCCTTTCGTTCTCCCACTTCCATTTTTTCCTTAACTATCTTATTGCACAGTTTTTGCAACCGCATTGCTGAACTTTTTTGCTCTCCATTTTTGCATTTAATCAAAAGTCGTCCGTCCCTAAGCACCTTCACTATCTCCACCTCTCCGATGTCCTTCTTTAACCCCTTAACCAGTGTCATTAAACTTATATCATTCATGTCTTGACTTGATTTAAATGTATATATAATCCTGTAATTATCTTCCATAGTCTTTTTCCTTTTTTCTACTTCTTCATCTTCTTCATGGGCTCTTTTAGCCAAGTGCCCCTGGCTGCAGCCCGCAGATCGAGGAGGGGCTTATTTTCCCTCAATGTGGGCGGGTCGGATCTCCGCCACCAGATGGAGCCCGCGGGCTCAACGTTGAGTCCCGCCCACATTGAGGGAAAATAAGCCCCTCCTCGATCTGCGGGCTGCAGCCAGGGGTTACTCATCCAGGGCCTAAACCACATGGTCCTTTTTTTATTAGCCCAAATAATCAGTGTACCCACAGCACCCCCTACTGACCAAACAAAATCAGTACAAATGAAAACCAATACAATTTTGTCTCTAACCGCCAGTATACTTCATTTGTAGAGAACAGATAAAGCATCACTTTGTATTTATTATTTTGAAAGAGGTTGTGTTATAGAAGTGTAAAGTAAAGAGAAATCAGTTTTGAAATTAGTAATTATTGACACTTTTACAGCCTATTTGAAACCCTTATAGTGGAATATTTGTAAAATTACTTTTTTTTTCTGTTAAAATTTTTCCTGTTTTTCTGACTTCATACTTACCTCACGTTGCCTTTTGGGACATAAAAGTATGATACATACATCTGTACATGATACTGCCTGTGGACAGTTTATCACAGCCTCATTTAAACTCAATAATGGTAAAATAATGAAGCAAACTGAAATCTAGTATTGAAATATTATCAATATTGGTCAAATCCAAATTCAGGTATCCAGATTGGAAGTGAACAAATGTGGATCAGTGCATCCCTAATATATATGAGACTTTTTTGGTTTTTTTTAGTCTGTAACTGATACATTTTGACGATATTAAGAGATTATTTGGTTTAGCACATATATTTGTAATGTCTATATTTTCTGTGTTTTGGATCTTTTTCATCGTAGAGCAGGGGTGTCCAACTCTTTTTAGATCAGGGGCCACATGGAGAAAAATCTACTCCCAAGTGGGCCGGACTGGTAAAATCACGGCAGGATAACTTAAAAATAAAGACAACTTGAGATTGTTTTGTTTGTTTAAAAATAGAACAAGCACATTCTGAAAATGTACAAATCATAACGTTTTGTTTTTTGTTTTTTACACTTATATGTTGCGGTTAATAGTACTCTATCTTTATTTGTCCTTTTTTACACTTTCAGAATCAATTATGTGATAATGTTCATCAGTCAACTCATTGGTGTTAATTTTCAATCTATCAAGATAAAAAAATTATATAAAAATGAAATTACAGGATATTATTTATGTAGTTTGCTCATTTTCCTCGACTGATGTACTAACATCATGTGATTTATTTTGTACGTACGTAGCATAATCTACAAAGATACAAATAATTGTTATTGCGACATCCAGTGGACATATTTAGAACAGCTGTTTCTTCCATTAAAATATTTCAGGTTATTTTTTTTATACTTAGCAAACTCATCCCGCGGGCCGGATAAAACCTGTTCGCAGGCCTTATCCGGCCCTCGGGCCGTACGTTTGACGCCCCTGTTGTAGAGAAAGAAGTTGGTGAAGGTCTTCATGCTCGGACCCTCACTGAGGAAGAGCAGGCATTTATTCGGACACTGAATCCTGGACACATCCTAGCAGAGTTCCTGCAGTTGGACTTCTTTCTAGTCCTAAACTAACTTTTGTCCATGATGAGACAAAACACATTCCAATTGCTCACACATGCTCCAATGAGCTCCAGATTTTTGTAAAGCCTAAGAATCTGGCAGATGATGATGACTTTGACTACCATTGTCTGGTAGCTCTCATGAATGGGTCCATGTTCAGTGCATTAAAGCCAGTGTTGTCTGACGGTATTAACAGAACGGCATGTGTTAAATGTACAACATTACTTTTTGACATTACAACGTTCTTGTTCACTGCCTTTATTAGCATGATTTCAAGAGTTACAAACATGTCTGAATATGTTCATGCATCCAGGACATTTTCCCTGGATCGCAACTGCACTGCTCAGATTGTGTTTAAAGACGTTTCGTCTCTCATCCGAGCAGACTTCATCAGTTCATGCTCAAGACTAGATTGGACAGCTTCTCAGACTACCTAGTCTTGAGCACGAATTGCTTAAGTCTGCTCGAATGAGAGACAAAATGTCTTTAAATACAATCTGCGCAGGCCGGTTGTGATCCATTAAACGTACTGAGGTTATGGTAAGACATTTACAATTTTGTAGTATACAAACTTGTACTGTGCGGCATAATGTTTTTCCCTTGTTGCCATCATTTTGGAGAGGGTTTACAGCAGGGGTCACCAACGCGGTGCCCGCGGGCACCAGGTAGCCCGTAAGGACCAGATGAGTAGCCCGCTGGCCTGTTCTAAAAATAGCTCAAATAGCAGCACTTACCAGTGAGCTGCCTCTATTTTTTTAATTGTATTTATTTACTAGCAAGCTGGTCTCGCTTTGCCCGACATTTTTTAATTCTAAGAGAGACAAAACTCAAATAGAATTAGAAAATCCAAGAAAATATTTTAAAGACTTGGTCTTCACTTGTTTAAATAAATTCATTAATTTTTTTACTTTGCTTCTTATAACTTTCAGAAAGACAATTTTAGAGAAAAAATACAACCTTAAAAATGATTTTAGGATTTTTAAACACATATACCTTTTTACCTTTTAAATTCCTTCCTCTTCTTTCCTGACAATTTAAATCAATGTTCAAGTAAATTTATTGTTTTTATTGTAAAGAATAATAAATACATTTTAATTGAATTCTTCATTTTAGCTTCTGTTTTTTCGACAAAGAATATTTGTGAAATATTTCTTCAAACTTATTATGATTAAAATTCAAAAAATTTATTCTGGCAAATCTAGAAAATCTGTAGAATCAAATTTAAATCTTATTTCAAGGTCTTTTGAATTTTTAAAAAAATGTTTGTTCTGGAAGAAATAATGATTTGTCTTTGTTATAAATATAGCTTGGTCCAATTTGTTATATATTCTAACAAAGTGCAGATTGGATTTTAACCTATTTAAAACATGTCATCAAAATTCTAAAATTAATCTTAATCAGGAAAAATTACTAATGATGTACCATAAATTATTTTTTTAATTTTTTCAAAAAGATTCGAATTAGCTAGTTTTTCTCTTCTTTTTTTCGGTTGAATTTTGAATTTTAAAGAGTCGAAATTGAAGATAAACTATGTTTCAAAATGTAATTGTAATTTTTTGTGTGTTTTCTCCTCTTTTAAACCGTTCAATTAAGTGTAAATATCATTAATTATTAATAATAACATAGAGTTAAAGGTAAATTGAGCAAATTGGCTATTTCTGGCAATTTATTTAAGTGTGTATCAAACTGGTAGCCCTTCGCATTAATCACTACCCAAGAAGTAGCTCTTGCTTTCAAAAAGGTTGGTGACCCCTGGTTTACAGTAATAACCAATTCTTGCAGTTCCTGTTGGTTAAGAGGGCAAAATAAGTAAGGCGCAAGAGGCGTTGAGACTGAGTGCACTGTTCTTTCCTCAGTTACGGCTTCAGCATAGTTTAATAAAAGAAGATGTGTCTAGTGTGAAAGTCTGAAGTGGAGTTCTATTTCCTTCAGAAGAGATTGCATGATTGTTAAAGGCAGCTTTGAACTGACCTAACGTGTGGTTGATCCTGGGAATGCACACAAAATGAAAACAAAATAAATCAGACTCATTGTCGACATCTAAGATTCCCATTGACTCCAACTCATAGAAAATAGGTGCAAACATATCACAACAGTTTTTGTTCAAGTCCCGGTTGAATGGTTCGATTCGCTGATTATGTACACAACTTCCAGTCAACACAGAAGTTTCACCTCTACATGCTCTCATGTCCTCCCAAATCTGTACATGTTCCCCTCCATGATCAGTTCTGATATGAATTGGCCAGCCAAGCTCAATGATTGCTGGACTAAAGAGATCCCTGACAGTCTCTGCCCTTTTGTTGCTGGCACACTGTAAGAATGTCAACATTCTGCTGGAACCATCCATTGCACAATGTACAAAACCCAAAACCAGTGAAGTTGGCACGTTGTGTAATTCGTAAATAAAAACAGAATACAATGATTTGCAAATTCTTTTCAACTTATATTCAATTGAATAGACTGCAAAGACAAAATATTTCATGTTTGATTTAAGAACCTTTTTTTTTTTTTTGCAAATAATTATTAACTTAGAATTTAATGGCAGCAACACAGTGCAAAAAAGTTGGCACAGGGGCATTTTTACCACTGTGTTACATGGCCTTTCCTTTTAACAACACTCAGTAAACGTTTGGGAACTGAGGAGACACATTTTTGAAGCTTTTCAGGTGGAATTCTTTCCCATTCTTGCTTGATGTACAGCTTAAGTTGTTCAACAGTCCGGGGGTCTCCATTGTGGTATTTTAGACTTCATAATGCGCCCCACATTTTCAATGGGAGACAGGGCTGGACTACAGGCAGGCCAGTCTAGTACCCGCACTCTTTTACTATGAAGCCACGCTGTTGTAACACGTGGCTTGCACTAATTTCCATCTAATTAATTTGTGATTGCCATCAATGGGCCATATATAGTTAGGACAAGGCACAGTGTATACTCGTCTTTGTATTGTCATACTCCTGGGTGCGGCACCATCAACCTTTTTTATAGAGTCTCTGAGACGACGCCTTTGCACCAACATGTGTCTGGCACGCAAATGTCCATTAAGCATAACTTCCCCTACATGGGGATGTTCCTATTTCAATGTCCTTCATACAGCAGCAGCATTAGCAGCAGCAGCGGCACCAGAGGTGTGCTTTATTTGTATATTCATCTTGACACTCGGCCAGATATATATTTACATTTAAGATTTGCATTTAGATTTACATTTAAGATTTAGTTTTAGATTTAAAATGTAGTTTTAAATTTAACGCTCAAAATTAGATTCAAGACTTAGATTTAACATTTAGCGCTCACATTTAAAAATACATTTAGATTGAAAATTTAGCACTCACATTTAGATATAGATTTACATTTAAGATTTAGATTTAAAATTTAGATTTAGATTTACATTTAAGATTTAGATATAAAATTTAGATTTAGATTTGAAATTTAGCACTCACATTTAGATATAGATTTACATTTAAGATTTATATTGAAAATTTAGAATTAGATTGAAGATTTAGCATTCACATTTAGATATAGATTTACATTTAAGATTTAGATTTAAAATTTAGATTTAGATTTACATTTAAGATTTAGATTTAAAATTTAGATTTAGATTTGAAATTTAGCACTCACGTTTAGATATAGATTTAAGATTTAGATTCAAAATTTAGAATCAGATTTAAAATTTAGCACTCACATTTAGATATAGATTTACATTTAAGATTTAGATTGAAAATTTAGATTTAGATTGAAGATTTAGCATTCAAATTTAGATATAGATTTACATTTAAGATTTAGATTGAACATTTAGATTTAGATTGAAGATTTAGCACTCACATTTACATATAGATTTAGATTTAAGATTTAGGTCTAGATTCCAGATATAGGTTTAAATTAAACATTTAGCGCTCACATTTAAATATAGATTTACATTGAAAATTTAGCACTCACATTTAGATATAGATTTAGATTCAAGATTTAGATTTGAAATTAAGATTTAGATTGTATATTTAGCATTCACATTTAGATATAGATTTAGATTTAAGATTTACATTTATATTGAAGATTTAGCACTCACATTTAGATATACATTTAGATTTAACATGTAGGTTTGAATTTAAGATTTAGGTTTAGTTTTAACATTTGGCGCTCACATCTAGATTTAGATTTCTATTTAAGACATAGGTTTAGATTAACATTTAGATTTAAGATGTAGGTTTAGATTTAACGTTTAGCACTCACATTTAAATTTAGATTTAAGATTTAGGTTTAGTTTGAACATTTAGTGCTCAGATTTAGACTTTAGATTTAGGTTAAGATTTAAGATTTAGGTTTAGATTTAACATATAGATCAACATTTAAGATTTATGTTTAGATTCAACATTTAGATATAATATTTAGAGACAACATTTAAATGTGATAAAAATTGTATTTCTCTAAATTAGGGCAGCTCAGAAAGAGTGATTTAAATACAAAAATAAGCCCAAAATTACTGGCATTTGTTTTGATAGAGTTACAATTCCACAAAAATGAAGTAAGGACAAGGCATTGCTTTTAATTCCATACAGTATTAGTTTTTACAGTGTAAGTACATGAATATAGCCCATGTGACATACTCCTGTGCAGCAGATGGCAGTATGCACCTTTCATGTCATTGCTGCAAGCTGCCGTTAAACTAAAGGAAGAATTAGTCAAAGGTTCTTTGATATCAAAGAGCTGCTACTTCAAAGAGCAGGATCTTTTAAAGCCGGATCGTTCGCGAACGACCCATCACTCGGTGTTGGCAGCAAATGGTAACAACGTCTTATCTCATCTCTTTTTGCACTCCAACTAATTACTTACTTACTTACTTTTAAAATCAGCTTTTCAGTCCGCGTCTTACATTTAAAACATGAGCCAAGACATAAAGCCGGAAGTTAGCAACACGCAGGAAGAAATGTGCGAATTCCAAAAGGTGAGAAAGTTGATGGAGGAGCGACTAAATGTTACTGCTGAAGAAATATTTGGAGTGTTGGAAAGAACCATAGCAGAGTACGAGGAGGAACTTTCTAGGACAAAGGAGGAGAACAAACGTCTACAAGAACTACTGGATGCTGTTTTCAAACCTCAAGTTGTGCTACACAGAGCAGGTTTGTTTATTTGACATTGTCTTCATGATGATTATCCTGTAGAAACAAGATTGTTTCTTTTAGATTTGTTTGTGTTTTATAACAGTCAGAAAAGAAAACTTCAGTCCAGAACAATTGAGAGATGACACCTTTTTAAAATGAGTGATTTATCTAGTTTCTATTTGACATAACAATCATTCTGTTGAAACCCTCTGCATGAATTTAGATATAGAAACAAGTTGCAAGGTTAGAATGTATGAATGGCTTTGATGTGTATATCTGGAGCTTTGTTTAAAATGAAAAATTATATTTTGTGTATTTTAAACATGACATGAGGGGAGAAGTTTCTATTTTAACTCAGTTACATACTCAGATTTGTTCCCTCCTGTTTGAAACTCTTCAATAATATATATTTGTATTCAGTCACGTGACTTCTTCCGGGAAGTGAAAAACGTGGTGGTCAACCAAGCCAAGATGGCTGTTGTGCAGCAACCTGTGCGCGAAATCTCTGAGTACACAAAGGGCCTAGATCAGGGGTGTCAAACATACGGTCCACGGGCCGGATCAGGCCCTCCAACAGGTTTTATCCGGCCCACGGGATGAGTTTGCTAAGTACAAAAATGAGTCAACATTTTTGAATGAAAGAAACTGCTGTTCTAAATGTGTCCTCTAGATGTCACAATAGCAATTCTTTGCATCTTTGCAGATGATGCTACATATGTAAAAAAAACACATGATGTATATAGTGTACCAGTCGGGGAAAATGAGCAAACTACATAAATGACATCCTGTAATTTGATTTTGATCCATCTCAGTGGCCTAGTGGTTAGAGTGTCCGCCCTGAGACGGTAGGTTGGAGTTCAAATCCCAGCCGAGTCATACCAAAGACTATAAAAATGGGACCCATTACCTCCCTGCTTGGCACTCAGCATCAAGGGTTGGAGTTGGGGGTTAAATCACCAAAATGATTCCCGGGCGCGGCGCCGCTGCTGCCCACTGCTCCCCAAGGAGATGGGTCAAATGCAGAGGACAAATTTCACCACATCTAGTGTGTGTGTGACAATCATTGGTACTTTAATCTTTAATCTTAAAAATATTATTTTTTTTATCTTGATAGAGTGAAAATTAACACCAATGAGTTGACTGATGAACATTACCACATAATTGATTCTGAAAGTGTAAAAAAGACAAATAAAGATAGGATACTATTAACTGCAACATATAAGTGTAAAAAAAACATTGTGATTTGGACAATTTCAGAATGTGTTTGTTCTATTTTTAAACAAAGAAAACAATCTGCAGTTGTCTTTATTTTTAAGTTATCTTGTCGTGATTTTACCAGTCCGGCCCACTTGGGAGTAGATTTTTATGCATGTGGCCCCCCATCTAAAATTAGTTTGACACCCCTGGCCTGGATCTTCCTGCGAAAAGCAGATACGAAAAAAAAATCTAACTTTGAAACGGAATAGATCCCTAAAGATTTGTTGAGTAATATCAAGGATTATCCGTCGGTCGCATTCCCAGACATGTGGAACTATCTTGAGTTCCAGATGTCATTCTACACGACAAAGGAGATGAAAGCTTAAAAAGGCATGGATGGCTACAATTTATTTGTGTGTGGCTGGGTCAAGTAAAATAGTATCAAGACTCTCACGGATAAATCATGCATGGTTTTTGTTCGGGTAAGGTTGGATTTTATCATTCAACTTTGTGTCTTGCGAGGACGCGTCCATGTAAACAAACAACGACTAGGACCCGACAGCTGCCACCCGTGACTGCATATCCATTTAACTAACTAACTATTATTCAATCATCACCATATTTCATGTTTGTCCTGTTGTTGGTTAATAAAAGTCCACAACCATAAAAGACTTCCAGTAAGATGTCTAATAAGAGCTATAAATGATTTAGATATTATAGTTTGTATGCATATATTTGATTAGGCCAACCTCACATAATGTGGATCGTTGGCATAAGAGCTGCAAACTAAAATACAGTAACGCCTCATTTGTGTTCTATGTTCTGCAGACGTCCAGCGGGTGTCAGCGGGGAGTCATGAAGAGGAGTGGCACACCAGTGTGGGACAGAAGGAGCTACAGGCCCCCTCCCACATTGAAGAGGAGCAGCCCTGGGAGCAGCTTCATGATGAAGATGAAGCTCAGTCCTTACAGCTTCATCACAGTCAAAGTGAGGAGAACAGAGGGGCGGAGCTTGTAACTCAACACATCACAGAAGCTGATGGAGAGCATTGTGAAGATATAAACTCACAACCAGACAGCATCTTTGCTCCACTGTCAGACATGGACGACATGATGTCAGACTCTTCTGATCACAGTGACCACATCCAAAAACCTTTGGAGAGTAAAAATGACTCTAAAGGTGATACGAGACATCACACTAACAACAAACACTTTGACTGCTCTGAATGTGGAAAATCATTTAGACAGAAGAGTCATTTTACAGAACACATGAGAACACATACTGGAGAGAAACCTTTTACTTAATCTGTTTGTGGAAAATCATTTAGACAGAAGAGTCATTTTACAAGACACATGAGAACACATACTGGCGAGAAACCTTTTAATTGCTCTGTTTGTAAGAAGAGTTTCTCCCAAAAGCATGTCATGACCACACACATGAGAATACATACTGGTGAGAAACCTTTTACTTGCTCAACTTGTGGTAAAAGATTCAACAGCAAGAATGACATGATTAGACACATGAGAACACACACAGGTGAGAAACCTTTTACTTGCTCTGTTTGTAAGAAGAGTTTCTCCAGAAAGCATGTCATGACCACACACATGAGAATACACACTGGAGAGAAACCGTTTAATTGCACTGTGTGTGTTAAAACGTTCAGGTTTAAGCAGCAGGTCAGTCAACACAAGTGTGTAACAGTCATGGAAGCTGCAGGGATTTAAAAACACTTAAACAGTGATTGTGCTAAATGTACTTTAAAAACACAGCATGTTTAATATGAATGTATATTTTATGTTGTATGTAGTGCTTCTCATCTTCTAGTGTTATATGTTGTCCTGTAATTACTTTTTAAGTCGCGTGCATTTATTTAATATGATTTTTGTAGCTATTATTTTATTTTATTTGCTAAATGTTAATTTTTTTTGTGTGTCTTATAAAATCACACATTCTTTCCACTGAATTTTGTTGATGTTTTTAATCAAATTTAAAAATATGAACTAATAAAATTGTTAACAAAATGTGGACTCTGGTAGATTAGCAGCATTGTTACATCGTGGATGTTAACTACTGCAAAACATCAACCAAAGAAGAAAAATGCTGAAGTTAGCAACACATCACTGAACTTTAGAGCCATCGCGAGTGGAGTTGTTTTTTTTCGTTGCTGCATTTGTACTTATTTCACCACACATCTTCACTTTTAATCCTAAAGTCTTCTTCAAATATATTGTTGTAGGCTTCTGAGATTAATGTTTCTGATGTGTGTGTAGTCTGTGGAAAGGGTTGTTGTCCCTTGTGGATCCATTTGTTCACTTGCACATATTCATCATCATCATCATCATCATCATCATCATCATCATCATCATCATCAGACGTCACCGGTCCGCTACTGTACGAAACCTTAGCATTAATGTTTTAATATAAGTGTGACCTCATTATTCCTTGATAATAAGACTACAAATACATATTTAAAGGCCTACTGAAAGCCACTACTACCGACCACGCAGTCTGATAGTTTATATATTAATGATGAAATCTTAACATTGCAACACATGCCAATACGGCCGGGTTAACTTATAAAGTGCAATTTTAAACTTGCCAGGAAACTTCCGCTTGAAAACGTTGCGGTATGATGACGTATGCGTGTGACGTCACGAGGTCAAGGGAAGTGTTTGGACCCAATTCAAATACCTCTGTTTTCTTCGACAAAATTCCACAGTATTCTGGACATCTGTGTTGGTGAATATTTTGCAATTTGTTTAATGGACAATGGAGACTGCAAATAAGAAAGTTGTAGGTGGGATCGGTGTATTAGCGGCTGGCTGTAGCAACAACAACACCAGGAGGTTGTGTTGTGTTTTGAGCAGGATAACAGACGCACTACGGTGAGTACAGCTTTGGCTTCCAAACATTTGATCGCTTGCCCGTACGTGCGTGTCGATATGTGCATGTCACGTAGTAACTTTGGGGAAATATATGTTTCTTGCCGACTCTGATGGCGGCCGGGGTGTCGTCAAAAGTGTACAACGCCCGCCGCCGCATCTAAGTTAGCTTCTGTTTGTTTAGCTTCGCCAAGCTGAATATTATTAATGGTGTATTTACATGTTCATGGTTTAATAGTATTGTTTATCTTCTGTCTATCCATCCAGTCAGGGTTTTTTTTTAATTTAGTTTCTATCTGCATTTGAGACTGATGCTATCACGTTGGCTACGTAGCTAGGTTAGCTTCTATTTTTTTAGCTTCGCAAAGCTGAATATTATTAATCGTGTATTTACATGTTCAGTCACTGTGAATGTCCATTTTGCGTTCTCGACTGTCATTTTCAAGAGTATATAGTATCTGAGGTGGTTTAAAATACAAATCTGTGATCCACAATAAAAAAAGGAGAGAGTGTGGAATCCAATGAGCCAGCTTGTACCTAAGTTACGGTCAGAGCGAAAAAAGATATGTCCATCACTGCCTCTCAAGTCCTTCACTGTAACGTTCCTCATCTACGAATCTTTCATCCTCGCTCAAATTAATGGGGTAATCGTCGCTTTCTCGGTCCGAATCTCTCTCGCTCTATTGTAAACAATGGGGAATTGTGAGGAATACTAGCTCCTGTGATGTCACGCTACTTCCGGTACAGGCAAGTCTTTTTTTATCAGCGAGCAAAAGTTGCAAACTTTATCGTCGATTTTCTCTACTAAATCCTTTCAGCAAAAATATGGCAATATCGCGAAATGATCAAGTATGACACATAGAATGGATCTGCTATTCCCTTTTAAATAAAAAAAATTCATTTCAGTAGGCCTTTAAGCACTGTATTAGAGTGCCTCTTGTAGTACTCCAACTCGCCACACTGTGAGAAGTGGGGGTGATCATGAGCTAGCAGATGCATGTTGCTATCATGTTTTATCAGCGAGGAAGACATAATTTGTTTTTAGTTTTTGTCAGATCCAAGTTTAAATGCTCTGCTGAATAAATTAATCACTGTGGCTGCCAATATGGAGGATTATATATATATTTAAGATCAAATACTTCTCTTAACAGGTAGAAAAATTACACCACAATAAAAGTGAAACAGCAGCAGGACTCAGTAAATATTTTATTAATTTACTAATTAATTAACTATAAAGAGTAACATGACAGTGGATATTTCAAAATAGTTCACTAAGAAGTGGAAAATGGGAATGCTACATAAAATCCTTAACATAGACTGATACTGATACTGTGTACTCATTTATTCATCATAAAATATTTTTGGGATAGAAATTGATGTCCCCCCAATGTTAAACTCATTTCTACGCTCACTGTGTGAAGACTGGAGGTTAATGTACTAATAAACTAAAAACATTTACCAAAAATGATGTGTATATATGTTTCCCAATAACAAGTCCGTCTGTAAGGAAAACAAACACATTTATTCAACATTGTTATGATGTAACATGAAAGATGCTAACGTTAAACTAACTAGCGAGGTGATGCTGTGAAGAGCTGCTCCGCAAAATTGGCATACAACCAAAAAATACTTTAAAATGTTATTATTAATGTTCACTTTCAATGTATTTATTTGGAACACCTCAAAACTTTACAACCACAGCTTTTGCTCAAGTGATCAACCGTCCAAAATGAGTGGGAAGAAGCAGAGCTTGTCCGGTCCGCCCCAGTGTAAAAAAAAAAAAAAATGCCACTCAATGATGTGTTCAGTTCAGTTCAGTTTATTTATTTATATCGCACATTTAAAAACAACCTCAGTTGGCCAAAGTGCTGTACAGACATAAGACATAAGGGGCACATAGTGTCACATTTACATGGTAACACAGTAGGATGAATAAAATACAATAGTAAAATATATCTTAAAATAAGTGCAGAATATATCACCTAAAATACTAAAATGCAATAAATAAAAAAGGATAAAAAGATGGATGGATGGATGGATGTTTTTAGCCTAGATTCAAATTGTCTCAGAGACTGGGAGGATCTAATAGATAGTGGAAAGTTGTTCCACAGTCTGGGCCCTGCCACTGAGAAGGCTCCATCTCCTCTGGTTTTTAGCCTAGTTTTTGGGACAGCCAGGAGGAGCTGGTCTGAAGACTTCAGAGTCCTGCTGGGACAATAAGGCTGCAGTAGCTCATTAAGATAGGGCGGGGCTTCTTGGTGTAAGCATTTAAAAACAATAAGTACAATTCTGAAATGAACTCTAAAAGTAACTGGGAGCCAGTGAAGGGAAGCCAGTAAAGGGGTAATGTGCAGTAAGTGCTTCTTGTTGGGGTAGTGTTCTTGAGTATGTCATCAAGATAATAACCGGTCCTCAGTCCACGTCTGTTTCATTGTAAGTGTCGATACTTGTAATTGAAAATTGTTGGAAACATCAAGAAAAAAACAATCCACAGTCCACGTCTGTTTCATTGACCCAACCTGTGCATTGACTTGTTGTTCATAAACAGTAAGTGCTTCTTGTTGGGGTAGTCGTACAGACACAATCTACATGACCACTAATGTAATACTTTCAAAATGATACTGCTTATGCAAATCTGGCCAGAGCAGCTCGGTGGAAATGTGTCTATTCATAGGAAAACAACCACATTTTCATCGGTCGTTAACACCTGGGAATTACCTATAGAATTGATGGTTGTTGTCCAAAAATGGTGAAGGGGGATGTAGAACATTTTTGACGATTCCAAACCAATTGAAACTACTCGACAAAGAAGGTGGAGTCAAGTTTAAATGAAAAAAACATATTTAAAAGGAGATTTGTTCCACTCTGTAGCATTTCGCCGTCTCACAAGACAGAAGTAAGAGGGAGGACTCATCCATGCGCTTATGGGAAATAAATGGACGACTCTGTTTCATTGACTCAACCTGAGCATCGACTTGATGTTCAGCAACGGTAAGTGCTTCTTGTTGGGGTATTTGTACATGCATATTTTGCATGAACACTGATGTTTTTCAACTGACTGCTGAAAAACTTTAGAGAAAATGTATTGATACCTGAAATTATTATTGATCCGTCTTGATTTCAGACAAGCAAAATGTGATGGTTTGCCAGTCAGACTACCTAAACATGAGCACTTCTCTTTGGGGTTGTTTCGGGTATGGACTCTCACAAAACATTTGCCCTTGTGTTTAATGCTCTGAATTGTTCACCAATACTTCCCAAACAAAAGCGCTGAATTGATTTTGCAGTAAGTGCTTCTTGTTGGGGTAGTGTTCTTGAGTACCTCATCAAGAAAATAACCCACAGTCCACGTCTGTTTCATTGACCCAACCTGAGCATTGACTTGATGTTCAGAAACAGTAAGTGCTTCTTGTTGGGGCAGTCGTACAGACACAATCTACATGACCACTAATGTAATACTTTCAAAGGGATACATTTTCGATAAATGTAATGAACATTTTTTCGAAATATTCCCTTGAAATCACCTCAAATAGAGACGCTGATGCTTGGGCAGTTCATAAGTGCTTCTCTTTGGGGTTGTTTCGAGTGTGGACTCCCACAAAACATTTGCCCTTGTGTTTAATGCTCTGAATTGTTCACCAATACTTCCCAAACAAAAGCGCTGACTAGATTTTTACTGCAGTAAGTGCTTCTTGTTGGGGTAGTGTTCTTGAGTATGTCTTCAAGATAATAACCGGTCCTCAGTCCACGTCTGTTTCACTGACCCAACCTGAGCATTGACTTTATATTCAGAAACAGTAAGTGCTTCTTGTTGGGGCAGTCGTACAGACACAATCTACATGACCACTAATGTAATAATGTCAAAGTATCAAAATGTCGATACTTGTAATTAGGGATGTCCGATAATATCGGCCTGCTGATATTATCGGCCGATAAATGCGTTAAAATGTAATATCGGAAATTATCGGTATCGTTTTTTTATCATCTGTATCGTTTTTTTGTTTTTTTTAATTAAATCAATATAAAAATCACAAGATACACTTACAATTAGTGCACCAACCCAAAAAACCTTCCTCCCCACATTTCTTTCTGTTATCAATATTCTGGTTCCTACATTGTATATCAATGTATATCAATACAGTCTGCAAGGGATACAGTCCGTAAGCACACATGATTGTGCGTGCTGCTGGTCCACTAATAGTACTAACCTTTAACAGTTAATTTGACTCATTTTCATTAATTACTAGTTTCTATGTAACTGTTTTTATATTGTTTTACTTTCTTTTTTATTCAAGAAAATGTTTTTAATTTAGTTATCTTATTTTATTATTATTTTTAAAAAGTACCTTATCTTCACCATACATGGTTGTCCAAATTAGGCATAATAATGTGTTAATTCCACGACTGCATACATCGGTTGATATCAGTATCGGTTGATATCGGTATCTGTAATTAAAGAGTTGGACAATATCGGACATCGGCAAAAAGCCATTATCGGACATCCCTACTTGTAATTGAAAATTGTTGGAAACGTCACCTTGAAATCACCTCAAACAGAGACGCTGATGCTTGGGCAGTTCATAAGTGCTTCTCTTTGGGGTTGTTTTGGGTGTGGACTCTCACAAAACTTATGCCCTTGTGTTTAATATTCTGAATTGTTCACTAATACTTCCCAAAAAATGCTGACTTGATTTTTACTGCAGTAAGTGCTTCTTGTTGGGGTAGTGTTCTTGAGTACCTCATCAAGAAAATAACCAGTCGTCAGTCCACGTCTGTTTCATTGACCCAACCTGAGCATTGACTTGATGTTCAGAAACAGTAAGTGCTTCTTGTTGGGGCAGTCGTACAGACACAATCTACATGACCACTAATGTAATACTTTCAAAGTGACAAATTGTCGATACTTGTAATTGAAAATTGTTGGAAACGTCACCTTGAAATCACCTCAAACAGAGAAGCTGATGCTTGGGCAGTCCATAAGTGCTTCTCTTTGGGGTTGTTTCGGGTGTGGACTCTCACAAAACATTTGCCCTTGTGTTTAATGCTCTGAATTGTTCACCAATACTTCCCACACAAAAGCGCTGACTTGATTTTTACTGCAGTAAGTGATTCTTGTTGGGGTAGTGTTCTTGAGTACCTCATCAAGAAAATAACCGGTCCTCAGTCCACGTCTGTTTCATTGACCCAACCTGAGCATTGACTTGATGTTCAGGAACAGTAAGTGCTTCTTGTTGGGGCAGTCGTACAGACACAATCTACATGACCACTAATGTAATACTTTCAAAGTGACCAATTGTCGATACTTGTAATTGAAAATTGTTGGAAACGTCACCTTGAAATCACCTCAAATAGAGACGCTGATGCTTGGGCAGTCCATAAGTGCTTCTCTTTGGGGTTGTTTCGGGTGTGGACTCTTACAATTTATGCATTTGTATTTAATAATCTGAATTGTTCACCAATACTTCCCAAACAAAAGCGCTGACTTGATTTTTACTGCAGTAAGTGCTTCTTGTTGGGGTAGTGTTTTTGAGTACCGGTACTTTGTCAAGAAAATCACAATCCACAGTCCACGTCTGTTTCATTGACCCAACCTGTGCATTGACTTGTTGTTCAGAAACAGTAAGTGCTTCTTGTTGGGGCAGTCGTACAGACACAATCTACATGACCACTGATGTAATACTTTCAAAATGATACTGCTTATGCAACTCTGGCCAGAGCAGCTCAGTGGAGATGTGTCTATTCATAGGAAAACAACCACATTTTCATCGGTCGTTAACACCCGGGAATTACCTATAGAATTGATGGTTTTTGTCCAAAAATGGAGAAGGGGGATGTAGAAAATTTTAGACCATTCCAAACCAATTGAAACTACTTGAGAAAGAAGGTGGAGTCAAGTTTAAATGAAAAAAACATTTTTAAAAGGAGATTTGTTCCACTCGGTAGCACTTCGCCGTCTCACAAGACAGAAGTAAGAGGGAGGACTCATCCATGCGCTTATGGGAAATAAATGGACGACTCCCAGTCCTTGTCTGTTTCATTGACCCAACCTGAGCATCGACTTTATGTTCAGCAACGGTAAGTGCTTCTTGTTGGGGCAGTCGTACAGACACAATCTACATGACCACTAATGTAAAACTTTCAAAGTGACAAATTGTCGATACTTGTAATTGAAAATTGTTGGAAACGTCACCTTGAAATCACCTCAAACAGAGACGCTGATGCTTGGGCAGTTCATAAGTGCTTCTCTTTGGGGTTGTTTCGGGTGTGGACTCTCACAAAACATTTGCCCTTGTGTTTAATGCTCTGAATTGTTCACCAATACTTCCCAAACAAAAGTGCTGACTTGATTTTTACTGCAGTAAGTGCTTCTTGTTGGGGTAGTGATCTTGAGTACCTCATCAAGAAAATAACCAGTCCTCAGTCCGCGTCTGTTTCATTGACCCAACCTGAGCATTGACTTGATGTTCAGAAACAGTAAGTGCTTCTTGTTGGGGCAGTCGTACAGACACAACCTTCAAAGTGACCAATTGTCGATACTTGTAATTGAAAATTGTTAGAAACGTCACCTTGAAATCACCTCAAACAGAGACGCTGATAATTGGGCAGTTCATAAGTGTTTCTCTTCGGGGTAGTTTCTTTTGTGAACTCACATAAGTTATATGCCCTTGTGTTTAATGCTCTACATGACCAATACTTCCCAAACAAAGGCGCCGACTAGATTTTTACTGCAGTAAGTGCTTCTTGTTGGGGTAGGGTTTTTGAGTACCTCATCAAGAAAATAACCGGTCCTCAGTCCACGTCTGTTTCATTGACCCAACCTGAGCATTGACTTGATGTTCAGGAACAGTAAGTGCTTCTTGTTGGGGCAGTCGTACTGACACAATCTACATGACCACTAATGTAATACTTTCAAAGTGACAAATTGTCGATACTTGTAATACTTTCAAAGGGACAAAATGTTGATACTTGTAATTGAACATTTTTGGAAAAGTCACCTTGAAATCACCTCAAACAGAGACGCTGATGCTTGGGCAGTTCATAAGTGCTTCTCTTTGGGGTTGTTTCGGGTGTGGACTCTCACAAAACGTATGCCCTTGTGTTTAATAATCTGAATTGTTCACCAATACTTCCCAAACAAAAGTGCTGACTTGATTTTTACTGCAGTAAGTGCTTTTTATTGGGGTAGTGTTCTTTAGTACCTCATCAAGAAAATAACCAGTCTGCGTCCGTTTCATTGACCCAACCTGAGCATTGACTTGATGTTCAGAAACAGTAAGTGCTTCTTGTTGGGGCAGTCGTACAGACACAATCTACATGACCACTAATGTAATACTTTCAAAGGGACAAAATGTCGATACTTGTAATTGAAAATGGTTGGAAACGTCACCTTGAAATCACCTCAAATAGAGACGCAGATGCTTGGGCAGTCCATAAGTGCTTCTCTTTGGGGTTGTTTCGGGTGTGGACTCTTACAACTAATGCAATTGTGTTTAATAATCTGAATTGTTCACCAATACTTCCCAAACAAAAGTGCTGACTTGTTTTTTACTGCAGTAAGTGCTTCTTGTTGGGGTAGTGTTCTTGAGTACCTCATAAGGAAAATAACCCACAGTCCACGTCTGTTTCATTGATCCAACCTGAGCATTGACTTGATGTTCAGAAACAGTAAGTGCTTCTTGTTGGGGCAGTCGTACAGACACAATCTACATGACCACTAATGTAATACTTTCAAAGTGACAAAATGTCGATACTTGTTGGAAACGTCACCTTGAAATCACCTCAAACAGAGACGCTGATGCTTGGGCAGTCCATAAGTGCTTCTCTTTGGGGTTGTTTCGGGTGTGGACTCTCACAAAACTTATGCCCTTGTGTTTAATAATCTCAATTGTTCACCAATACTTCCCAAACAAAAGTCCTGACTTGATTTTTACTGCAGTAAGTGCTTCTTGTTGGGGTAGTGTTCTTGAGTACCTCATCAAGAAAATAACCAGTCCTCAGTCCGCGTCTGTTTCATTGACCCAACCTGAGCATTGACTTGATGTTCAGAAACAGTAAGTGCTTCTTGTTGGGGCAGTCGTACAGACACAATCTACATGACCACTAATGTAATACTTTCAAAGGGACAAAATGTCGATACTTGTAATTGAAAATTGTTGGAAACGTCACCTTGAAATCACCTCAAACAGAGACGCTGATGCTTGGGCAGTCCATAAGTGCTTCTCTTTGGGGTTGTTTCGGGTGTGGACTCTCACAAAACATTTGCCCTTGTGTTTAATGCTCTGAATTGTTCACCAATACTTCCCAAACAAAAGCGCTGACTAGATTTTTACTGCAGTAAGTGCTTCTTGTTGGGGTAGTGTTCTTGAGTACCTCTTTAAGAAAATAACCAGTCCTCAGTCCACGTCTGTTTCATTGACCCAACCTGAGCATTGACTTGATGTTCAGAAACAGTAAGTGCTTCTTGTTGGGGCAGTCGTACAGACACAATCTACATGACCACTAATGTAATACCTTCAAAGTGACAAATTGTTGATACTTGTAATTGAAAATTGTTAGAAACGTCACCTTGAAATCACCTCAAACAGAGACGCTGATGCTTGGGCAGTTCATAAGTGCTTCTCTTTGGGGTTGTTTCGGGTGTGGACTCTCACAAAACATTTGCCATTGTGTTTAATGCTCTGAATTGTTCACCAATACTTCCCAAACAAAAGCGCTGACTTGATTTTTCCTGCAGTAAGTGCTTTTTGTTGGGGTAGTGTTTTTGAGTACTTAGTCAAGAAAATCAAAATCCACAGTCCACATCTGTTTCATTGACCCAACCTGTGCATTGACTTGTTGTTCATAAACAGTAAGTGCTTCTGGTAGTCGTACAGACATTTTCTACATGACCACTAATGTAATACTTTCAAAATGATACTGCTTATGTAAATCTGGCCAGAGCAGCTCGGTGGAAATGTGTCTATTCATAGGAAAACAACGACATTTTCATCGGTCGTTAACACCCGGGAATTACCTATAGAATTTATGGTTGTTGTCCAAAAATGGAAAAGGGGGATGTAGGAAAATTTTAGACCATTCCAAACCAATTGAAACTACTCGACAAAGAAGGTGGAGTCAAGTTTAAATGAAAAAAACATTTAAAAGGAGATTTGTTCCACTCGGTAGCACTTCGCCGTCTCACAAGACAGAAGTAAGAGGGAGGACTCATCCATGCGCTTATGGGAAATAAATGGACGACTCCCAGTCCTCGTCTGTTTCATTGACTCAACCTGAGCATTGACTTGATGTTCAGCAACGGTAAGTTCTTCTTGTTGGGGTATTAGTACATGCATATTTTGCATGAACACTGATGTTTTTCAACTGACTGCTGAAAAACTTTAGAGAAAATGTATTGATACCTGAAATTATTTTTGATCTGTCTTGATTTCAGACAAGCAAAATGTGATGGTTTGCCAGTCAGACTACCTATACATCAGCACTGACTTGTCTTTGTATAGAGTAAGTACTAATTGTTGGGGTAATCTTGTTGAATTAATAAATTCCTTTGTTTTGAACATCACATTAAAATCCCCCTAGAGACACTGATACTTTGGTAGTTCATAAGTGTTTCTCTTCAGGGTAGTTTCTGTTGTGAACTAACATAAGTTATATGCCCTTGTGTTTAATGCTCTCCATGACCAATACTTCCCAAACAAAAGTGCTGACTTGTTTTTTACTGCAGTAAGTGCTTCTTGTTGGGGTAGTGTTCTTGAGTACCTCATCAAAAAAATAACCGGTCCTCAGTCCACGTCTGTTTCATTGACCCAACCTGAGCATTGACTTGATGTTCAGAAACGGTAAGTGCTTCTTGTTGGGGCAGTCGTACAGACACAATCTACATGACCACTAATGTAATACCTTCAAAGTGACAAATTGTTGATAGTTGTAATTGAAAATTGTTAGAAACGTCACCTTGAAATCACCTCAAACAGAGACGCTGATGCTTGGGCAGTTCATAAGTGCTTCTCTTTGGGGTTGTTTCGGGTATGGACTCTCACAAAACATTTGCATTTAATGCATTTAAAACATTTAATGCTCTGAATTGTTCACCAATACTTCCCAAACAAAAGCGCTGACTTGATTTTTACTGCAGTAAGTGCTTCTTGTTGGGGTAGTGTTCTTGACCACTAATGTAATACTTTCAAAGGGACAAATTGTCGATAATTATAATAAAAAATTGTTGGAAATATCCCCTTTAAATCACCTCAAATAGAGACGCTGATGCTTGGGCAGTCCGTAAGTGCTTCTCTTTGGGGTTGTTTCGGGTGTGGACTCTCAAAACTTATGCGATTGTGTTTAATGCTCTGGATTGTTCACCAATACTTCCCAAACAAAGGCGCTGACTTGTTTTTTACTGCAGTAAGTGCTTCTTGTTGGGGTAGTGTTCTTGAGTACCTCATCAAGAAAATAACCAGTCCTCAGTCCACGTCTGTTTCATTGACCCAACCTGAGCATTGACTTTATTTTCAGAAACAGTAAGTGCTTCTTGTTGGGGCAGTCGTACAGACACAATCTACATGACCACTAATGTAATACTTTCAAAGTGACAAAATGTCGATACTTGTAATTGAAAATTGTTGGAAACGTCACCTTGAAATCACCTCAAACAGAGACGCTGATGCTTGGGCAGTTCATAAGTGCTTCTCTTTGGGGTTGTTTCGGGTGTGGACTCTCACAAAACTCATGCCCTTGTGTTTAATAATCTCAATTGTTCACCAATACTTCCCAAACAAAAGTGCTGACTTGATTTTTATTGCAGTAAGTGCTTCTTGTTGGGGTAGTGTTCTTGAGTATGTCATCAAGATAATAACCGGTCCTCAGTCCATGTCTGTTTCATTTACCCGACATGAGCATTGACTTGATGTTCAGAAACAGTAAGTGCTTCTTGTTGGGGCAGTCGTACAGACACAATCTACATGACCAATAATGTAATACTTTCAAAGTGACAAATTGTCGATAATTGTAATAAAAAATTGTTGGAAATAGCCCCTTGAAATCACCTCAAATAGAGACGCTGATGCTTGGGCAGTCCATAAGTGCTTCTCTTTGGGGTTGTTTCGGGTGTGGACTCTCACAAAACATTTGCCCTTGTGTTTAATGCTCTGAATTGTTCACCAATACTTCCCAAACAAAAGCGCTGACTAGATTTTTACTGCAGTAAGTGCTTCTTGTTGGGGTAGTGTTGTTGAGTACCTCATCAAGAAAATAACCAGTCCTCAGTCCGCGTCCGTTTCATTGACCCAACCTGAGCATTGACTTGATGTTCAGAAACAGTAAGTGCTTCTTGTTGGGGCAGTCGTACAGACACAATCTACCTGACCAATAATGTAATACCTTCAAAGTGACAAATTGTTGATACTTGTAATTGAAAATTGTTAGAAACGTCACCTTGAAATCACCTCAAACAGAGACGCTGATGCTTGGGCAGTTCATAAGTGCTTCTCTTTGGGGTTGTTTCGGGTGTGGACTCCCACAACTTATGCCATTGTGTTTAATGCTCTGGATTGTTCACAAATACTTCCCAAACAAAGGCGCCGACTAGATTTTTACTGCAGTAAGTGCTTCTTGTTGGGGTAGTGTTCTTGAGTACATCATCAAGAAAATAACCGGTCCTCAGTCCATGTCTGTTTCATTGACCCAACCTGAGCATTGACTTGATGTTCAGAAACAGTAAGTGCTTCTTGTTGGGGCAGTCGTACAGACACAATCTACATGACCAATAATGTAATACCTTCAAAGTGACAAATTGTTGATACTTGTAATTGAAAATTGTTGGAAACGTCACCTTGAAATCACCTCAAACAGAGACGCTGATAATTGGGCAGTTCATAAGTGCTTCTCTTTGGGGTTGTTTCGGGTGTGGACTCTCACAAAACATTTGCACTCGTGTTTAATGCTCTGAATTGTTCACAAATACTTCCCAAACAAAAGCGCTGACTTGTTTTTTACTGCAGTAAGTGCTTTTTGTTGGGGTAGTGTTCTTGACCACTAATGTAATACTTTCAAAGGGACAAATTGTCGATAATTACAATAAAAAATTGTTGGAAATATCCCCTTGAAATCACCTCAAATAGAGACGCTGATGCTTGGGCAGTCCATAAGTGCTTCTCTTTGGGGTTGTTTCGGGTGTGGACTCTCACAACTTATGCGATTGTGTTTAATGCTCTGGATTGTTCACCAATACTTCCCAAACAAAGGCGCTGACTTGTTTTTTACTGCAGTAAGTACTTCTTGTTGGGGTAGTGTTTTTGAGTACTTTGTCAAGAAAATTACAATCCACAGTCCACGTCTGTTTCATTGACCCAACCTCTGCATTGACTTGTTGTTCAGAAACAGTAAGTGCTTCTTGTTGGGGTACAGACATTTTCTACATGACCACTAATGTAATACTTTCAAAATGATACTGCTTATGCGAATCTAGCCAGAGCAGCTCGGTGGAAATGTGTCTATTCATAGGAAAACAACCACATTTTCATCGGTCGTTAACACCCGGGAATTACCTATAGAATTGATGGTTGTTGTCCAAAAATGGAGAAGGGGGATGTAGAAAATTTTAGACCATTCCAAACCAATTGAAACTACTTGACAAAGAAGGTGGAGTCAAGTTTAAATGAAAAAAACATATTTAAAAGGAGATTTGTTCCACTCGGTAGCACTTCGCCGTCTCACAAGACAGAAGTAAGAGGGAGGACTCATCCATGCGCTTATGGGAAATAAATGGACGACTCCCAGTCCTCGTCTGTTTCATTGACCCAACCTGAGCATCGACTTGATGTTCAGCAACGGTAAGTGCTTCTTGTTGGGGTATTTGTACATGCATATTTTGCATGAACACTGATGTTTTTCAACTGACTGCTGAAAAACTTTAGAGAAAATGTATTGATACCTGAAATTATTTTTGATCCGTCTTGATTTCAGACAAGCAAAATGTGATGGTTTGCCAGTCAGACCACCTAAACATCAGCACTGACTTGTCTTTGTATAGAGTAAGTACTAATTGTTGGGGTAACCTTGTTGAATTAATAAATTCCTATTAACTTTGTTTTGAACATCACATTAAAAGCCCCCTAGAGACACTGATACTTTGGTAGTTCATAAGTGTTTCTCTTCGGGGTAGTTTCTGTTGTGGACTCACATAAGTTATATGCCCTTGTGTTTAATGCTCTACATGACCAATACTTCCCAAACAAAGGCGCCGACTAGATTTTTACTGCAGTAAGTGCTTTTTGTTGGGGTAGTGTTCTTGAGTACCTCATCAAGAAAATAACCAGTCCTCAGTCCACGTCTGTTTCATTGACCCAACCTGAGCATTGACTTGATGTTCAGAAACAGTAAGTGCTTCTTGTTGGGGCAGTCGTACAGACACAATCTACATGACCACTAATGTAATACTTTCAAAGTGACAAATTGTCGATACTTGTAATTGAAAATTGTTGGAAACGTCACCTTGAAATCACCTCAAACAGAGACGCTGATGCTTGGGCAGTTCATAAGTGCTTCTCTTTGGGGTTGTTTCGGGTGTGGAATCTCACAAAACATTTGCCCTTGTGTTTAATAATCTGAATTGTTCACCAATACTTCCCAAACAAAAGTGCTGACTTGTTTTTTACTGCAGTAAGTGCTTCTTGTTGGGGTAGTGTTCTTGAGTACCTCATCAAGAAAATAACCCACAGTCCACGTCTGTTTCATTGACCCAACCTGAGCATTGACTTGATGTTCAGAAACGGTAAGTGCTTCTTGTTGGGGCAGTCGTACAGACATATTCTACATGACCACTAATGTAAAACTTTCAAAGTGACAAAATGTCGATACTTGTAATTGAAAATTGTTGGAAACATCACCTTGAAATCACCTCAAACAGAGACGCTGATGCTTGGGCAGTCCATAAGTGCTTCTCTTTGGGGTTGTTTCGGGTGTGGACTCTCACAAAACGTATGCCCTTGTGTTTAATAATCTGAATTGTTCACCAATACTTCCCAAACAAAAGTGCTGACTTGATTTTTACTGCAGTAAGTGCTTTTTGTTGGGGTAGTGTTCTTGAGTATGTCATCAAGATAATAACCGGTCCTCAGTCCGCGTCTGTTTCATTTACCCAACCTGAGCATTGACTTGATGTTCAGAAACAGTAAGTGCTTCTTGTTGGGGCAGTCGTACAGACACAATCTACATGACCACTCATGTAATACTTTCAAAGTGACAAATTGTCGATAATTGTAATAAAAAATTGTTGGAAACTTCCCCTTGAAATCACCTCAAATAGAGACGCTGATGCTTGGGCAGTCCATAAGTGCTTCTCTTTGGGGTTGTTTCGGGTTTGGACTCTTACAACTTATGCAATTGTGTTTAATAATCTGAATTGTTCACCAATACTTCCCAAACAAAAGCGCTGACTTGATTTTTACTGCAGTAAGTGCTTTTTTGTTGGTGTAGTGTTCTTGAGTACCTCATCAAGAAAATAACCCACAGTCCACGTCTGTTTCATTGACCCAACCTGAGCATTGACTTGATGTTCAGAAACAGTAAGTGCTTCTTGTTGGGGCAGTCGTACAGACACAATCTACATGACCACTAATGTAAAACTTTCAAAGGGACAAAATGTCGATACTTGTATTTGAAAATTTTTGGAAACGTCACCTTGAAATCACCTCAAATAGAGACGCTGATGCTTGGGCAGTCCATAAGTGCTTCTCTTTGGGGTTGTTTCGGGTGTGGACTCTCACAAAACTTATGCCCTTGTGTTTAATAATCTGAATTGTTCACCAATACTTCCCAAACAAAAGCGCTGACTTAATTTTTACTGCAGTAAGTGCTTTTTGTTGGGGTAGTGTTTTTGAGTACTTTGTCAAGAAAATCCCAATCCACAGTCCACGTCTGTTTCATTGACTCAACCTGAGCATTGACTTGATGTTCAGAAACAGTAAGTGCTTCTTGTTGGGGCAGTCGTACAGACACAATCTACATGACCACTAATGTAATACTTTCAAAGGGATACATTTTCGATAAATGTAATGAAAATTTTTTCGAAATATTCCCTTGAAATCACCTCAAATAGAGACGCTGATGCTTGGGCAGTCCATAAGTGCTTCTCTTTGGGGTTGTTTCGGGTGTGGACTCTTACAAAACATTTGCCCTTGTGTTTAATGCTCTGAATTGTTCACCAATACTTCCCAAACAAAAGCGCTGACTAGATTTTTACTGCAGTAAGTGCTTCTTGTTGGGGTAGTGTTCTTGAGTATGTCTTCAAGATAATAACCGGTCCTCAGTCCATGTCTGTTTCACTGACCCAACCTGAGCATTGACTTGATGTTCAGGAACAGTAAGTGCTTCTTGTTGGGGCAGTCGTACAGACACAATCTACATGACCACTAATGTAATAATTTCAAAGTGACAAAATGTCGATACTTGTAATTAGGGATGTCCGATAATATCGGCCTGCTGATATTATCGGCCGATAAATGCGTTAAAATGTAATATCGGAAATTATCGGTATCGTTTTTTTTATTATCTGTATCGTTTTTTTTTTGTTTTTTTTTATTAAATCAATATAAAAATCACAAGATACACTTACAATTAGTGCACCAACCCAAAAAACCTTCCTCCCCACATTTCTTTCTGTTATCAATATTCTGGTTCCTACATTGTATATCAATGTATATCAATACAGTCTGCAAGGGATACAGTCCGTAAGCACACATGATTGTGCGTGCTGCTGGTCCACTAATAGTACTAACCTTTAACAGTTAATTTGACTCATTTTCATTAATTACTAGTTTCTATGTAACTGTTTTTATATTGTTTTACTTTCTTTTTTATTCAAGAAAATGTTTTTAATTTAGTTATCTTATTTTATTATTATTTTTTTTAAGTACCTTATCTTCACCATACATGGTTGTCCAAATTAGGCATAATAATGTGTTAATTCCACGACTGCATATATCGGTTGATATCATTATCGGTTGATATCGGTATCGGTAATTAAAGAGTTGGACAATATCGGAATATCGGATATCGGCAAAAAGCCATTATCGGACATCCCTACTTGTAATTGAAAATTGTTGGAAACGTCACCTTGAAATCACCTCAAATAGAGACGCTGATGCTTGGGCAGTCCATAAGTGCTTCTTTTTGGGGTTGTTTTGGGTGTGGACTCTCACAAAACTTATGCCCTTTTGTTTAATATTCTGAATTGTTCACCAATACTTCCCAAACAAAAGTGCTGACTTGATTTTTACTGCAGTAAGTGCTTCTTGTTGGGGTAGTGATCTTGAGTGCCTCGTCAAGAAAATAACCTACAGTCCACGTCTGTTCCATTGACCCAACCTGAGCATTGACTTGATGTTCAGAAACAGTAAGTGCTTCTTGTTGGGGCAGTCGTACAGACACAATCTACATGACCACTAATGTAATACTTTCAAAGTGACAAATTGTCGATAATTGTATTTGAAAATTGTTGGAAACGTCACCTTGAAATCACCTCAAACAGAGACGCTGATGCTTCATAAGTGCTTCTCTTTGGGGTTGTTTCGGGTGTGGACTCTTACAATTTATGCATTTGTATTTAATAATCTGAATTGTCCACCAATACTTCCCAAACAAAAGCGCTGACTTGATTTTTACTGCAGTAAGTGCTTTTTGTTGGGGTAGTGTTCTTGAGTACCTCATCAAGAAAATAATCCACAGTCCACGTCTGTTTCATTGACCCAACCTGAGCATTGACTTGATGTTCAGAAACAGTAAGTGCTTCTTGTTGGGGCAGTCGTACAGACACAATCTACATGACCACTAATGTCATACTTTCAAAGGGATACATTTTCGATAAATGCAATGAAAATTTTTTCGAAATATTCCCTTGAAATCACGTAGGTCTAGATTCCAGATTTAGGTTCAAATTAAACATTTAGTGCTCACATTTAAATATAGATTTACATTGAAAATTTAGCACTCACATTTAGATATAGATTTAGATTCAAGATTTAGATTTGAAATTAAGATTTAGATTGAATATTTAGCATTCACATTTAGATATAGATTTAGATTTAAGATTTAAATTTATATTGAAGATTTAGCACTCACATTTAGATATACATTTAGATTTAACATGTAGGTTTGAATTTAAGATTTAGGTTTAGTTTTAACATTTGGCGCTCATATATAGATTTAGATTTAGAAGACATAGGTTTAGATTAACATTTAGATTTAAGATATAGGTTTAGATTTAATGTTTAGCACTCACATTTAAATTTAGATTTAAGATTTAGGTTTAGTTTGAACATTTAGGGTTCAGATTTAGACTTTAGATTTAGGCTAAGATTTAAGATTTAGGTTTAGATTTAACATATAGATTAACATTTAAGATTTATGTTTAGATTCAACATTTAGATATAATATGTAGAGACAACATTTAAATGTGATAAAAATGGTATTTCTCTAAATTAGGGCAGCTCAGAAAGAGTGATTTAAATACAAAAATAAACCCAAAATTACTGGCATTTGTTTTGATAGAGTTACAATTCCACAAAAATGAAGTAAGGACAAGGCATTGCTTTTAATTTCATACAGTATTAGTTTTTACAGTGTAAGTACATGACTATAGCCCATGTGACATACTCCGGTGCAGTAGATGGCAGTATGCACCTTTCATGTCATTGCTGCAAGCTGCCGTTAAACTAAAGGAAGAATTAGTCAAAGGTTCTTTGATATCAAAGAGCTGCTACTTCAAAGAGCAGGATCTTTTAAAGCCGGATCGTTCGCGAACGACCCATCACTCGGTGTTGGCAGCAAAAGGTAACAACGTCTTCATCTCATCTCTTTTTGCACTCCAACTAATTACTTACTTACTTACTTTTAAAATCAGCTTTTCATTCCGCGTCTTACATTTAAAACATGAGCCAAGACATAAAGCCGGAAGTTAGCAACACGCAGGAAGAAATGTGCGAATTCCAAAAGGTGAGAAAGTTGATGGAGGAGCGACTAAATGTTACTGCTGAAGAAATATTTGGAGTGTTGGAAAGAACCATAGCAGAGTACGAGGAGGAACTTTCTAGGACAAAAGAGGAGAACAAACGTCTACAAGAACTACTGGATGCTGTTTTCAAACCTCAAGTTGTGCCACACAGAGCAGGTTTGTTTATTTGACATTGTCTTCATGATGATTATCCTGTAGAAACAAGATTGTTTCTTTGAGATTTGTTTGTGTTTTATAACAGTCAGAAAAGAAAACTTCAGTCCAGAACAATTGAGAGATGACACCTTTTTAAAATGAGTGATTTATCTAGTTTCTATTTGACATAAAAATCATTGTGTTGAAACCCTCTGCATGAATTTAGATATAGAAACAAGTTGCAAGGTTATAAATGTATGAATGGCTTTGATGTGTATATCTGGAGCTTTGTTTAAAATGAAAAATTATATTTTGTGTATTTTAAACATGACATGAGGGAAGAAGTTTCTATTTTAACTCAGTTACATACTCAGATTTGTTCCCTCCTGTTTGAAACTCTTCAATAATATATATATTTGTATTCAGTCACGTGACTTCTTCCGGGAAGTGAAAAACGTGGTGGTCAACCAAGCCAAGATGGCTGTTGTGCAGCAACCTGTGTGCAAACTCTCTGAGTACACAAAGGGCCTAGATCAGGGGTGTCAAACATACGGCCCACGGGCCGGATCAGGCCCTCCAACAGGTTTTATCCGGCCCGCGGGATGAGTTTGCTAAGTACACAAATGAGTCAACATTTTTGAATGAAAGAAACTGCTGTTCTAAATGTGTCCTCTAGATGTCACGATAGCAATTATTTGTATCTTTGTAGATGATGCTACATATGTAAAAAAACACATGATGTTAGTGCACCAGTCGGGCAAAATGAGCACACTACATAAATAACATGCTGTAATTTTTTTGATATTATTTTTTTATCTTGATAGATTGAAAATTAAAGGCCTACTGAAAGCCACTACTACCGACCACGCAGTTTGATAGTTTATATATCAATGATGAAATCTTAACATTGCAACACATGACAAAGCTGTAGGTGGGATCGGTGTATTAGCGGCTGGCTGCAGCAACACAACCAGGAGGACTTTGAGTTGGATAGCAGACGCGCTATCCGACGCTAGCCGCCGACCGCATCTTTGATCGGGTGAAGTCTTTCGTCGCGCCGTCGATCGCTGGAACGCAGGTGAGCACGGGTGTTGATGAGCAGATGAGGGCTGGCGTAGGTGGAGAGCTAATGTTTTTAGCATAGCTCTGTCGAGGTCCCGTAGCTAAGTTAGCTTCAATGGCGTCGTTAGCAACAGCATTGCTTGGCTTCGCCAAAAATACAAATCTGTGATCCACAATATATAAAAAGGAGAAAGTGTGGAATCCAATGAGCCCTTGTACCTAAGTTACGGTCAGAGCGAAAAAAGATACGTCCTGCACTGCACTCTAGGCCTTCACTCTCACGTTCCTCATCCACGAATCTTTCATCCTGGCTCAAATTAATGGGGTAATCGTCGCTTTCTTGGTCCGAATCTCTCTCGCTGCTGGTGTAAACAATGGGGAAATGTGAGGAGCCTTTCAACCTGCGACGTCACGCTACTTCCGGTACAGGCAAGGCTTATTTTATCAGCGACCAAAAGTTGCGAACTTTATCGTCGATGTTCTCTACTACAGTAAATCCTTTCAGAAAAAATACGGCAATATCGCGAAATGATCAAGTATGACACATAGAATGGATCTGCTATCCCCGTTTAAAATAAGAACATTTCATTTCAGTAGGCCTTTAACACCAATGAGTTGAATGATGAACATTATCACATAATTGATTCTGAAAGTGTAAAAAACACAAATAAAGATAGGATACTATTAACTGCAACATGTGTGTTATGATCCGCTGCCCGGATCATATTTCTGTTTGTTTTCTAGTCATTTGTGTTTTTCTGCTAGTCTTGGACTCCTTCTTAGTATCTGTTTAAGCACCTCTGAGTTTGGTTACCATAGTAACTAATTACGTTCACCTGCCGCTGGGGTTCCCGACACGCACCTGTTGGTCATCATTGACATTATTATTTAAAGCCTGCCTTCTCAGTCAGTCGTTCTGGCTTCTTTGTTTTGCATCCCGCGACTGCCACGTAGGTTTGTTCTCGTTTCCTAACTCCTGCTAGTAGTTACTATCTGTGCTAAGTGTTAGCCTTAGCTTCCGGTGCGCTCGGCACCTCGTCCTGTCGGGTTGTTTTCTGTTTTATACCAGTTTTGTGTTATTGGATAATTAAATCATGTCTTTACCTGCAAGTCCTGTCCGGTTTTCGTCCTTTGCATCTTGGGAGAACAAAAATCCCGTAGAACCATGCATCCAGAACGTGACAATGTGTGTGTAAGAAAAACATTAATTATTTGTACAATTTCAGAATGTGTTTGTTCTATTTTTAAACAAAGAAAACAATCTGCAGTTGTCTTTATTTTCAAGTTATCTTGCCGTTATTTTACCAGTCCGGCCCACTTGGGAGTAGATTTTTCTCCATGTGGCCCCCCATGTAAAATTAGTTTGACACCCCTGGCCTAGATCTTCCTGCGAAAAGCAGATACGAGAAAAAATCTAACTATGAAACGGAATAGATCCCTAAAGATTTGTTGAGTAATATCAAGGATTATCCGTCGGTCGCGTTCCAAGACATGTGGAACTATCTTGAGTTCCAGACGTCATTCTACACGACAAAGGAGATGAAAGCTTAAAAAGGCATGAATGGCTACAATTTATTTGTGTGTGGCTGGGTCAAGTAAAATAGTATCAAGACTCTCACGGATAAATCATGCATGGTTTTTGTTCGGGTAAGGTTGGATTTTATCATTCAACTTTGTGTCTTGCGAGGACGCGTCCATGTAAACAAACAATGACTAGGACCCGACAGCTGCCACCCGTGACTGCATATCCATTTAACTAACTAACTATTATTCAATCATCACCATATTGGATTTTTGTCATGTTGTTTGTTAATAAAAGTCCACAACCATCAAAGACTTCCAGTAAGATGTCTAATAAGAGCTATAAATGATTTAGATATTTTAGTTTGTATGCATTTATTTGATTAGGCCAACCTCACATAATGTGGATCGTTGGCATAAGAGCTGCAAACTAAAATACAGTAACGCCTCATTTGTGTTCTATGTTCTGCAGACGTCCAGCAGGTGTCAGCGGGGAGTCATGAAGAGGAGTGGCACACCAGTGTGGGACAGAAGGAGCTACAGGCCCCCTCCCACATTAAAGAGGAGCAGCCCTGGGAGCAGCTTCATGATGAAGATGAAGCTCAGTCCTTACAGCTTCATCACAGTCAAAGTGAGGAGAACAGAGGGGCGGAGCTTGTAACTCAACACATCACAGAAGCTGATGGAGAGCATTGTGAAGATATAAACTCACAACCAGACAGCATCTTTGCTCCACTGTCAGACATGGACGACATGATGTCAGACTCTTCTGATCACAGTGACCACATCCAAAAACCTTTGGAGAGTAAACATGACTCTAAAGGTGATACGACACATCACACTAACAACAAACACTTTGACTGCTCTGAATGTGGAAAATCATTTAGACAGAAGAGTAATGTTACAGTACACATGAGAATACATACTGGAGAAAAACCTTTTACTTGCTCTGTTTGTAAGAAGAGTTTCTCCCAAAAGCATGCCATGACCACACACATGAGAACACACACTGGTGAGAAACCTTTTACTTGCTCAACTTGTGGTAAAAGATTCAACAGCAAGAATGACATGATTAGACACATGAGAACACACACAGGTGAGAAACCTTTTACTTGCTCTGTTTGTAAGAAGAGTTTCTACAGAAAGAACAACATGACCGCACACATGAGAACACACACTGGAGAGAAACCATTTAGTTGCACTGTGTGTGATAAAATATTCAGGTTTAAGCAGCAGGTCAGTCAACACAAGTGTGTAACAGCCATGGAAGCTGCAGGGATTTAAAAACACTTAAACAGTGATTGTGCTAAATGTACTTTAAAAACACAGCATGTTTAATATGAATGTATATTTTATGTTGTATGTAGTGATTTTCATTATCTATCGTTATATGTTGTCCTGTAATTACTTTTTAAGTTGTGTGCAGTTATTGAATAATATATATGTAGCTACTATTTTATTATATTTTATTATATTTTCTCATTGATATTTTCATTTGTTTTTTTCACACGTTTCCAAATTGCATTTTATTGATGTTATTATAATAATAATAATAATAATGGATTAGATTTATATAGCGCTTTTCTAGACACTCAAAGCGCTTCACAGAGAAGTGAGAACCCATCATTCATATTTACAACTCATTCATTCATCATTCATTCTCCGGTGTGAGCGGCACCGGGGGCAAGGGTGAAGTGTCCTGCCCAAGGACACAACGGCAGCGATTTTGGATGGTAAGAGGCGGGGAGCGAACCTGCAACCCTCAGGTTTCTGGCACGGTTGCTCTACCCACTACGCCATACCGCCCCCCGAATATAATTAAAATTATGAAATAATAAAATTGTTAACAAAATTTGGACTAGATTAGTAGCATTGTTACATCATGAATGTTAACTACTGCAAAACATCAACCGAAGAAGAAAAATGCTGAAGTTAGCAACACATCACTGAACTTTAGAGCCATCGTGAGTGGAGTTGGTGGTTTTTATTGCTGCATTTGTACTTATTTCACCATACATTTCACTTTTAATCCTAAAGTCTTCTTCAAATATATTGTTGTAGGCTTCTAAGATTTGTGTTTCTGATGTGTGTAGTCTGTGGAAAGGGTTGTTGTCCCTTGTGGATCCAATTGTTTACTTGCACATATACATCTTCATCATCATCATCACCATCATCAGACGTTACCGGTCCACTATGGACAAAACCTTAGCATTAATGTTTTAATATAAGTGTGACTTCATTATTCCTTGTTAATAAGACTAAAAATACAGACTTAAGCACTGTATTAGAGTGCCTCTTGTAGTACTCCAACTCGCCACACTGTGAGAAGTGGGGGCGATCGTGAGCTAGCAGATGCATTTTGCTATCATGTTTTATCAGCGAGGAAGAGAGCATTTGTGTTTACTTTTTTGTCAGAGCCAAGTTTTAATGCTCTGCTGAATAAATGAATCACTACGGCTGCCAATATGGAGGATTATATATATTTAAGAACAAATTATTTCCTTAACTGGTAGCAAAATGACTCCACAAAAAGTGAACCAACAGCAGGACTCAGTAAATATTTTCTTAATTTACTAATAATTAACTATAAAGAGTAGCATGACAGTGGAAATTTCACAAGAGTTCACCGGAAATTGGAAATTGGGAATGCTACATAAAATTCTTTAGTGATGTTTAAGATGCAGATGAACGAGGTGGAACCGTGCAGTTAAAAAAGGGATGTTTGTTGATAAACAAACAAAAACCGAGAGCAACAGGGAACTATGAAGAAAACAAAACAAACTGCTGAAACCCAGGCCTTTTCAGCATCCACACTTATAACAATTGATTCAATGTTCCATCCATCCATCCATCCATCTTCTTCCGCTTATCCAAGGTCGGGTCGCGGGGGCAGCAGCCTAAGCAGGGAAGCCCAGACTTCCCTCTCCCCAGCCACTTCGTCTAGCTCTTCCCGGGGGATCCCAAGGCGTTCCCAGGCCAGCCGGGAGACATAGTCTTCCCAACGTGTCCTGGCCGCTTGTACCCGTGATCTTGTCCTTTCGGTCATAACCCAAAGCTCATGACCATAGGTGAGGATGGGAACGTAGATCGACCGGTAAATTGAGAGCTTCGCTTGCGGCTCAGCTCCTTCTTCACCACAACGGACCGATACAACGTCCGCATTACTGAAGACGCCGCACCGATCCGCCTGTCGATCTCACGAACCACTCTTCCCTCACTCGTGAACAAGACTCCGAGGTACTTGAACTCCTCCACTTGGGGCAAGATCTCCTCCCCAACCCGGAGATGGCACTCCACCCTTTTCCGGGCGAGAACCATGGACTCGGACTTGGAGGTGCTGATTCTCATCCCAGTCGCTTCACACTCAGCTGCGAACCGATCCAGTGAGAGCTGAAGATCCTGGCCAGATGAAGCCATCAGGACCACATCATCTGCAAAAAGCAGAGACCTAATCCCGCAGCCACCAAACCGGATCCCCTCAACGCCTTGACTGCGCCTAGAAATTCTGTCCATAAAAGTTATGAACAGAATCGGTGACAAAGGGCAGCCTTGGCGGAGTCCAACCCTCACTGGAAACGTGTCCGACTTACTGCCGGCAATGCGGACCAAGCTCTGACACTGATCATACAGGGAGCGGACCGCCACAATCAGACAGTCCGATACCCCATACTCTCTGAGCACTCCCCACAGGACTTCCCGAGGGACACGGTCGAATGCCTTTTCCAAGTCCACAAAGCACATGTAGACTGGTTGGGCAAACTCCCATGCACCCTCAAGGACCCTGCCGAGAGTATAGAGCTGGTCCACAGTTCCACGACCAGGACGAAAACCACACTGTTCCTCCTGAATCCGAGGTTCGACTATCCGGCGTAGCCTCCTCTCCAGTACACCTGAATAGACCTTACCGGGAAGGCTGAGGAGTGTGATCCCCCGATAGTTAGAACACACCCTCCGGTTCCCCTTTTTAAAGAGAGGAACCACCACCCCGGTCTGCCAATCCAGAGGTACCGCCCCCGATGTCCACGCGATGCTGCAGAGTCTTGTCAACCAAGACAGCCCCACAGCATCCAGAGCCTTAAGGAACTCCAGGCGGATCTCATCCACCCCCGGGGCCCTGCCACCGATGAGCTTTTTAACTACCTCAGCAACCTCAGCCCCAGAAATAGGAGGGCCCACCACAGATTCCCCAGGGACTGCTTCCTCATAGGAAGACGTGTTGGTGGTATTGAGGAGGTCTTCGAAGTATTCCCTCCACCGATCCACAACATCCGCAGTCGAGGTCAGCAGAACACCATCCTCACCATACACGGTGTTGATAGTGCACTGCTTCCCCTTCCTGAGGCGGCGGATGGTGGTCCAGAATCGCTTCGAAGCCGTCCGGAAGTCGTTTTCCATGGCTTCCCCGAACTCCTCCCATGTCCGAGTTTTTGCCTCCGCGACCGCTGAAGCCGCACACCGCTTGGCCTGTCGGTACCTGTCCGCTGCCTCAGGAGTCCTATGAGCCAAAAGAACCCGATAGGACTCCTTCTTCAGCTTGACGGCGACCCTCACCGCCGGTGTCCACCAACGGGTTCTAGGATTACCGCCACGACAGGCACCAACTACTTTGCGGCCACAGCTCCAATCAGCCGCCTCGACAATAGAGGTGCGGAACATGGTCCACTCGGACTCAATGTCCAGCACCTCCCTCGTGACATGTTCAAAGTTCTTCCGGAGGTGGGAATTGAAACTCTCTCTGACAGGAGACTCTGCCAGACGTTCCCAGCAAACCCTCACAATGCGTTTGGGCCTGCCAGGTCTGTCCGGCATCCTCCCCCACCATCGCAGCCAACTCACCACCAGGTGGTGATCGGTAGAAAGCTCCGCCCCTCTCTTCACCCGAGTGTCCAAAACATGAGGCCGCAAATCCGATGACACAACTACAAAGTCGATCATGGAACTGCGGCCCAGGGTGTCCTGGTGCCAAGTGCACATATGGACACCCTTATGCTTTAACATGGTGTTCGTTATGGACAATCCGTGACGGGCACAAAAGTCCAATAACAACACACCACTCGGGTTCAGATCCGGGCGGCCATTCTTACCAATCACGCCTCTCCAGGTTTCACTGTCGTTGCCAATATGAGCGTTGAAGTCCCCCAGTAGAACGAGGGAATCACCCGGGGGAGCACCCTCAAGTACTCCCTCGAGTGAATCCAAAAAGGGTGGGTACTCTGAGCTGCTGCTTGGCGCGTAAGCGCAAACAACAGTCAGGACCCGTCCCCCCACCCGAAGGCGGAGGGAAGCTACCTTCTCGTCCACCGGGTTGAACTCCAACATGCAGGTTCTGAGCCGACAAGAATTGCCACCCCAGCCCGTCGCCTCTCACTGCCGGCAACGCCAGAGTGGAAGAGAGTCCATCCCCTCTCGAGAGAACTGGTTCCAGAGCCCTTGCTGTGCGTCGAAGTGAGTCCGACTATGTCTAGCCGGAACTTCTCCACCTCGCGCACTAGCTCAGGCTCCTTCCCCCCAGCGAGGTGACGTTCCACGTCCCAAGAGCTAGCTTCTGTAGCCGAGGATCGGACCGCCAAGTTCCCTGCCTTCGGCTGCCGCCCAGCTCACATTGCACCCGACCTCTATGGCCCCTGCTATGGGTGGTGAGCCCATTGGAGGGGGGACCCACGTTGCCTCTTCGGGCTGTGCCCGGCCGGGCCCCATGGGGACAGGCCCGGCCACCAGGCACTCGCCGTCGTCCCCCAACTCCGGGCCTGGCTCCAGAGGGGGGCCCCGGTGACCCGCGTCCGGGCGAGGGAAATCTGAGTCTCGGTTCTTGTATTTCCATAGAAGTCTTCGAGCTGCTCTTTGTCTGATCCCTCACCTAGGACCTGTTTGTCTTGGGAGACCCTACCAGGGGGCATGGAAGCCCCCGGACAACATAGCTCCTAGGATCATTGAGACACGCAAACTCCTCTACCACGATAAGGTGGCAGCTCAGAGAGGAGTGATTCAATGTTTTTTTTTGTATATGATCCATATTATGTAGTGTCTTTCTTATATTGTCTCGTGTTTGGCGTTGATGTATAAAACCTGTTTGATCATTATGTATCAATATAGGTAAGAAATCATGATGGAAGTAAATAGTTTATACATTGAGAACAGATATTGGCCTGTAAGATCCACACTCATTTCTATCATTGCCTTCTTTTGGTATAGCTGCGCCCCGGGCTGATGTAACAGTTGGTTGGGGGGCGCATAATAAATAAAAAATAACATAACATAACATAACATAGCTGATGGACCTTAATTGCCTGCACCTGTCGAGCCCTTTTTTAATTTGAGTGACAGTTCTACCGGCGAATGGGAGCACACACATGGCCAGGGAAGCCAATCGGCAGCGGTGAAGAGGGCCGTCACTCCTGAAAAAAAAGAGTTTGATGGAACGGAGGCGAAGGTTGAGGGTGGCAGATTGGCCAGGAGTGGAAGTGGACCAAGGATCATGGCTGACAGTGAGAGTGTCAATTGTTTGAATCTTTGTGGCCGTTGTGCATAATCTGATTTGTGACTGCAGGGTGTGGATGGAAAGGGGATAGTGAGGGGATGTATGAGGAAGGTATGGACATGGATAGGACTATAGAGAGGAAAGAAGGGCAGAGGAGGTCATGAAGGAAAGTCGAGTGCTAAAAGAGTGCACGAAGATGATGAAGGAGTAGAAAGGAGGAAAAAGATTATAATTGCAAGATTATATATACATTTAAAGGCCTACTGAAACCCACCACGCAGTCTGATAGTTTATATATCAATGATGAAATCTTAACATTGCAACACATGCCAATACGGCCGGGTTAACTTATAAAGTGCAATTTTAAATTTCCCGCTAAACTTCCGGTTGAAAAGTCCTTTGGATGATGACGTATGCGCGTGACGTAGCCCGGGGAACAGAGGTATGCCTTCCCTATTGAATACAATACAAAAAAAGCTCTGTTTTTATTTCATAATTCCACAGTATTCTGGACATCTGTGTCGGTGAATCTTTTGCAATTTGTTTATTGAACAATGGAGGCTGCAAAGAAGAACGTTGTAGGTGGGATCGGTGTATTAGCGGCTGGCTGTAGCAACACAACAAGGACTACTTACTTGGATAGCAGACGCCTAGCCGATGCTAGCCGCCCACACCGCACGGATGATCGGGTGAAGTCCTTCGTCGCGCCGTCGATCGCTGGAACGCAGGTGAGCACGGGTGTTGATGAGCAGAGCAGATGAGGGCTGGCTGGCGTAAGTGGAGCGCTAATGTTTTTATCATAGCTCCGTGAGGTCCGGTTGCTAAGTTGCTAAGTTAGCCTCAGCGTCGTTAGCAACAGCATTGTTAAGCTTTGCCAAGCTGAGATATATTAACCGTGTAGTTACATGTACAAGGTTTAATAGTATTGTTGATCTTCTGTCTTTCCTTCCAGTCAGGGATTTATTTATTTTGTTTCTATCTGCATTTGAGACAGATGCTATCACGTTAGCTCATGCTAAAGAGCTTTGTCGATGTATTGTCGTGGAGATAAAAGTCACTGTGAATGTCCATTTCGCGTTCTCGACTCTCATTTTCAAGAGGATATAGTATCCGAGGTGGTTTAAAATACAAATCCGTGATCCTCAATAGAAAAAGGAGAGAGTGTGGAATCCAATGAGCCAGCTTGTACCTAAGTTACGGTCAGAGCGAAAAAAAATATGTATTTCACTGCATTCTAGTCCGTCACTCTAACGTTCCTCATCCACGAATCTTTCATCCTCGCTCAAATTAATGGGGTAATCGTCGCTTTCTCGGTCCGAATAGCTCTAGCTGCGTTGAAAACAATAGGAAAATATGAGGGAGTGAACAACTGACAACGTCACGCTACTTCCGGTAGGGGCAAGTTTTTTTTTTATCAGAGACCAAAAGTTGCGAACTTTATCGACGTTGTTCTCTACTAAATCCTTTCAGCAAAAATATGGCAATATCGCAAAATGATCAAGTATGACACATAGAATTGATCTGCTATCCCCGTTTAAATAAAACAAATTCATTTCAGTGGGCCTTAAAGTCAGATCAAGACATGAACGATATTAGTTTGATGACACTGGTTAAAGGATTAAAGAAGGACTTTGGAGAGGTGGAGATGGCCAAAGTGCTAAAGGACGGAAGCCTTTTGATCAAATGTAAAAATGGAGAGCAAAAGAACAAAGCAATGTGATTGCAATAAGATAATAAAGGAAAAAATCGAAGTGGGAGAACGAAAGGGGGCTAGAGGAGTCGTGACAGGAATCCTAAGAGGAGAAAATGTAGAATATTTGAAAAGAGAAATAAAAGGGGGAACTGTCACAATGATGAAGAGATTTATGGCATTTAGAAACGGAGAAAATATGTAATAAACTGTACAGAATAGGCAAGAAATAAGAATGAGAAGATCAAAATAATCGTCAAAGCAGCAGCAAAGTTGTTAAATGTAAAAGAACTATGTTGGGAGGGGCGGCGTGGCGAAGTTGGTAGAGCGGCCGTGCCAGCAATCGGAGGGTTGCTGGTTACTGAGGTTCAATCCCCACCTTCTACCATCCTAGTCACGTCCGTTGTGTCCTTGGGCAAGACACTTCACCCTTGCTCCTGATGGCTGCTGGTTAGCGCCTTGCATGGCAGCTCCCGCCATCAGTGTGTGAATGTGTGTGTGAATGGGTGAATGTGGAAATACTGTCAAAGCGCTTTGAGTACCTTGAAGGTAGAAAAGAGCTATACAAGTATAACCCATTTATAACAGGTGCAAGGTGAACTACAGAGAGTAGGTGAAAAGGAGTCATGTGACCACAATCCAACACCATGTTAATTGTTCAGTGGAATGCCAGAAGTCTAATAGCAAACGGACAAGAATTAAAGGGATTTATTAATAATATGAAAACTAAACCACATATAATATGTATTCAGGAAACATGGCTGAAGCCCAAGTTGAACTTTATAATACAATTATATATAACAATACGTAAAGATAGGGATGATGGGCAAGGAGGGAGGTGTGCCATATTTATTAAAGAAGACATGCTTTATACAATATTAAAAGTAACACAAGAACTAGAAATAGTAGGAGTAGAAGTATGGAATAATAAAGAAAGGTACAAAGTGCTAAACTTCTATAATCCATGCAAGAAACTACAAATACATCAACTAGAAACAATAGTGGAGCACTGGAGTGGAAATATCATTTGGTGTGGTGACTTTAATGCAGTATAAAAGGCACCAAGCTAAAGTAAGGTATGTTCTTAAAAAGACCGCTGGAGAACATTTTGTGAGTCACTAAATAGAACTACTCCTTTAGGCCAAGTGTGGGGAACGATTAAGAAAATGTCAGGGATCAGAAGGGAACATAAACATCATGTGATGAAAGATGGGACACAGTTTGTAGTTGGAAAATAAAGAAAAAGCACAACTTTTAGCAAAAACATTTGTTAAAGTGCACAGTAATGATAATTTGAGAAATGTAGAAAAAGAAAAGAGAGGATAAACAATTAGTTTAAATTTTGGGGAAATGACGGAGGATAACGATAATGGCTTTAGCAACACTATATGTGACATTTTCTTTGGATGAAATGGTTCGAATATTGAAAAAGGTTAAAAATACGACACCAGGAAAAGACCAGGGGCCGTACTTATCAAGCTTCTTAGAGTGCCATTTTACACTTAAGTCCTGAGAATTTGCGAAATTTAGTCCTACTCTCAAACTTAAGAATAAAAGCTTTTTATCAACGTTCTTAAGTCTAAGAATCACTCCTACTCTCCACGATATTTAAGAGACCTTCAGAGGTGTCTTAAGTGGTTAGGAGTTGCCAGCAGGGGATGGCACTGAGGCGAGAGAGACGTGCGCGAACGTTCAGGGAATGGAACAATGTTTTTTTTTTTAATTGATGACGAGCAGCTGATCAAACGGTATCGTTTAGACAGAGCGGATATTATTTTTGTCACAGATTTAATACTTTTCGATTCCTTGTTGATTTCTGCATGTGTCTGCAGTGGGCTAGTATATATAGAGCCACCCACACCAGTTTCAAATTAGTTGCCTAATTAATGAATTGGAAAGAAAATGTTATGACAGTAGCGTATGTGTGTGGCCGTGAGGTGAGTGACGTCAGTGAGTGTGTGGGCGACAGAAGAGAGGGAGCGGTAGCGTGAGTGCCGGCGGGGACTAGTTTGTTTTGTATTATTTTGTAGTTTCTGGTCAAAATATACACTCCCATTGTCCACTTAAATATTTCCAAGATATTTCTTTATTCTTAGACAACGGATTCCATTCCGTGATTGGTCATTTCTATGGACACAGAAATGACGTCACCTAAAATTCCGTTTACGGCACGTAGTAATGTCGTAATTCAGCTCTGAGTGTGACACTTAAGATTCAGTCCTACACTTCGCTGAAAGTGTGAGTAAGACGCTTGATAACTAACTTTTAAGTGCAGCTTTCAGCGAAGAATTTATTTACTCTTAAGTCAACTCTTAGCAGACTTCTTAGGAGTAATTCTAAGAAGCTTGATAAGTACGGCCCCAGGTGCGTTACCAGGTGATCAAAAACTTAGGTAACATAGGCAAAGAAGTGGTCTTGAAATTATATAATAGGATATATGAAGAAGGGAAATGACCAGCTGAGTGGAAAGAAGCTGTAATAATTCCAATATGCAAACCAGGAAAAGACCCGGAAGAGGCAGGTAATTATAGGCCGATAGCATTGACCTCAAATTTGGGCAAAGTTATGGAAAGCATGATTAATGAAAGACTAGTCTATTATTTACAGTCAAAAGAAATGATAAAAAACTACCAAAGTGGATTTCGGAAAGTAAGAAACACAAACGACCAGCAGTGCAGCTGGAAGAGGAAATTAGAAAAGGACAAACAAATAAAGTATATTTTTGACATAGAGAAAGCTTCTGATATGTTGTGGAAATGCTGATAAAATTAGATAAAATTGGGATTACAGGGAAAATGTATAGATGGATAAAAAACTTCTTAACAAGTAGCAACATTTTAGTAAAAAATAGAAAATGAATATAGTAGAGTATATGAAGTGGAAAATGGAACCCTTAAAGGGATTATAATAAGTCCAGTACTGTTTTCAATATTGATAAATGAAGTGTTTAGTGAAGTGGAAGGGTTAGTGGAGGTGGCACTGTTTGTGATGATGGAGTGATGTGGAAGAGAGGTAGAAATACTAATCATATAGAAAAGAAGATTCAAAATGCGGTAAATTATGTTCAAGAATGGGGAACAGCTTGGAGTTTAAGATTGTCTGTTGGAAAGACTAAAGTCGTGAATTTTACAAAGAGGAACGTTCAAAACAAGATCCAAATTAAACTCTATGGAGAAAATATAGAAGAGGTACAAGTATTTAAATATTTGGGAATATGGTTTGATAAAAATATTAACATCAGCAAAATAGTGGAGAAAAGTAAAAAGGTGTAAAATATAATGAGGGCTTTGAGGGGTAAAGATTGGGGGGCTGATAGAAAAGACATTGAAATCAATATATATCACTTTAATTCCATCTGTTATTGATTATGGATGCATTATTTATCAATCTGCTTCAAAAACATGACTTGGAAAAATAGACAGGATCCAATCACAGGCATTAAGGTCAAGTTGTGGAGCTACTAAATCAACCCCAGTTGCAGCATTACAAGTAGACATGAATGAAAAACCTTTAGACATGAGAACAGATCAACTCTCAGTAGTTTATTGGGCAAACTTAAAAGGGTCCAAGCAAGGACATCCAACTCACCAAGTAGGGAGGTAGGTAGGTCTTTATTGTCATTGCACAAGTACAAATAAACTTTGTTTCAAGCACAAACCCGTTCAAGATTAGACAAGCAAACAGTGTACAGGGTTACAGAACAGGAACGCTGATGGGTCACCACAAGGCGCTCCATAAAAGTGTTACTAAACTGCCAAGAAAAAAAGAAGGAAACAATGAAGTTTCGGGTGGATAATAGGAGACATATGTGAAAAAGCTCAAATTGACAATACTAAAGTGGGGCGGTATAGCTCGGTTGGTAGAGCAACTTGAGGGATGCAGGTTCGATCCCCGCTTCTGCCATCCTAGTCACTTCCGTTGTGTCCTTGGGCAAGACACTTTACCCACCTGCTCCCAGTGCCACCCACACTGGTTTCAATGTAACTTAGATATTGGGTTTCACTATGTAAAGCGCTTTGAGTCACTTGAGAAAAAGCGCTATATAAATATAATTCACTTCACTTCACTTCACTAAAGTTAGCCCTACAGTACCAATCCCTGCAATACCACCGTGGACCCCCCACCCTGGGCGACCGGTGCAATGGACGTCGAGTGGATCTAGTTCATAGTGTGAGAGTCCAGTCCATAGTGGATCTAACATAATAGTGAAGGAAGGAAGAAGATATTAATACTAGAATGAGATTAGGACATACATATCTAAATAGTTGATTGAAAATGGTAGGAAACATAATACAGGCTGTGTGACTGTTGTCATCAGATAGAAAGTGTAGGACATGTTTTAATACATTGTAGGAAATACAATAAAGGGAAACACTGGGAAATAAGTTAGCGAAAGAGAAGATTAGGTTAGCAGTGGAAGATATTTTAGGATTGCACTCAGAACACGTAGGTTATAAAGCAATACACACATTTTTTAAAAACACTGGGTTAAATAAAAGAATATAGTGTAGAGCAGGGGTCACCAACGCGGTGCCCGCGGGCACCAGGTAGCCCGTAAAGACCAGATGAGTAGCCCGCTGGCCTGTTCTAAAAATAGCTCAAATAGCAGCACTTACCAGTGAGCTGCCTCTATTTTTTTAATTTTATTTATTTACTAGCAAGCTGGTCTCGCTGTGCTCGACATTTTTAATTCTAAGAGAGACAAAACTCAAATAGAATTTGAAAATCCAAGAAAATATTTGAAAGACTTGGTCTTCACTTGTTTAAATAAATTCATTATTTTTTTTACTTTGCTTCTTATAACTTTCAGAAAGACAATTTTAGAGAAAAAATACAACCTTAAAAATGATTTTAGGATTTTTAAACACATATATCTTTTTACCTTTTAAATTCCTTCCTCTTCTTTCCTGACAATTTAAATCAATGTTCAAGTAATTGTTTTTTTTATTATTGTAAAGAATAATAAATACATTTTAATTTAATTCTTCATTTTAGCTTCTGTTTTTTCGACGAAGAATATTTGTGAAATATTTCTTCAAACTTATCATGATTAAAATGCAAAAAAATTATTCTGGCAAATCTAGAAAATCTGTAGAATGAAATTTAAATCTTATTTCAAAGTCTTTTGAATTTCTTTTAAAATTTTTGTTCTGGAAAATCTAGAAGAAATAATGATTTGTCTTTGTTAGAAATATAGCTTGGTCCAATTTGTTATATATTCTAACAAAGTGCAGATTGGATTTTAACCTGTTTAAAACATGTCATCCAAATTCTAAAATTAATCTTAGTCAGGAAAAATTACTAATGATGTTCCATGAATTCTTTTTTTAATTTTTTCAAAAAGATTCGAATTAGCTAGTTTTTCTCTTCTTTTTTTCGGTTGAATTTTGAATTTTAAAGAGTCGAAATTGAAGATAAACTATGTTTCAAAATGTAATTGTCATTTTTTTCGTGTTTTCTCCTCTTTTAAACCGTTCAATTAAGTGTAAATATCATTAATTATTAATAATAACATAGAGTTAAAGGTAAATTGAGCCAATTGGCTATTTCTGGCAATTTATTTAAGTGTGTATCAAACTGGTAGCCCTTCGCATTAATCACTACCCAAGAAGTAGCTCTTGGTTCCAAAAAGGTTGGTGACCCCTGGTGTAGAGATCCACCTCGGTCCACACTCCATTTCAGTAGGTGGCGGTAATGCACACCAGAAGGTTGCTTGTCAACTGCCATTAAAGGAAAAAGAAGAAGAAGAAGGGGAAGAAAATGGCGGTTCACTCCTTCGTCTCTGAGACAGTCCTTCTCTTGGCAGCAATTGATACAGACTAAGTTATGTTAGGTTTCTGAAACTTGTATCAAGCATGTTCCTACTGCGGTTCGAAATAGTGGTACAGTATTTATACCAGTGTGACGTCACGTAACATTATCAGGTAATGAGAAGGGACTTTTATTTTGAAGGCGAGTTGCTCCCTCCTCTAGTTTCCGGTAGTCTCCACGTGACAGTCAGACGCTCACTCGTTTACACACGAGACAGATTGACGTGTTTCAGCGCTCCAAGTTTGTTGTTTTTTTCCCACGAAGTGTCTTGGAAACATTGTCTGTAAGTCCTGGCTCTGTTTTATGACTGACATGAAGACGTTGTGTGAATGTAGAAATAGTACTGATAGCTTGTTCTCCTCTTTTAGCTTGTTGCTACTTAGCATGTAGCTTCTCTGCTCGCCAGCTCACTGCTCTAAGGGAGGGTGCAATGTTTGTGTCTCTCCTCCTCACTATATCATCTATATTATCCCCTGTTTGCAACCATTCTGTGACGTTAGGAGCTAGGCCAGTGTTTTTCAACCACTGTGCCGCGGTCTGGTGTGCCGTGGGAGATGATCTCATTTCACCTGTTTGGGTTAAAAATATTTTTTGCAAAGCAGTAATTATAATCTGCAAATGATGTGTTGTTGTTGAGTGTCGGTGCTGTCCAGAGGTGTGGACTCGAGTCATGAATTTGATGACTTTAGACTCGACTTGACAAAATGTAAAGAGACTTGCAACTCGACTTAGACTTTAACATCAATGACTTGTGACTTCACTTGGACTTGAGCCTTTTGACTTGACATGACTTGCTACTTTCCCCAAAACCCAAACCTTAAAAAGTTATTTGGGAGCGCTCCGTATCTTTCATTTTATACGTCTGTGTCTATAAGCGTGTGTGCTGCGTGTCAGCGTGTGTGCTGTCAGTACAACAGCCAATCAAATTAGATCTACGTTGTTTTCATCACACAGCTCTCATCCAATCCAATTGCAGGACAACCACCGAACATGAGTTGTCAAACAACGCGGCAGTGAGAAACAATTATGCCAAAGTTGGTTTCGTTCGGGTATAAAAACTACGACTTGGTCAACAAAAAACGAATTGCCGTATGCAAATCACGCAGTTGGAATATTACAGACGGAGACGCAACAACTTCCAACTTCGTTCGACATTTGAAGTTGCACAAAGAAGGGTAAGTTTTGAATGTAAGATAACGTTTATTGGCTAAGTAACATGACTTTTATTTGCTGTGTAGTTAAATCAGTGAGGCTGTAAACTCACTGCTAACGTTATAACCATAGACATCTTATAAGTAGACGCAGCATTGAGCGCTACTGCCTACTGGCGCAGACGAGACGCGGGGCCGCCATCTTGGAGTGGTGATCCGCTCCACTCAGTGCAATTCATTTGGCAGGAGCAATGAACTGTCAGCAAATTTAATTCATCTTACCTCACTGAATACCACTCATTTTCACGCATTTTTTTTGTCATACGTGTAGCTATGATAACGGACACATGTTTTGGCGTTTTTATTATTCATAGTTTGCTTAACAGTAATATAATATTCTTATACGCTATAAATGACCAGACGTCCGAGATCAAAACTGGGAATATAATCCCAGAGAAGGGGAAAAAAACGGTCAGCTATTTTTAAGTTGAAGAAACAATATGATTAGATTATATATACATGCGTATATCCTACATAAACAATGTATGAATACATTAGATATCTATATATTTTAGGGACCTATAGACTGTAACTCTGTTGCTGCAGCAGCAGAGAGTTTATTCTGTCTTGACACTTTGTATTGATATTTTGTATTACATTCTTCCCTTAAATGATAATGTTTACAGTGATTGTTTTATATCTATTTTTTATGTATGTCGCTTTGGATAAAAGCGTCTGCCAAATACTTAAACATATATAAACACCTGAAAGTCTTTATATCAGCTAAAACCACCAATCTGTTTCACTGGATTCAGAATAAAACCAAATGCTGTTTTACCCAACAATGTTAGTATTTGAATATTGTTACTTGAAGACTTATTCCTGGTTACAATTATACTGTTAAGAAAGTATTGTCTTATACTTTGCCTAAAATGAGAATGCATCATCATCAGTGGCGGCTGGTGAATTTTGTTTTAGGTGGGGCTGAAAGTTTGTAAACCAAACCCCTGTAGGGGCGTCATCCTCCCCCAGAAGATTTCTTTGTGATTCTCACATACAAATATTGAAGATCTTTGCTCCTTCTCAACTTTGTGGTAATGTTATTTTCATAAAATACAACCAATAGTATGTTAATGTTTGTTTTTGCAAATGTGTTTATTCTGTAAAGGAATGAGTTAAATGTTTAAAATTGTTTAAACTATTAAAATGACTGGTTAATAGTGCTATTATGAATTGCAATGTCAGCACCATTTTTTTTCCTGCAATTTCAAATGCACTTGTTTTAATAAATAAATACAGCGTTTTAAAAGCATACACAATCTGTGTAAAAAATATTAGTCTGTGGTTAAAAGGACTTGAAAGGACTCGAAACTCAAAATGCAGGACTTGGGACTTGACTTGAGACTTTCTAGTCTTGACTTTGGACTTGACTCGGGACTTGCCTGTCCTGACTCGGGACTTGACTCGAGACTTGAGGGCAAAGACTTGAGACTTACTTGTGACTTGCAAAGCAATGACTTGGTCCCACCTCTGGTGCTGTCTAGAGCTCGGCAGAGTAACCGTGTAATGGAGGGGAGGGAGCAGGTGGTAGAGGTGAACGGCACCGTGTCCCCCCACCCCCCCCCCCCACCCCCACCCCTCTCGGTGAGCTGTGGAGTCCCCCAAGGCAGTATATTGGGACCTTTACTGTTCCTAATATACATAAACGACATGTCATCGGCATGCGACTGTGAATTGTTTTTGTTTGCGGATGACTCTGCCCTGCTGGTATCCGGCAAGGACAAGTCACAGGTGGAGAAAATCCTCAGTGCTGAGCTCTGTAGAACTTGCACCTGGCTCGCTGACAACAAGCTATCCATCCACTTGGGTAAAACAGAATCCATCCTGTTTGGGTCCCACATCAAACTTAAGAAAGTCAATGACTTCACCATAAAAGTAGGTGACAGTGTCATCACCAGGAAAGATGAGGTCACCTACCTAGGTTCAATTCTAGAGGCTAACCTTTCCTGTGATAAAATGGCAACCAAGGTAATCAAAAAGGTTAACCAACGAACGAGATTTCTCTACAGAATTTCCTCTCTGGTCAACAAAAGCACCTTGAGGATTCTGGCGGGAACTCTCGTTCAACCCTTTTTCGATTATGCATGCACCTCCTGGTACCCTAGCACCCTAACCCTCAAATCTAAACTCCAAACATCTCAGAGCAAGCTAGTCAGGTTACTTCTAGACCTCCACCCCAGATCCCACCTCACTCCTACCCACTTCTCTAAAGTGGGCTGGCTCAAGGTGGAGGACAGAGTTAAACAACTTGCACTGAGCCTAGTCTATAAAATCCGCTACACCTCCCTGATACCGAAGTACATGTCAAACTACTTCCTTAACGTAAATGACCGCCAAAACCACAACACCAGGGGGTGCTCCACTAACCACGTTAAATCCAGATTCCGAACTAACAAAGGTCTTAACTCATTCTCTTTCTATGCCACATCAATGTGGAATGCGCTCCCAACAGGTATAAAAGAAAGGGCATCTCTATCCTCCTTCAAAACCGCAATAAAAGTTCACCTCCAGGCAGCTACAACCCTAAACTAACACCCTCCCCGGATTGCTAATAATCAAATGTAAACAATCAAATGCAGATACTTTTTCTTTTTCTTATGCCTTCTGATCTCTCTCTCTCTCTCTCTCTCTCTCTCTCTCTATGTCCACTACTTGATGTCCATACCCCCCCCCCCCCCTCCACACCCCTGGTTGTAAATAATGTAAATAATTCAATGTGATTATCTTGTGTGATGACTGTATTATGATGATAGTATATATGATAGTATATATCTGTATCATGAATCAATTTAAGTGGACCCCGACTTAAACAAGTTCAAAAACTTATTCGGGTGTTACCATTTAGTGGTCAATTGTACGGAATATGTACTTCACTGTGCAACCTACTAATAAAAGTCTCAATCAATCAATACTCTTCCATATCAGTAGGTGGCAGCCGGTAGCCAATTGCTTTGTAGATGTCGGAAACAGCGGGAGGCAGTGTGCAGGTAAAAAGGTGTTTAATGCTTAAACCAAAAATAAACAAAAGGTGAGTGCCCATAAGAAAAGGCATTGAAGCCTAGGGAAGGCTGTGCAGAACGAAACTAAAACTGAACTGGCTACAAAGTAAACAAAAACAGAATGCTGGACGACAGCAAAGACTTACTGTGGAGCAAAGACGGCGTCCACAAAGTACATCCGAACATGACATGACAATCAACAATGTCCCCACAGAGAAGGATAAAAACATACTGAAATATTCTTGACTGCTAAAACAAAGTAGATGCGGGAAAAATCGCTCAAAGGAAGACATGAAACTGCTACAGGAAAATACCAAAAAAAGAGAAAAAGCCACCACAATAGGAGCGCAAGACAAGAACTAAAACACTACACACAGGAAAACAGCAATAAACTCCAAATAGGTCAGGGGGTGATGTGACAGTTGGTGACAGTACACCTACTTTGAGACAAGAGCTATAGTGATGCATGCTTGGTTATGCTTTGAATTCATATCCAACACTTGCGACAACGACTTTTTACTGTCAGCTGAGTTTCGTTTTTTAATGATTTCTCCTGGTGGTGTGCCTCCGCATTTTTTCAACGCAAAAAATGTGCCTTGGCTCAAAAAAGGTTGAAAAACACTGGTATAAGCTAAACCGTTCTCCCTAAGTGTATTGTGTTTCATGTTTGAAGCCCAAAGTCATTCCAGTATTGATTTAAAACCAGAGTGGTTATGATTTACATTATTGCACTGATTTAATGGTGAATTGATTGTATTAAAAACAAATGCATACATCTCTAAAAACATAGTCTATTTAATAGACAGGATTGCACTTAAAAGAGTGATGTTTATGTGTCTAAATACATGATTTCTGTGAATATGTGGTTGTGATATGTTGCTCATTGATGTGTGGAAAGAAGAGTTAACCATTGTGCTTGAATTCAAACCAACAAATGGACATTGAAACTGAAACATGATTTCACTGGGGGAATGTTATTGATTTGTATGCTGATTTTGGAAAATTTGTAATAAATCAGACCGAGATTCGGGGTAGAAAATGGCGGTTCACTCCTTCATTCATTTTTTCCGTTATTCTGTTTTCCAGGAGTTCACACAGGAGAGTGAAGACAGTGGAACCCGACAAAAATCATTTGTTACTCCAGTTAATCACTTTTGAAACTCGTAACACACTCAATTGGAAAAATGTGCAAATTCCAAAAAGTGAGAATGTTGATGGAGGAGCGACTAAATGTTACTGTTAAAGAAATATTTGGAGTGTTGGAAAGAACCATAGCAGAGTACGAGGAGGAACTTTCTAAGACAAAGGAGGAGAACAAACGTCTACAAAAACTACTGGATGCTGTTTTCAAACCTCAAGTTGTGCCACACAGAGCAGGTTTGTTTACATCTTTTTACCTTATCATGTAACGTAAAAGTCCATTCAAAAAGATTACACCGAATCAACAGCTTGTATATTGCTCACTCAATTATTGTATTACACTTTTGATTTGTGAATTTTATTTGACATTGTCTTCATGATGATTATCCTGTAGAAACAAGATTGTTTCTTTGAGATTTGTTTGTGTTTTATAACAGTCAGAAAAGAAAACTTCAGTCCAGAACAATTGGGAGATGACACCTTTTTAAAATGATCTATTTTCTATTTTCTATTTGTTATAAATTCTGTTGAAACCCTCTGCATGAATTTAGATATAGAAACACGTTGCAAGATTATAATGTATGAATGGCTTTGATGTGTGTATCTTGAGCTTTGTTTAAAATGAAAAAGTATATTTTAAACATGACATGAGAGAAGAAGATTCTACTTTAACTCAGTTACATACTTAGATTTATTTTTCCCACCTGCTATATATATATATATATATATATATATATATATATATATATATATATATATATATATATATATATATATATATATATATATATGTTATATTATATTTATTCAGTAACTTACTTCTTCAGGGAAGTGAAAAAATGTGCAGCAAAGTGTGTGCAAACTCTCCGAGTACACAAAGGGCCTAGATCTTCCTGCGAAAAGCAAATATGAGCAAACAATCTAACTGAAACGGAATAGATCCCTAAAGATTTGTTGAGTAATATCAAGGATTATCCGTCGGTCGCGTTCCCAGACATGTGGAACTATCTTGGGTTCCAGACGTTATTCTACACGACAAAAGAGATGAAAGCTTAAAAAGGCATGGATGGCTACAATTTATTTGTGTGTGGCTGGTCAAGTAAAATAGTATCAAGACTCTCACGGATAAATCATGCGTGGTTTTTGTTCGGGTAAGGTTGGATTTTATCATTCAACTTTGAGTCTTGCGAGGACGCGTCCATGTAAACAAACAACGACTAGGACCCGACAGCTGCCACCCGTGACTGCATATCCATTTAACTAACTAACTATTATTCAATCATCACCATATTTGATTTTTGTCATGTTGTTGGTTAATAAAAGTCCACAACCATCAAAGACTTCCAGTAAGATGTCTAATAAGAGCTATAAATGATTTAGATATTATAGTTTTTATGCATATATTTGATTAGGCCAACCTCACATAATGTGGATCGTTGGCATAAGAGCTGCAAACTAAAATACTGTAACGCCTCATTTGTGTTCTATGTTCTGCAGACGTCCAGCAGGTGTCAGCGGGGAGTCATGAAGAGATTCCCTCCGGGCAGCAGGAGTGGCACACCAGTGTGGGACAGAAGGAGCTACAGGCCCCCTCCCACATTAAAGAGGAGCAGCCCTGGGAGCAGCTTCATGATGAAGATGAAGCTCAGTCCTTACAGCTTCATCACAGTCAAAGTGAGGAGAACAGAGGAGCGGAGCTTGTAACTCAACACATCACAGAAGCTGATGGAGAGCATTGTGAAGATATAAAGTCAGAACCAGACCGCATCTTTGCTCCACTGTCAGACATGGACGACATGATGTCAGACTCTTCTGATCACAGTGACCACATCCAAAAACCTTTGGAGAGTAAAAATGACTCTAAAGGTGATACGACACATCACACTAACAACAAACACTTTGACTGCTCTGAATGTGGAAAATCATTTAGACAGAGTAGTCATTTTACAGAACACATGAGAATACATACTAAAGAGAAACCTTTTATATGCTCTGTTTGTAAGAAGAGTTTCTCTAGAAAGCATCACATGACCACACACATGAGAATACATACTGGAGAGAAACCTTTTCCTTGCTCAGCTTGTGCTAAAAGATTCATCACTAAGTATGAAATGATATTACACATGAGAACACATACTGGAGAGAAACCTTTTACTTGCTCTGTTTGTAAGAAGATTTTCTCCAGAAAGCAAGCCATGACCACACACATGAGAAAACACACTGGAGAGAAACCTTTTTGATTGCTCAGCTTGTGCTAAAAGATTCAACACTAAGGATGAAGTGTTATTACACATGAGAGCACATACTGGAGGGAAACCGTTGTTGCATTGTTTGTGTTAAAAGGTTCATGTATAAGTTAACACAAGTGTGTAACAGTCATGGAAGCCGCAGGCATTTAAAACCACTTAAACAGTGATTGTACTAAATGTACTTTAAAAACACTGCATGTTTAATATGAATGTATATTTTATGTTGTATGTAGTCAGTGTTGGGTTAGTTACTGAAAACCAGTAACTAGTTATAGTTACTAGTTACTTCATTTCAAAAGTAACTCAGTTACTAACTCAGTTACTTACACCAAAAAGTAATGCGTTACTTTGAAAAGTAACTATTTAGTTACTTCTTTTTTTCTTCTTTTTTTTTTAAAGCTCCCATTAATGCCCTTTAGCCTTCATTTCAGTACTGTTCTTGCACTGCAGAATAATACAATGTGTTGATCAACTTGACATGTATTTGCATCACTGAACTCTGCTAAGCAATGTGCTCTACATACAACACACAAACAATGTGCTCTACATACAACACACAAACAATGTGCTCTACATACAACACACAAAGACAAACATATGTTACAAAGGCCAATTTGTTTCTGGCCAGAACAAATTGACAACACTATTTTAAATAGCTGCAACATAACATACATAAGTAACAAACAGCATAATAACAACATAGCTGTAAACCAAATAAGTACTTTAACTTTATTTTTACATACACAAAGCCTAACCAGGCATTTTTTCCTCAAATAATTCTGACACAAAATCATGTCTGAAGCCCAGAACACTCTACACATTTCCCCAGTTTTAGTTTAGAGATAAGGAAAGATTGGCCTGGCCCACTAGGATCCCTCTTTATGTTTGTGAACTTTATAGTCTATACATTTAGAGTGATGTGATAGTCAAACACTCTAGAAGTCTAGGATGAAAGAGTATATAAGAGAATTGACAGCAACGTTCCCTCTAAGGTGTGCGCCTGTGCAATTGCGCACTGCTCAATCGTCCTCTGCGCACGGCAAATCTATGCCACGCACAAAATCAAATAAAAAAAATAAGCGCATAACAATTTTCAACACGACACGGACACGACAGAGAAAACAGTTTTTGTCATCATTGTTCAAATATTGTAACGTCTGTCGAGACGCTTTGAGGACATGCATTCCATCCATCACTTTACTGAGCAAAACTCTTTATTGTCTGCCAAAAACACATCACCAAAACATTAGTAAAAAAAATTATATCTAGCAAAAGTGGTCATTTTCTGCAGTACAAACCAGACCAAAAGCAACTTTGTTATATCAACAGCAGCCGCTCGCTCTTTCTCACTTGCGCCAACACATGCACATATGGCACTTAGCCAGTGATGCGTTTACAGACACACAAAAAGTCGGACAACTCCAACACCACACATAAAGTGTCATTCCAGGTCCTTACACTATGATTTACCAATCAAATGTGTGTTTATTCTAGTGTCATTTAATAGGAATCTTAATTTATAAATATTAATCATGAAATGCTATTAGTATATTAAATAAATACTCATAAAAATATATTTTTTTCAAACAGGAAGTTGCAGGAATGTACACATGATCCCCTGCTTACATCTCATTGTGCAACATGTGGATGTTTTAGTTGGGAACTAAATGCAATGTCTGAAAGGGGTACAAATTATTTCCAAAGCAGGACCTCCACCCAGACAAACAATACAAGTACACAGTTCATGAAAAACAATATTTGTTGTTATTGTCATTGTAAGTGGGCCTAAACACTTATGTTAGAAAAGGAAATGACTGCTGTCATTTGATCATAATAATAAGAGAATGTTGTATGTCTATCTGTGTTGGCCCTGCGATGGGGTGGGGACTTGTCCAGGGTGTACCCCGCCTTCCGCCTGAATGCAGCTGAGATAGGCTCCAGCGACCCCGAAAGGGACAAGCGGTATAAAATGGATGGATGGATGGAGATGTAAGTTGTTATTTAGTCAGGTTTGGGACAGGTGTGCTGCTGGTGTAGCCACAGTGTGCACGTCTGATGTTGCTCACATGGCCTCCACTCAATGCTCACGGACTTTTTGCGTTTGCTCACACACGTGAACAATTAGAGGGAACATTGATTGACAGAGTGTGTACCTTCAGTGCTGAATGATGAACAGAGGCAGAGTTCATCATTAAGTGGTGGAGGGAAAGGGGCATCGGAGTCTCTGTCTCTCTTTACTAGCTACGTCGAAGCATGTTGCTTATGTAGCTTATTGTTTCAGCAGATTTGAATTGCTGTTTTGGGCAGTAGATGGGATCTTTGATCCAAAGCACAATTTACATTTAACTAAAATGTTATTTGCTTTGTGCTCACACAAAAGAATAGTAGTGAAAATATCTCCAACAAACTCGACGGCAGCTCCGCCATGATCAGACACGCCCCCGCCCCCCTCCTCTCTCTCCCCCCACACTCAGACACACACACAGAGCGCAGGTCTCTCTTCTCCGGTTTGTGACACAAGAAGAATCAGAACTACGACACTAACACACTTTATACTGCATTAAAAGTAATGTAAAATAACGCAGTAACGCATCATGTAGTAACGGTAACTGAGTTACTGAAAAATAAAAAATAACGCGTTAGATTACTAGTTACCGCCGAAACTAACGGCGTTACAGTATTGTAACGCGTTAGTCCCAACACTGTATGTAGTGCTTCTCATCTTCTAGTGTTACATGTTGTCCTGTAATTACTTTTTAAGTTGTTATTTTCTCAATGCTAAAGAGAGGACATCTTATTTAAATTTTTTTCTTTTTGTCTCTTATAAAATCACAGATTTTTTTCATTGCATTTTGTTGATGTTATACATATACTTTTAATTGTAAAAGTATGAAGGAATAAAATTGTTAACAAAATGTGGACTCTGGTAGATTAGCAGCATTGTTACATCATGGATGTTAACTACTGCAAAACATCAACCAAAGAAGAAAAATGCTGAAGTTAGCAACACATCACTGAACTTTAGAGCCATCACGAGTGGAATTGGTTGTTTTTATTGCTGCATTTGTACTTATTTCACCACACATCTTCACTTTTAATCCTAAAGTCTTCTTCTTCAAATATATTGTTGTAGGCTTCTAAGATTGATATTTTTGATATGTTTAGTCAGTGGAAAGGTTTGTTGTCCCTTGTGGATCCAATTGTTCACTTGCACATATACATCATCATCATCATCATCAGACGTCACCGGTCTGCTACTGGACGAAACCTCAGCATTAATGTTTTAATATAAGTGTGACTTCATTATTCCTTGATAATAAGACTAAAAATACAGATTTAATTAAGCACTGTATTAGAGTGCCTCTTGTAGTACTCCAACTCGCCACACATTGAGAAGTGGGGGCGATCATGAGCTAGTAGATGCATGTTGCTATCATGTTTTATCAGCGAGGAAGACCGCATTTGTGTTTACTTTTTGTCAGATCCAAGTTTTAATGCTCTGCTGAATAAATGAATCACTATGACTGCCAATATGGAGGATTATATATATATTTAAGATCAAATACTTCTCTTAACAGGTAGAAAAATGACACCACAATAAAAGTGAAACAGCAGCAGGACTCAGTAAATATTTTATTAATTTACTAATTAACTAACTATAAATAGTAACATGACAGTGGATATTTCACAAGAGTTCGCCGAAAAGTGGAAAATGGGAATGCTACATAAAATCCTCAACATAGACTGATACTGATACTGTGTAATCATTTATTTGTCCTAAAATAGTTTTGGTATAGAAATTGATGTCCTCCCAATGTTAAACTCATTTCTACGCTCACCGTGTGAAGACTGGAGGTTAATGTACTAATAAACTAAAAATATTTACCAAAAACGATGTGTGCATATATGTTACCCAATAACAAGTCCGTCAGTAAGGCACAAACACATTTATTCAACATCGTTATGATGTAACATGAAAGATGCTAACGTTAAGCTAATTAGCGAGGTGATGCTGTGAAGAGCTGCTCGGCAAGGTGGCATACAACCAAAAAATACTTTAAATTGTTATTATTAATGTTCACTTTCAATGTCTCCTCTCTGAGCTGCCACCTTATCGTGGTAGAGGAGTTTGCGTGTCCCAATGATCCTAGGAGCTATGTTGTCCGGGGGCTTCCATGCCTCCTGGTAGGGTCTCCCAAGACAAACAGGTTCTAGGTGAGGGATCAGACAAAGAGCAGCTCGAAGACTTCTATGGAATTACAAAACCGAGACTCAGCTTTCCTTCGCCCGGACGCGGGTCACTGGGGCCCCCCTCTGGAGCCATGCCTGGAGTTGGGGCACGATGGCAAGCGCTTGGTGGCCGGGCCTGTCCCCATGGGGCCCGGCCGGGCACAGCCCGAAGAGGCAATGTGGGTCCCCCCTCCAATGGGCTCACCACTCATGGGAGGGGCCATAGAGGTCGGGTGCGTTGTGAGCTGGACGGCAGCCGAAGGCAGGGCACTTAGCGGTCTGATCTTCGGCTGTATAAGATAAGTCTTGGGTCGTGGAATGTCACCTTGTTGGGGGGGGGGCCTGAGCTAGTGCGCGAGGTGGAGAAGTTCCGGCTGGGTATAGTCGGACTCCAACGCACATCAAAAGCTCTGGAACGAGTTCTCTCGAGAGGGGTTGGACTCTCTTCCACACTGGCGCTGCACGCAGTGTGGGCTGGGTTAGCAATTATTAATGCCCTCCGGCTCAAAGCCTGCATGTTGGAGTTCAACCCAGTGGACGAGAGGGTAGCTTCCCTCCGCCTTCGGGTGGAGGGAGGGGTCCTGACTGGTTTTTGTGCTTATGCACCAAACAGCAGTTTAGATTACCCACCCTTTTTGGATAAACTCGCGGGAGTACTGGAAAGTGCTCCCCCGGGTGATTCCCTTGTCCCACTGGGATACTTCAACACTCATGTTGGCAACGACAGTGAAACCTGGAAAAGTCGTGATTGGAAATGGCCGCCCGGATCTGAACCCGAGTGGTGTTTTGTTATTGGACTTTTGTGCTCGTCACAGATTGTCCATAACAAACAGCATGTTCAAACATAAGGGTGTCCGTATGTGCACTTGGCACCAGGACACCCTAGGCCGCAGTTCCATGATCGACTTTGTAGTTGTGTCATCGAATTTGCCGCCTCATGTTTTGGACACTCGGGTGAAGAGAGGGGCGGAGCTTTCTACCGATCACCACCTGGTGGTGAGTTGGCTGCGATGGTGGAGGAGGATGCCGGACAGACCTGGCAGGCCCAAACGCATTGTGAGGGTCTGCTGGGAACGTCTGGCAGAGTCTCCTGTCAGAGAGATATTCAATTCCCACCTCCGGAAGAACTTTGAACATGTCACGAGGGAGGTGCTGGACATTGAGTCCGAGTGGATCTCTATTGTCGAGGCGGCTGATTGGAGCTGTGGCCGCAAGGTAGTTGGTGCCTGTCGTGGCGGTAATCCTAGAACCCGTTGGTGGAGGGATGCCGTCAAGCTGAAGAAGGAGTCCTATTGGGTTCTTTTGGCTCGTAGGACTCCGGAGGCAGCGGACAGGTACCGACAGGACAAGCAGTGTGCGGCTTCAGCGGTCGCGGAGGCAAAAACTCGGACATGGGAGGAGTTCGGGGAAGCCATGGAAAACGACTTCCGGACGGTTTCGAAACGATTCTGGACGGCTTCGAAGCGATTCTGGACCACCACCCGCCGCCTCAGGAAGGGGAAGCAGTGAACTGTCAACACAGTGTATGGTGCGGATGGTGTTCTGCTGACCTCCACTGCGGATGTTGTGGATCGGTGGAGGGAATACTTCGAAGACCTCCTCAATCCCGTCAACACGTCTTCCGATGAGGAAGCAGTGCCTGGGGAATTTGTGGTGGGCTCTCCTATTTCTGGGGCTGAGGTAGCTGAGGTAGTTAAAAAGCTCCTTGGTGGCAAGGCCCCGGGGGTGGATGAGATCCGCCCGGAGTTCCTTAAGGCTCTGGATGCTGTGGGGCTGTCTTGGTTGACAAGACTCTGCAGCATTGCGTGGACATCGGGGGCGGTACGTCTGGATTGGCAGACCGGGGTGGTGGTTCCTCTCTTTAAGAAGGGGAACCGTAGGGTGTGTTCCAACTGTCGTGGGATCACACTCCTCAGCGTTCCCGTTAAGGTTTATTCAGGTGTATTAGAGAGGAGGCTACACCGGATAGTCGAACTTCGGATTCAGGAGGAACAGTGTGGTTTTCATCCTGGTCGTGGAACTGTGGACCAGCTCTATACTCTCTGCAGGGTCCTTGAGGGTGCATGGGAGTTTGCCCAACCAGTCTACATGTGCTTTGTGGACTTGGAGAAGGCATTCGACCGTGTCCCTCGGGAAGTCCTGTGGGGAGTGCTTAGAGAGTATGGGGTATCGGACTGTCTGATTGTGGCGGTCCGCTCCCTGTACGATCAGTGTCAGAGCTTGGTCCGCATTGCCAGCAGTAAGTCGGACACGTTTCCAGTGAGGGTTGGACTCCGCCAAGGCTGCCTTTTGTCACAGATTCTGTTAATAACTTTTATGGACAGAATTTCTAGGCGCAGTCAAGGCGTTGAGGGGATCCGGTTTGGTGGCTGCAGGATTAGGTCTCTGCTTTTTGCAGATGATGTGGTCCTGATGGCTTCATCTGGCCAGGATCTTCAGCTCTCACTGGATCAGTTCGCAGCAGAGTGTGAAGCGACTGGGATGAGAATCAGCACCTCCAAGTCCGAGTCCATGGTTCTCCCCCGGAAAAGGGTGGAGTGCCATCTCCGGGTTGGGGAGGAGACCCTGCCCCAAGTGGAGGAGTTCCAGTACCTAGGAATCTTGTTCACGAGTGAGGTAAGAGTGGATCGTGAGATCGACAGGCGGATCGGTGCGGCGTCTTCAGTAATGCGGACGTTGTATCGATCCGTTGTGGTGAAGAAGGAGCTGAGCCAGTAGGCAAAGCTCTCAATTTACCGGTCGATCTACGTTCCCATCCTCACCTATGGTCATGAGCTTTGGTTTATGACTGAAAGGACAAGATCACGGGTACAAGCGGCCGAAATTAGTTTCCTCCGCCGTGTGGCGGGGCTCTCCCTTAGAGATAGGGTGAGAAGCTCTGCCATCCGGGGGGAGCTCAAAGTAAAGCCGCAGCTGCTCCACATCAAGAGGAGCTGTCATGATCCGTGGTCCGGATCATGTTTTGTTTAGTTATGTTCTGTTAGTTTTGGACTTCATAAGTTCCTGTTTGTGCACCTCCTGAGTTTAGTCACCATGGTTACTTATGATTTTCACCTGCCTCTGTTGTTTGGGAGACACCTGTTTGTAATCAAGAGACACTATTTAAGCCTGCCTATGTTGATCACTCGTCCTGGCTTCTTTATTGGCGTCACGCTACTGTTACGTTAGTTTTTGCTTGTCTCCCAGCCCCTGCTAGTGATCCCTAGTCTGTGCTAAGTTGTAGCCTTAGCTTCCGGTGCGATCGGCACCTTGTCCCGTCTGTTTGTTTTCTGTTTTGTACCTGTTTAGTGTTATTTTAATATTAAATAAATAAATATTAAATCATGTTTCTACCTGCAAGTCCTGTCCCAAGTCGTCAGCTTGCACCCTGGTAGAACAAATCCAGCATCACCATGCGACCCGGGAGCTGTGCTAGTGGGGTGGCACAGCTGCGCCCAGCCAGGCAGCAACCTCCAGCCCGGCCACCACCACCAGTCACTCGGCGTGCCAAGCCGCAACACCCAGCTAGGCCACCTCCGCCAAAGTCACGGCTAGCAACACTTCCAGCTCCAGTACCCGCAGCTCCACAGCTAGCTCCAGTACCCGCAGCTCCATGGCTAGCTCCAGTACCCGCAGCTCCATGGCTAGCTCCAGTACCCGCAGCTCCATGGCTAGCTCCAGTACCTGCACCACGGCAAGCTCCAGTACCTGCACCACGGCAAGCTCACTCACCTGCCTGCCATCAGCTAATCACCTCCACTCCACAAAAGCCCTGGTCTCCTCACACGACGCTGCCAGATTGTTTCACAGCTCTCCAAGTGGTAACGCTTCTCGCCAGTTCTCGTAGTATTTCGATGATCTTGTTGATCTTTCGTTTGTGCCATTTGCCCCTGGTATCTTGTTCCTCGACTCACCATTGTTTTCCCCTGCCTCCAGTGCTTACCTCCTCTAAGCCTGCCTGCCTGCCTGCCAGACACCTCCACTCCAGCCAACGGCGCCTTTCCCTCATCCCTCGTTTGCCTAAATTAAACCCTTTGGACTTTGAATCTGCCTCTCTTGTCTGCTTTTGGGTCCGCCAGCTTGTTAAATCCTGACAGGAGCCAGATGAGGTGGTTCGGGCATCTGGTCAGGAGGCCACCCGAACGCATCCCTAGGGAGGTGTTTAGGGCACGTCCAACCGGTAGGAGGCCACGGGGAAGACCCAGGACACGTTGGGAAGACTATGTCTCCCGGCTGGCCTGGGAACGCCTCGGGATCCCCCGGGAAGAGCTGGACGAAGTGGCTTAGTGGAGGTAAGTCGGGGCTTCCCTGCTTAGGCTGCTGCCCCCGCGACCCGACCTCAGATAAGCGTAAGAAGATGGATGGATGGATGGATATTGTCGTAGTGATTCATTTATTCAGCAGAGCATTAAAACTTGGATCTGACAAAAAGTAAACACAAATGCTGTATTTCTCGCTGATAAAACATGATAGCAACATGCATCTGCTAGCTCACGATCGCCCCCACTTCTCACAGTGTGGCGAGTTGGAGTACTACAAGAGGCACTCTAATAAAGTACTTAAATCTGTATTTTTTAATCTTAATATCAAGGAATAATGAAGTCACATTTATATTAAAACATTAATGCTGAGGTTTTGTCCAGGAGTGGACCGGTAACGTCTGATGATGATGATGATGATGATTGTTAACTTTAACTGAGTGTTAGACAAGCCTCCTCTCTTCCTGTTTTTACATCTCTCTTAAAAACATACTTTTATTCCATGGCTTTTAACACTGAGTGATATCCATCCTGCAATGGCGCCCCATAATACACCTGCTGTGAACCTGTTTTTATGTTTTATATTTTATTTATTTATTTTTTATCGTGTTCTGTTTGTGTTGTGTTGTGTTGTGTTTGCTCGGTTCTCATATTATCTTTTAACCTGCCCATTGTACAGCACTTTGGCTACCCCTGTGGTAAATTTTAAATGTGCTTTATAAATAAAGTTGATTTGATTTGATTTGATGATGATGATGATGATGATGATGAATCTGTGCAAGTGGACACATGGATCCACAAGGGACAACAACCCTTTCCACAGACTACACACATCAGAAATACAAATCTCAGAAGCCAGCACCAATATATTTGAAGAAGACTTTAGGATTAAAAGTGAAGATGTGAGGTGAAATAAGTACAAATGCAGCAATAAAAACAACCAACTCCACTCGCGATGGCTCTAAAGTTCAGTGATGTGTTGCTAACTTCAGCATTTTTCTTCTTTGGTTGATTTGGTTTTGCAGTAGTTAACATCCATGATGTAACAATGCTGCTAATCTACCAGAGTCCACATTTTGATAACAATTTTATTAATTCATATTTTTAAATTTGATTAAAAACATCAACAAAATTCAGTGGAAAAAATGTGTGATTTTATAAGACACACGAACAAAAAATAAACAATGAGCAAATAAAATAAAATAATAGCTACATAAATAATATTAAATAAATGCACGTGACTTAAAAAGTAATTACAGGACAACATATAACACTAGAAGATGAGAAGCACTACATACAACATAAAATATACATTCATATTAAACATGTTGTGTTTTTAAAGTACGTTTAGCACAATCACTGTTTAAGTGTTTTTAAATCCCTGCAGCTTCCATGACTGTTACACACTTGTGTTTACTGACATGATGCTTTAACCTGAATGTTTTATCACACACAGTGCAACTAAATGGTTTCTCTCCAGTGTGTGTTCTCATGTGTGTGGTCATGACATGCTTTTGGGAGAAACGCTTCTTACAAACAGAGCAAATAAAAGGTTTCTCACCAGTATGTGTTCTCATGTGTCTAATCATGTCATTCTTGCTGTTGAATCGTTTAACACAAGCTGAGCAAGCAAAAGGCTTCTCTCCAGTGTGTGTTCTCATGTGTGTGGTCATGGCATGCTTTGTGGAGAAACTCTTCTTACAAACAGAGCAAGAAAAAGGTTTTTCTCCAGTATGTATTCTCATGTGTCTTGTAACATTACTCTTCCGTCTAAATGATTTTCCACATTCAGAGCAGTCAAAGTGTTTGTTGTTAGTGTGATGTGTCGTATCACCTTTAGAGTCATGTTTACTCTCCAAAGGTTTTTGGATGTGGTCACTGTGATCAGAAGAGTCTGACATCATGTCGTCCATGTCTGACAGTGGAGCAAAGATGCGGTCTGGTTCTGACTTTATATCTTCACAATGCTCTCCATCAGCTTCTGTGATGTGTTGAGTTACAAGCTCCGCCCCTCTGTTCTCCTCACTTTGACTGTGATGAAGCTGTAAGGACTGAGCTTCATCTTCATCATGAAGCTGCTCCCCTTTAATGTGGGAGAGGGCCTGTAGCTCCTTCTGTCCCACACTGGTGTGCCACTCCTGCTGCCCGGAGGGAATCTCTTCATGACTCCCCGCTGACACCCGCTGGACGTCTGCAGAACATAGAACACAAATAAAACTGTATTTTAGTTTGCAGCTCTTATGCCAACGATCCACATTATGTGAGGTTGGCCTAATAAAATATATGCATAAAAACTATAATATCTAAATCATTTATAGCTCTTATTAGACATCTTACTTTTATGGTTGTGGACTTTTATTAACCAATAACAGGACATAAATCAAATATGGTGATGATTGAATAATAGTTAGTTAGTTAAATGGATATTCAGTCACGGGTGGCAGCTGTCGGGTTCTAGTCGTTGTTTGTTTACATGGACGCGTCCTCGCAAGACGCAAAGTTGAATGATAAAATCCAACCTTACCCGAACAAAAACCATGCATGATTTATCCGTGAGAGTCTTGATACTATTTTACTTGACCCAGCCACACACAAATAAATTGTAGCCATCCATGCCTTTTTAAGCTTTCATCTCTTTTGTCGTGTAGAATGACGTCTGGAACTCAAGATAGTTCCACATGTCTGGGAACGCGACCGACGGATAATCCTTGATATTACTCAACAAATCTTTAGGAATCTATTCCATTTCATAGTTAGATTTTTTTCTCGTATCTGCTTTTCGCAGGAAGATCTAGACCAGGGGTGTCAAACTAATTTTAGATGGGGGGCCACATGCATAAAAATCTATTACCAAGTGGGCCGGACTGGTAAAATCACGGCAAGATAACTTAAAAATAAAGACAACTGCAGATTGTTTTCTTTGTTTAAAAATAGAACAAACACATTCTGAAATTGTACAAATCATAATGTTGTTAGGGGTTTTTTACACTTACATGTTGCGGTTAATAGTATTCTATCTTTAATTGTCCTTTTTTACACTTTCAGAATCAAATATGTGATAATGTTCATCAGTCAACTCATTGGTGTTCATTTTCACTCTATCAAAATAAAAAAATAATATCAAAATCAACTGTTTTTATTTATGTAGTTTGCTCATTTTCACCGACTGGTAAACCTAACCCAGGAGTCGGCAACCCGCGGCTCTAGAGCCGCATGCGGCTCTTTAGCGCCGCCCTAGTGGCTCTCTGGAGCTTTTTCAAAAATGTATGAAAAATGGAAAAAGATGAGGGGAAATAAATATATTTTTTGTTTTAATATGGTTTCTGTAGGAGGACAAACATGACACAAACCTCCCTAATTGTTATAAAGCACACTGTTTATATTAAACATGCTTCACTGATTTGAGTATTTGGCGAGCGCCGTTTTATCCTACTAATTTTGGCGGTCCTTGAACTCACCTTAGTTTGTTTACATGTATAACTTTCTCCGACTTTCTAGGATGTGTTTTATGCCACTTCTTTTACTGTCTCATTTTGTCCACCAAACTTTTAACGTTGTGCATGAATGCACAAAGGTGAGTTTTGTTGATGTTATTGACTTGTGTGGAGTGCTAATCAGACATATTTGGTCACTGCATGACTGCAAGCTACTCAATGCTAACATGCTATTTAGGCTATCTATATGTACATATTGCATCATTATGCCTTATTTGTAGCTATATTTGAGGTAATTTACCTTCCTTTAAGTCATCTTAATTCAATTTATATCTCATGTCACACTATCTGTATGTAATATGGCTTTTAATTTTTTGCGGCTCCAGACATATTTGTTTTTGTATTTTTGGTCCAATATGGCTCTTTCAACATTTTGGGTTGCCGACCCCTGCCCTAACCCATCATAAGTTTGTTTTTGTTTTTTTACATATGTAGCATCATCTACAAAGATACTAAGAATTGTTATTGTGATATCTAGAGGACACATTTAGAACAGCAGTTTATTTAATTTAAAAATGTCGACTGATTTTTGTACTTAGCAAACTCATCCCGCAGGCCGGATAAAACCTGTTGGAGGGCCTGATCCGGCCCGTGGGCCGTATGTTTGACACCCCTGATCTAGGCCCTTTGTGGACTCAGAGAGTTTGCGCACAGGTTGCTGCACAACAGCCATCTTGGCTTGGTTGACCACCACGTTTTTCACTTCCCGGAAGAAGTCACGTGACTGAATACAAATATATGTTATATGAGTGTCAAACAGGTGGCAGAAAATATAAGTATGTAACTGAGTTAAAATAGAAACTTCTTCCCTAATGTCATGTTAATAAAATATTTTTATTGAGCAAAATATAATTTTACATTTTAAACAAACCTCAAGATATACACATCAAAGCCATTCATACATTCTAATCTTGCAACTGGTTTCTATATCTTGCAGAGGGTTTCAACACAATTATTTTTATGTAAAATAGAAAATAGATCATTTTAAAAAGGTGTCATCTCCCAATTGTTCTGGACTGAAGTTTTCTTTTCTGACTGTTATAAAACACAAACAAATCTCAAAGAAACAATCTTGTTTCTACAGGATAATCATCATGAAGACAATGTCAAATAAAATTCACAAATCAAGAGTGTAATAAAATAATTGAGTGAGCAATACACAAGCTGTTGATTCGGTGTAATCTTTTTGAATGGACTTTTACGTGACATGATAAGGTAAAAAGATGTAAACAAACCTGCTCTGTGTAGCACAACTTGAGGTTTGAAAACAGCATCCAGTAGTTCTTGTAGACGTTTGTTCTCCTCCTTTGTCCTAGAAAGTTCCTCCTCGTACTCTGCTATGGTTCTTTCCAACACTCCAAATATTTCTTCAGCAGTAACATTTAGTCGCTCCTCCATCAACTTTCTCACCTTTTGGAATTCGCACATTTCTTCCTGCGTGTTGCTAACTTCCGGCTTTATGTCTTGGCTCATGTTTTAAATGTAAGACGCGGAATGAAAAGCTGATTTTAAAAGTAAGTAAGTAAGTAATTAGTTGGAGTGCAAAAAGAGATGAGATGAAGACGTTGTTACCATTTGCTGCCAACACCGAGTGATGGGTCGTTCGCGAACGATCCGGCTTTAAAAGATCCTGCTCTTTGAAGTAGCAGCTCTTTGATATCAAAGAACCTTTGACTAATTCTTCCTTTAGTTTAAAGGCCTACTGAAATGATTTTTTTTTATTTAAACGGGGATAGCAGATCTATTCTATGTGTCATTCTTGATCATTTCGCGATATTGCCATATTTTTGCTGAAAGGATTTAGTATAGAACAACGACAATAAAGATTGCAACTTTTGGTATCTGATAAAAAAAAGGCTTGCCCCTACCGGAAGTAGCGTGACGTAGTCAGTTGAACATATACGCAAAGTTCCCTATTGTTTACAATGATGACCGCATGAAGTGAGAGAGATTCGGACCGAAAAAGCGACAATTTCCCCATTAATTTGAGCGAGGATGAAAGATTTGTGGATGAGTAAAGTGCAAGTGAAGGACTAGTGGGGAGTTGAAGCTATTCAGATAGGGAAGATGCTGTGAGAGCCGGGGGTGACCTGATATTCAGCTGGGAATGACTACAACAGTAAATAAACACAAGACATATATATACTCTATTAGCCACAACACAACCAGGCTTATATTTAATATGCCACAAATTAATCCCGCATAAAAACACCTGCGTGTTTGTTATGCTAGCTCCTAGCTCCTCTGCTAGCTCCTAGCTCCATAGAACACGCCAATACAATTCAAACACCTGATCAACACACACAATCACTCAGCCCAAAAGACCGTTCACCTAACCCAAGGTTCATAAAGCTTATATATTTTTTAAAAAGTTACGTACGTGACGCGCACGTACGGTATGGTACGTGTTATGCTAGCTCCTAGCTCCTATGCTAGCTCCTAGCTCCATAGAACACGCCAATACAATTCAAACACCTGATCAACACACACAATCACTCAGCCCAAAAGACCGTTCACCTAACCCAAGGTTCATAAAGCTTATATATTTTAAAAAAGTTACGTGCATACGCAAAAAAAAGTTGCGCACATACGGTCAAGCGATCAAATGTTTAGAAGCCAAAGCTGCATACTCACAGTAGCACGTCTGCGTCTTTGTCATCCAAATCAAAGTAATCCTGGTAAGAGTCTGTGTTGTCGCAGTTCTCTACAGGCGTCTGTGTATCCAAGTCAAAAGTCCTCCTGGTTAGAGTCTCTGTTATCCGAGTTCTTCCATCTTGACTGTATCTTTCGGGAATGTAAACAAAGAAGCGCCGGCTGTGTACTGTTGTGGCTGACTAGGTTCGAAAAATACGTCCATTTCGCACCGACAACTTTCTTCTTTGCTTGCTCAGCTTCCTTCTCCATAATGCAATGAACATGATTGAAACAGATTCACGAACACAGATGTCCAGAATACTGTGGAATTATGAAATGAAAACAGAGCTTTTTCGTATTGGCTTCAATGTGGAAGGCATACCCGTGTTCGCCGGGCTACGTCACGCGCATACGTCATCCTCAGAGGCGTTTCGAACCGGAAGTTTAGCGGCAAATTTAAAATGTCACTTTATAAGTTAACCCGGCCGTATTGGCATGTGTTATAATGTTAAGATTTCATCATTGATATATAAACTATCAGACTGCGTGGTCGGTAGTAGTGGCTTTCAGTAGGCCTTTAACGGCAGCTCGCAGCAATGACATGAAAGGTGCATACTGCCATCTGCTGCACTGGAGTATGTCACATGGGCTATATTCATGGAGGAGACAGGAAGTGATCATAACTGCTAATTTAGCTCAAATTGTAAAGTAGCAAAACAAGATAAGACTAAGTTCTAGTACATTTTCACACACAAACCCAAGGCCAGCGGTATGGGGTGCCGAATGTCAGAGTTCAGTCACACTTTTCTAGCAGATATATTTCTCAGATTTTACTCACTTTCATCACATTTAAATGTTGACTCTAAATATTATATCTAAATGTTGAATCCAAACCTAAGTCTTAAATGTAAATATATATGTTAAATCTGAACCTAAAACTTAAATCTAGACCTAAATGTTAAGTCTAAACCTCGATCTTACATCTAAATCTAAATCTAAATGTGAGTGCTAAATGTTGAAACTAAACCTAAATGTTAAATCTAAATATGAGTGCAAAAGGTTGAATCCAAACATAAATCTTAAATCGATACCTAAATATAAATCTGAGCCCTAAATTTTAAATCTAAATTTTATATCTCAATGTAAAACTAAATTTGAGCACTAAATGTTAAATCAAAATGTAAATCTAAATTTGAGCGCTAAATGTTAAATCTAAAAATAAATTTAAATCAAAAAATAAATCTTAACTCTAAATATTATATTCAAATATCAATCTTAAATGTAAATGTAAATCCCAAAACTAGAAACTTCGCATTACATATTGGCCAATCTTTGTCATTTTTTCCAATGGAATTAGCCTACAAGTAGCGCTCTAACGTGCACAATTGTGTGTTTGTTTGTGTGTAAACAACGCAGGAACAGTAATTATTTGACAGTTTAGCCCAAGGGTGTCAAACTCTGGCCCGCGGGCCAAATTTGGCCCACCGTGTAATTTCACTTGGCCCGTGAGGTGATATCAAATTAACACTAGCCTTCCGGGAGACTCCCAAATTTCAGTGCCCCTCCCGAGAATTTTAACATCCCCTTTTCGTCCGGTCCATCAAGTGCTGGCCCAGTTACATAGTATGTGCGGCTCTGGCACGCACACAGAAGTCAATGCAACGCATACTTGATCTTCAGCCATACAGGTCACACTGAGGGTGCCAGTATAAAAACCTTTAATATTGTTAGAAATATACGCCACACTGTGAATCCACACCAAACAAGAATGACAAACACACACAACATAAACACAACAGAACAAATACCCACAACCCTTTGCAGCACTAACTCTTCCGGGACGCTACAAGGTGTGTGTGTGTGTGTGTGTGTGTGTGTGTGTGTGTGTGTGTGTGTGTGTGTGTGTGTGTGTGTGTGTGTGTGGAGGGGGGGGGGGTGGTTTGGAGGTAGCGGGGGGGGGGGGGGGGTATATTGTAGCGTCCAGGAAGAGTTAGTGCTGCAAAGGGTTCTGGGTATTTGTCCTGTTGTGTTTATGTTGTGTTACTGTGCGGATGACTGCAGGGCCACAACATTAGGTACACCTGCAGACTGCAGCACCGATTTCATATTTCATTCATTCACAACTCCTCCAACACGAACATTATTGTTTTTGCACTTTTGGGCTTCTTATTAAATAACTTTTTTAAATAGATTCAATCTTGCACGTGGAAAGTTTAAGTGTGGGCTTTAGTTGATATAACACTACCGTCAACGGGGGGTGCATTCTACGGCGGGGGTACATTATCCAGCACAACAGCGGCGCATGGACTTCATTTATAAGTAAAAGTAAGACCATAATAACGTTTTTTTAATTAAATGTGCTTTTTTGTGTGCTACAGTTTGTATGTGTAAAGTTAAAGTTAAGTTAAAGTACCAATGATTGTCACACACACACTAGGTGTGGTGAAATTTGTCCTCCTTGATCACCCCCTGGGAGGTGAGGGGAGCAGTGAGCAGCAGCGGCGCCGCGCCCGGGAGTAATTTTTGGGGATTTAACCCCCAATTCCAACCCTTGATGCTGAGTGCCAAGCAGGGAAAATGCTGGTATGAGCTTTTAAACATAACCCGTTAACTGCTGCCAATCAAATGGTGAATAAGATACTCTTTAGGGTTCATATGTTTGTAAATCTGACTGTGATGAAGTCAGTGCCTCACCAGCCATGAACCTCACCACACGTCACTGGTTATTTGAGTTGTTATGAAGTATTATCATGACGTTATTAAAAAAATTATAACTACAAGTACTCAAAACTCAGCAAAATAATGTATTTTTAAAATAAGACTTGTACTATAACAGACTAGCAGAATGAAGACCATATATGTGCCATGTGTTTTTTAGATGGTATAATGTTTAATCATAGTTTGTTATTGAAGTTATGATACAAATTATTACCCACACATATTTCTTAAAAATCAGCAAAATAGCATTTTTTCAAAACAGGAGTTGTAGTGTAATAAACTGGACACCTTCCATGCATTTACCAAACAAAATGCAAAATGTTAATTCAGTGCACGTATTTAAAGTAACTTTTAAATTACATGATGAGGTAAAAAGATGTAAACAAACCTGCTCTGTGTAGCACAACTTGAGGTTTGAAAACAGCATCCAGTAGTTCTTGTTGACGGTCTTTTTCCTCTTTCATCCGAGAAAGTGTGATGGGACACAAGTCGGGGATTTTATTTTTTATGTTTTATTGCCATGCATGTCTTATAGTGTTTTATTGCTGTGAATTTTAATTGCATGTTTTTACATTTTAGAATTTGATTGTATTTTTAATTGCATGTCTTTACACTTTGGAATTTGATTGTATTTTAAGACTAGAGGGGAGAGAGGAAAGAAGGGGAGTGGAGGGCATGAAGGAAAGTCGAGTGCTAAAAGAGCCCATGAAGAAGATGAAGAAGTAGAAAAGAGGAAAAAGACTATGGAAGATAATTATAGGATTATATATACATTTAAATCAAGTCAAGACATGAATGACATAAGTTTAATGACACTGGTTAAGGGGTTAAAGAAGGACATCAGAGAGGTGGAGATAGTGAAGGTGCTTAGGGACGGACGACTTTTGATTAAATGCAAAAATGGAGAGCAAAAAAGCTAAGCAATGCGGTTGCAAAAACTGTGCAATAAGATAATAAAGGAAAAAATGGAAGTGGGAGAACGAAAGGGGGCAAGAGGAGTAGTGACAGGAATTCCAAGAGGTGAAAATTTAGAAGAATTGAAAAGACAAACAAAAGGGGGAACTGTCAAGATGTTGACAAGAATGATGGCATATAGAAATGGAGAAAAGACGGAGAGCGAATCAGTATTAGTACAGTTTGTCGAGGAAGTCCTCCCGCAAAGAATTATGATTGGGTTTTTAAGCTTTTATGTTAGAGCTTACGTCCCACCCCCAGTACGCTGCTTCAAGTGCCAACGCTATGGGCACATAGCCAGTGTGTGTCATGCTAAGTTGAGATGTGGAAGGTGTGGAGGGGAGCATGAATATGGACAATGTGGAGATAATGATCTGGTCAAGTGTTGTAACTGTGGTGGGAATCACACAGCAGCGTATGGGGGATGTGTCATTAGGAAACAGGCAACAGAAGCACAGCAAATCAGAGTAGAAAGAAATATTACATACGCAGAGGCAGTTAAAGTAAGAAATCAAGAAAGTGCAGAACAAGATAGAAGTGAGAATAGTTCAGAACGAGACAGAAGTGGCAATAGTTCAAGTAATAAAAAAGAAGAGACAGCAAATACAGGACTTTCTATGGACAAGCTAGTTGTGTTCCTGGCATATGTCATAAACTGTACAGAACAGGCAAGAAATAAAACTGAGAAGATCAAAATAATTGTCAAAGCAGCAGCAAAGTTCTTAAATTTAAAAGAACTATCTTGGGAACAGGTACAAGGTGAACTACAGAGAGTAGACGAGACAGAGTCATGTTACCACAATCCAACACCATGTTAATTGTTCAGTGGAATGCCAGAAGTTTAGTAGCAAACGGACAGGAACTAAAGGGATATATTAATAATATGAAAAATAAACCACATATAATATGTATTCAAGAAACCTGGCTGAAGCCAAAATTGAGCTGTATAATAAAAGGATACGTAACAATACGTAAAGATAGGAATGATGGGCAAGGAGGAGGATGTGCCATATTTATTAAAGAAGACATGCATTATACAATATTAAAAGAAAAACAAGAACTAGAAATAGTAGGGGTAGAAGTATGGAATAATAAAGAAAGATACAAAGTGCTAAACTTCTATAATCCGTGCAAGAAATTACAAATTCATCAACTAGAAAAAATAGTCGAGCACTGGAGTGGCAATATCCTTTGGTGTGGTGACTTTAATGCACATAGCACAATGTGGGGTGAAAGGGATGACTGGAATGGGGAAACATTGGAAGCATTTTTGGAGGAAAAAGAACTGGTGTGTGTGAATGATGGGTCGGGAACAAGATTAGATGTAGTTACGGGTAAAGAAACAGCAATAGATTTAACACTGGTGTCACAAGGGTTAGCAGGAAAGGTAGAGTGGGAAGTAAATAAAGACAGCACTATAGGAAGTGATCACTACCCAATCTTCATTCACATAAACATAAACCAAAGGACAGAAAGCACTAAAAAAGAAGGAAGATGGAAGTATAATCACGGTGATTGGGGACAATTTAGGGAAAGTACCGACATGACATTAAAGGAAGTGGATATAAATCAAGATATTGAACAACTGAATACAGATATTACAAAGTGCATAATAGAAGCAGCCAAAAAGAGCATACCAAGGAGTAGTATAGGGAAAAGAAGGAAGATAGTGCCGTGGTGGACACAAGCGTGCACAGACGCAATAAAAGAACGGAATAGAGCATTTAGAATATTGAGAAGAACACATAATTTCCAAGATATGATCCAATATAAAAGGCATCAACCTATAGTAAGGTACGTTATTAAAAAGACACAAAAACACTATTGGAGAACGTTTTGTGAATCATTAAATAGAACTACTCCTTTAGGCCAAGTGTGGGGAATGATCAAGAAAATGTCAGGGATCAGAAGTGAACATACAAATCATGTGATGAAAGATGGGACACGGTGTGTGGTAGAAAATAAAGAAAAAGCAGAACTTTTAGCAAAGACATTTGTTAAAGTGCACAGTAATGATAATTTGAGAAATGTAGAAAAACAAAAGAGAGAAGAAACAATTAGTTTAAATATTGGGGAAATGGTGGAAGACAATGATAATAGTTTAACCAACACTATAGATAGGACATTTTCTTTGAATGAAATGGTTCGAATATTGAAAAAGGTTAAAAATACACCACCAGGAAAAGACCAGGTGAGTTATCAGATGATCAAAAACTTAAGCAGCATTGGCAAAGAAGTGGTCTTGAAATTATATAATAGGATATATGAAGAAGGGAAATTACCAGCAGAGTGGAAAGAACCTGTAATAATTCCGATATGCAAACCAGGGAAAGACCCGGAAGAGGCAGGTAATTATAGGCCTCAAATTTGGGTAAAGTAATGGAAAAAATGATTAATGAAAGACTAGTATATTATTTAGAGTCAAAAGAAATAATAAAAAACTACCAAAGTGGATTTCGCAAAGCAAGAAACACAAACGACCCAGCAGTGCAGCTGGAAGAGGAAATTAGAAAGGGACAAATAAATAAAGAAAGTATAATTGCAGTATTTTTTGATATAGAGAAAGCTTATGATATGTTGTGGAAACAGGGGTTGCTGATAAAACTAAATATAATTGTGATTAGAGGGAAAATGTATAGATGGATAAAAGACTTCTTAACAAGTAGAAAAATATTAGTAAAAATAGAGAATGAATACAGCAGAGTGTATGAAGTGGAAAATGGGACCCCGCAAGGGAGTGTAATAAGTCCAGTATTATTTTCAATAATAATAAATGAAGTTTTTAGTGAAGTGGAAGGGTTAGTGGATGTGGCACTGTTTGTGATGATGGAGTGATGTGGAAGAGAGGTAGAAATACTAATCATATAGAAAAGAAGATTCAAAAAGCGGTAAATAAAGTTCAAGAATGGGGAACGGCTTGGAGTTTAAGATTCTCTGTTGGAAAGACAAAAGTCATACATTTTACAAAGAGGAAAGTACAAAACAAGCTCCAAATTAAACTCTATGGAGAAAATATAGAAGAGGTACAAGTATTTAAATATTTGGGAATATGGTTTGATAAAAATATTAACTGGTCAACCCACATCAGCAAAATAGTGGAGAAAAGTAAAAAGGTGTTAAATATAATGAGGGCTTTGAGGGGTAAAGACTGGGGGGCTGATAGGCAGACATTGAAAGCAATATACATCAGTTTAATACGATAGGTTATTGATTATGGATGCATTATTTATCAATCTGCTGCAAAAACATGACTTGGGAAAATAGACAGGATCCAATCACAGGCTTTAAGATTATGTTGTGGAGCTACTAAATCAACCCCAGTTGCAGCATTACAAGTAGAGATGAATGAAAAACCTTTAGATATGAGGAGAGATCAACTGTCAGTAGTTTATTGGGCAAACTTAAAAGGGTCCAAGCAAGGACATCCAACCCATCAAGTACTATTAAACTGCCAAGAAAAAGAGAAGAAAAAAATGAATAGTTTTGGGTGGATAATAGGAGACAGATGTAATAAAGTTCAAATTGATAATATTAAAGTTAGCCCTACAGTACCAATCCCCGCAATACCACCGTGGATGTATGAAAACCCAAATGTAAACATGCAATTACTAAAGAATAGACATTTAAATAGTTACCAGATAGAACAATGGATTGAGGAAACTTTTTTAGACAACATCATGGTGTACACAGATGCATCAAAAACTATAGGAGCAGCAGCTGTTATTCCACAAGGAAACATAGTATTAAATAAAATAATTAGTGATAAATTATCTGTTTTTACGGGAAATAGGAAGGAAGAAGACATTATTACTAGAATGAGATTAGGACATACATGTCTAAATAGTTCATTGACATTGATGGGGAAACATGCTACAGGACTGTGTGATTCTTGCCAACAGATAGAAAATGTAAGACATGTTTTAATACATTGTAGAAAATATAATAGAGAAAGGGAAATACTGGGAAATAAGTTAGCGAAAGAGAATATTAGGTTAGCAGTGGAAGATATATTAGGATTGCACTCAGAACACACAGGTTATAAAGCAATACACAAATTATTTAAAAACACTGGGTTAAATAAAATAATTTAGAGTAGGAATCTACCTCGATCCACACTCCATTACAGTAGGTGGCGGTAATGCTCACCACAAGGTTGCTTGCCAACCGCCATAAAAATCACAAGAAGAAGAAGAAGAAGAAGAAGAAGAAGAAGAAGAAAGCACATCGACTGAGAAAGACGTGAGCAATACGCTAATACGTCAGTCTTATTATTTGTTCTCCAGTTTGAAGTATTCACGTCGTACAAAAAACATATTTGATTCTTTATTCAAGTATAACATCGTCTCGATGTGCTAGAAGCACTGTGCCGCTTCTTGTGCTATCTTCGCTTGTTAGTTAGCTTAGCTCGCTAGTTAGCTTAGCTTGTTAGCTGCTAACAGAAGTTATCAACACATCGCTAACTAGAGATCAAGTGTGAGAGTAAAGTGTTGTGATTGTGTGAAAATGTCTACATTACACATGTTGAGAGCGTTCGTGGATCAGCGACTAACTGCTGCCGTTGAAGAAATATTTGTGATGTTAGAAAGAACGATAGCAGAATACGAGGCGGAACTTTATAGAACAAAAGAGGAGCACTATCAACTAATGGACGCTGTTTTCAAGAAACATCAAGATGTGTTACACAGAACAGGTTTGTTTATTTCATACTCTCACATGTTTACTAACTTTATATTTGATTATTGACAAGAAAATGACATTTGGAATATATAATATAATCACAATGACCAGTGGTGGAACAAGTCAGAGCTGGGCCGGGGGCGGGCCCCATGACGGGGCCCCCCTAAACTCAAATAATAAAGCTAATTCTAACATCATTTTACAACATACACATGCCTCTGTAGGTTTACCGCTAACAATCTTTAACCAGGTTTTATAACGTTTGCCTGCCATTTTTGCTGCAATTTGCATTTTCCTGACATTTATTTGTTTTCTCACTTTCACCACAGCATCAGCCCGTTCACAGGATGTTGAAAAATTATCAAAGGGGATCGGATTTTTTTAAATTTATTTTGCCTATCATTCACAATCCTTATGTGAGACAATGACATGTTTTCATTTTTTATGCATTCTAACGCAAACAAACGTTAACAAAACCTTAATTATCCTAATTCTAACAATGGAGTCAATGGGAGCTTCTCTATTCCGCTCACTAAGCCCTCTAAATAAGAATTATTTGATCAATATTATATACCCAGAAGTCATTTTGTTAAAAGCTATCTCTTTAAAACATGCTGTAAAAACGCATATTCTCTGGAAATATGCCTTACTTTTGAAGCCACAAACTGGAGGATACATTTTTAATTAGGATAACATTTAAAAAGTAGTTTAAAGGTTATATGGAATTTTCCAGGGTGAACCCCGTCTTCCGCCCCCCTATGACCCCAAAAGGGACAAGAGGATGGAAAAAGACACATCATAGAATGATATTTATATCCTTTAGATCAGGGGTGCTCACACTTTTTCTGCAGGCGAGCTACTTTTCAATTGATCAAGTCGCGGGGATCTACCTCATTCATATATATAATTTATATTTACTTATTTATGAAAAATATGTTTTTGTTAGCAAGTTAAAGGTGTTTAATGATAATGCAAGCATGTTTAACACATATAGTTAATATTGTTAATAAATTAAAGGTGTTTAAAGGCCTACTGAAAGCCACTACTACCAACCACGCAGTCTGATAGTTTATATATCAATGATGACATCTTAACATTGCAACACATGCCAATACGGCCGGGTTAACTTATAAAGTGCAATTTTAAAATTCCCGCCACACTTCCGGTTGAAAAACTCCTTTGGATGTGATTTATGCGCGTGACGTCACAAAATCCACGGAAGTGGTTGGACCCCATCGGACCCGATAGAAAAGCCTCTTGTTTTCTTCGACAAAATTCCACAGTATTCTGGACATCTGTGTTGGTGAATCTTTTGCAATTTGTTTAATGAACAATGGAGGCTGCAAAGAAGAACGTTGTAGGTGGGATCGATCGGTGTCTTAGCGGCTAAGTACAATACTTACAGCAACACAACAAGGACTACTTACTACGCTTAGCCGATGCTTGCCGCCAAACCCACGGATGAAGTCCTTCGTCGCGCAGTTGATCGCTGGAATGCAGGTGAGCACGGCTGTTGATGGGAAGATGAGGGCTGGCTGGCGTAGGTGGAGCGCTAATGTTTTATCATAGTTCTGTGAGGTCCGGTTGCTAAGTTACTAAATTAGCCTTAGCGTCGTTAGCAACAGCATTTTTAAGCCTTACCAGGCTGAGAATTTTTAACCGTGTAGTTACATGTACATGGTTTAATAGTATTGTTGATCTTCTGTCTATCCTTCCAGTCAGGGGTTTATTTCTTTTGTTTCTATCTTCATTTGAGAACGATGCTATCACGTTAGCTCAGTAGCTAAGTGTGTCACCGATGTATTGTCGTGGGGATAAAAGTCACTTTAAATGTCCATTTCGCGTGCTCGACTCTCATTTTCAAGAGGTTATAGTAGCCGAGGTGGTTTAAAATACAAATCCGTGATCCACAATAGAAAAAGGAGAGAGTACATAGTTCTGTGAGGTCCGGTTGCTAAGTTGCTAAATTAGCCTTAGCGTCGTTAGCAACAGCATAGTCAGCCTTACCAGGCTGAGAATTTTTAACCGTGTAGTTACATGTACATGGTTTAATAGTATTTTTGATCTTCTGTCTATCCATCCAGTCAGGGTTTTTTAAAATTTAGTTTCTATCTGCATTTGAGACTGCTATGCTATCACGTTGGCTACGTAGCTAGGTTAGCTTCTATTTTTTTAGCTTCGAAAAGCTGAATATTATTAATCTTGTATTTACATGTTCATGGTTTAATAGTATTTTTGATCTTCTGTCTATCCATCCAGTCAGGGTTTTTTTTTTTTTAGTTTCTATCTGCATTTGAGACTGATGCTATCACGTTGGCTACGTTGCTAGGTTAGCTTCTATTTTTTTAGCTTCGCAAAGCTGAATATTATTAATCGTGTATTTACATGTACATGGTTTAATAGTATTTTTGCTCTTCTGTCTATCCTTCCAGTCGGGTTTATTTATTTTGTTTCTATCTTCATTTGAGAACGATGCTAGCACGTTAGCTCAGTAGCTAAGTGTGTCACCGATGTATTGTCTTGGAGATAAAAGTCACTTTAAATGTCCATTTCGCGTGCTCGACTCTCATTTTCAAGAGGATATAGTATCTGAGGTGGTTTAAAATACAAATCTGTGATCTACAATAGAAAAAGGAGAGGGTGTGGAATCCAATGAGCCAGCTTGTACCTAAGTTACGGTCAGAGCGAAAAAAGATACGTCCATCACTGCCTCTCAAGTCCTTCACTGTAACGTTCCTCATCTACGAATCTTTCATCCTCGCTCAAATTAATGGGGTAATCGTCACTTTCTCGGTCCGAATCTCTCTCGCTCCATTGTAAACAATGGGGAATTGTGAGGAATACTAGCTCCTGTGACGTCACGCTACTTCCGGTACAGGCAAGGCTTTTTTTTTTATCAGCGAGCAAAAGTTGCGAACTTTATCGTCAATTTTCTCTACTAAATCCTTTCAGCAAAAATATGGCAATATCGCGAAATGATCAAGTATGACACATAGAATGGATCTGCTATTCCCGTTTAAATAAAAAAAATTCATTTCAGTAGGCCTTTAATGATAACACAAGAATATTTAATACATATAGTTAATATTGTTAACATGTTAAAGGTGTTTAAAAATAATGCAAGCATGTTTAACACATATAGTTAATATTAACAAGTTAAAGGTGTTTAAAGATAATACAAGCATGTTTAACACATAGTTAATATTGTTAACAAGTTAAAGGTGTTTAAAGATAATACATGCATGTTTAACACATATAGATTCCTTTGTTTCATGAAGACAAGAATATAAGTTGGTGTATTACCTGATTCTGACGATTTGCATTGATTGGAATCAAACAGTGGTGCTGATAACGTCCGCATTTTCAAATGGAGGAGAAAAAAAGTCCTCCTTTCTGTCCTATACCACATGAAAGTGGTTGGTTTTTGGCATCTTATTTGTCCAGCTTCCATACTCCTTTGTATACACTTTACAAGAAATACATTGGCGGCAAACTCCGTAGCTTGCTAGCTTGTGCACGCCAGCTTTCTGAGACTCCTAGCGCAGGCAGGATGAAGCAGAGCTTTTATTGTGAAGGCAGGAACTGTGCAGTCTGTCTTTAGAGTTTTGACGACAGGTACGGCGCCAGAGTTTGTTGAAATAAAAAGTGTTTCTCGCCTTCCTGTCGGTAATTTTTCCTTAATATTGAGCTGGCAGCAGCCAGCGTCATCTCAGAAGACTCTCGGGTGCCGTGAATGTCAATCAAGTGACGAAAGTGACGTCATACTGAAGATTTATGATCGCTCATTTTTAGGACTATTTTTTTAATGCCTGGCTGGCGAACGACTGACACACCCTACGCGATCGACCGGTAGCTCGCGATCGACGTAATGTGCACCCCTGCTTTAGATGCATGAAAGATAAGCTTGAGTTAAAGGCCTACTGAAAGCCACTACTACCAACCATGCAGTCTGATAGTTTATACATCAATGATGAGATCTTAACATTGCAACACATGCCAATACGGCCGGGTTAACTTATAAAGTGACATTTTAAAATTCCCGGGAAATATCCGGCTGAAACATCGCGGTATGATGACGTATGCGCGTGACGAAGTCCGAGTAACGGAAGTTATGGTACCCCGTAGAATCCTATACAAAAAGCTCTGTTTTCATTTCATAATCCCACAATATTCTGGACATCTTTTGCAATTTTTTTAATGAACAACGAAGGCTGCAAAGAAGACAGTTGTAGGTGGGATCAGTGTATTAGCAGCGGACTACAGCAACACAACCAGGAGGACTTTGTTGCCGCGCTAGCCGCCGACCTCACCTTGACTTTCTACGTCTCCGGGCCGCCAAACGCATCAGGTGAAGTCCTTCGTCCTTCTGCCGATCGCTGGAACGCAGGTGAGCACGGGTGTTGATGAGCAAATGAGGGCTGGCTGGCGTAGGTGGAGAGCTAATTTTTTATCATAGCTCTGTGCAGTAATCACGTTAGCTCGTAGCTAAAGCATTTCGCCGATGTATTGTCGTGGAGATAAAAGGCACCGAATGTCCATTTCGCGTTCTCGACTGTCATTTTGAAGAGGATATAGTATCCGAGGTGGTTTAAAATACAAATCCGTGATCCACAATAGAAAAAGGAGAGTGTGGAATCCAATGAGCCAGCTTGTACCTAAGTTACGGTCAGAGCGAAAAAAGATACGTCCATCGCTGCCTCTCAAGTCATTCACTGTAACGTTCCTCATCTACGAATCTTTCATCCTGGCTCAAATTAATGGGGTAATCATCACTTTCTCGGTCCGAATCTCTCTCGCTCCATTGTAAACAATGGGGAATTGTGAGGAATACTAGCTCCTGTGACGTCACGCTACTTCCGGTACAGGCAAGGCTTTTTTTTATCAGCAAGAAAGTTGCGAACTTTATCGTCGATTTTCTCTACTAAATCCTTTCAGCAAAAATATGGCAATATCGCGAATATACATTCATATTAAACATGCTGTGTTTTTAAAGTACATTTAGCACAATCACTGTTTAAAGGCCTACTGAAAGTCACTACTACTTACCACGCAGTCTGATAGTTTATATATCAATGATGAGATCTTAACATTGCAACACATGCCAATACGGCCGGGTTAACTTATAAAGTGCAATTTTAAATTTCCCGGGAAACTTCCGGCTGAAAACGTCTCGGTATGATGACGTTTGCGCGTGACGTCAAGGGTTGAAGGAGACATTTTGGAATAGCACGGTTGCCAGCTTAAATCGTCTGTTTTCATCGCTAAATTCCACAGTATTCTGGACATCTGTGTTGGTGAATCTTTTGCAATTTGTTCAATGAACAATGGAGACTGCAAAGAAGAAAGCTGTAGGTGGGATCGATGTATTAGCGGCTGGCTGCAGCAACACAACCAGGAGGACTTTGACTTGGATAACAGACGCACTAGCGTGAGTACAGCTTTGGCTTCCAAACATTTGATCGCTTGCCCGTACGTGCGTGGCGCTATGTGCATGTCACGTACGTAACTTTGGGGAAATATATGTTTCTTGCCGACTCTGATGGCGGCCGGGGTGTCGTCGTAAGCTACAACGCCCGCCGCCGCGCCGCTGTCCTCACCTTGACTTCCTCCGTCTCCGGGCCGCCGACTGCATCGATGATCGGGTGAAGTCCCTCGTCGCGCCGTCGATCGCTGGAACGCAGGTGAGCACGGGTGTTAATAAGCAGATGAGAGCTGGCGTAGGTGGAGAGCTAATGTTTTTAGCATAGCTCTGTCGAGGTCCCGTAGCTAAGTTAGCTTCAATGGCGTCGTTAGCAACAGCATTGCTAGGCTTCGCCAGGCGGTACAGCATTAACCGTGTGGTTACAGGTCCAGGGTTTAATAGTAATAGTAGTATTGTTTCACCATTCCTAAAAGACTACAATTTAGCCTCCAACAAATAACAGGACTTAGAAATGTTCCGGTCTCAGATGCTGCTTTTGTGCCATTTTTTGCGACTGAATGGAATGCTAACGTGGGTGATTCCAATCTAACAATTGATTTTGGTCTGGTAGTGGTCGTTCCACTGCCATCGTTCTATCATACAATACCTCAATGCTGACGAGGCAAAATTCCATTCTAACAACTATTATGCGCTTTGACAGAAATGTTGCTCTTTTGCATCTCAACAGTTGTTTTTTTTCACTACAATAGATTGGCACCAGCTACTAGACTGGATCTGACAAATCTAAGGCTATGAGCGTGTAGTGGATTGTCCGAAGCTTAAGCAGGCAACAAAAGTAGTTTAGTACAACAAATGTATTTACCCATTATCAGAAGTGCAGGTTGAATTGAGTTGGCCGTGCAGACAAACCACAAGTTACTCCGGAGCAAACAAGACACACACAAGCCAAAATCACTCTCCAGTTCCGGTCTTCTGCCATTTTTTATGTCTTTTGTGCGTCATCGTTCCTTATCGAGTGCGTCAGTGTCTTTTATCTTTTCCCTATCTGTTCCATAACAACTCGAATCCTTTAGACAGTCAACACATTCTGTAGACAGGTTGGCACTACTTAACATTCACTTTTGTCCCACAACTGGTCCATTCAATGGCACAAAATACAAGAGTATTAAAAATGAGCGGACATTCTTAAAAGACAAGAAATATAGGTCAAAAGGTCAGAAATTCTACTGCAAGCGTGAATTGATAAAGCCTACTTGAGTGAGAGGTGGAAGGTTTTCATAGGTATCGTTATAGACTACTGACATTCTGGTCTTGTGACAACCCTTGTAGAGTGTATCTTTTACAAAACAGGACCCCCACCACCCAGCTAGTGGTGCATATTTGACCACACTTTTTATTGACGACCATTTTACAACAACTCCTTTCTTTGCCAACATGTTCTCATTTGCAATGACAGCTATAGTGTTTTTTCTTCTGTTAAACACACACACACACAAGCATGCACACAAGCATGCACACACGCACATTTTTGTATTTGTTACCTTCTTGAGACCTCTGAAAAAGGCCTACCTCTTTAGGACCACCCTTTCTAGATATACTAGGATTTGTATTTACAACATTAATAGTACAGTCGTGGTCAAAAGTTGACATACACTTGTAAAGAACATAATGTCATGGCTGTCTTGAGTTTCCAATAATTTCTACAACTCTTGTTTTTTTGTGATAGAGTGATTGGAGCACATACTTGTTGGTCACAAAAAACATTCATGAAGTTTGGTTCTTTTATGAATTTATTATGGGTCTACTGAAAATGTGAGCAAATGTGCTGGGTCAAAAGTATACATACAGCAATGTTAATATTTGCTTACATGTCCCTTGGCAAGTTTCACTGCAATAAGGCGCTTTTGGTAGCCATCCACAAGCTTCTGGTAAGTTTCTGGTTGAATTTCTGACCACTCCTCTTGACAAAATTGGTGCAGTTCAGCTAAATGTGTTGGTTTTCTGACATGGACTTGTTTCTTCAGCATTGTCCACACATTTAAGTCAGGACTTTGGGAAGGCCATTCTAAAACCTTCATTCTAGCCTGATTTAGCCATTCCTTTTTCACTTATCAAATCAAATCAACTTTCTTTATAAAGCACATTTAAAATTTACCACAAGGGTAGCCAAAGTGCTGTACAATGGGCAGGGTAAAAGATAATACGAGAACCGAGCAAACACAACACAACACAAACAGAACACGATGAAAAATAAATAAATAAGATATAAAAACAGGATCACAGCAGGTGTATTATGGGGCGCCATTGCAGGATGGATATCACTCACTTTTGACGCGTGTTTGGGGTCATTGTCCTGTTGGAACACCCAACTGCATCCAAGACCCAACATCCGAGCTGATGATTTTTTAGGTGGTCCTGAAGAATTTGGAGGTAATCCTCCTTTTTCATTGTCCCATTTACTCTCTGTAAAGCACCAGCAGAACATGCCCAGAGCGTAATACTACCACCACCATGCTTGACGGTAGGAATGGTGTTCCTGGTCTCACCTTTTCTCCTCCAAACATATTGCTGGGTATTGTGGCCAAACAGCTCAATTTTTGTTTCATCTCACTACATAACTTTCCTCCAGAAGGTCTTATCTTTGTCCATGTGATGTCAGATGAAACAAAACATTTTTTATTTTTTTTTTTACTACATTTTCTAAATAGCTTGTCCATCACTGTCTATTTGGCCTACTTCACATGTGAATAGTTTGAATACTGCAAACTAAAATACAGTAACACCTCATTTGTGTTTTATGTTCTGCAGACGTCCAGCAGGTGTCAGCAGAGAGTCAAGAAGAGATTCCCTCCGGGCAGCAGGAGTGGAGCTCCAGTGTGGGACAAAAGGAGCTCGAGCCCCCACACATTAAAGAGGAAGAGGAGGAACTGTGGGAGCAGCTTCAAAGGTTGGAGGAGGCTAATGATGAAGATGGAGCTCAGTCCTTACAGCTTCATCACAGTCAAAGTGAGGAGAACAGAGGGGCGGAGCTTGTAACTCAACACATCACAGAAGCTGATGGAGAGCATTGTGAAGATATAAAGTCAGAACCAGACAGCATCTTTGCTCCACTGTCAGACATGGACCACATGATGTCAGACTCTTCTGATCACAGTGACCACATCCAAAAACCTATGGAGAGTAAAAATGACTCTAAAGGTGATACGACACATCACACTAACAACAAACACTTTGACTGCTCTGAATGTGGAAAATCATTTAGACAGTATAGTAATTTTACAGAACACGTGAGAACACATACTGGAGAAAAACCTTTTACTTGCTCTGTTTGTAAGAAGGGTTACTCTACAAAGGGTCACATGTCCACACACATGAGAACACACACTGGGGAGAAACCTTTTGCTTGCTCAGCTTGTGCTAAACGATTCTACACTAACAAATCCTTGATATTACACATGAGAACACATACTGGAGAGAAACCTTTTACTTGCTCTGTTTGTAAGAAGAGTTTCTCCAGAAAGCATCACATGACCACACACATGAGAACACACACTGGAGAGAAACCGTTTAGTTGCACTGTGTGTGTTAAAAGGTTCATGTATAAGCAGCAGGTCAGTACACACAAGTGTGTAACAGTCATGGAAGCTGCAGTGATTTAAAAAATATTAAAGGCCTACTGAAATGTATTTTTTTTTTTATTTAAACGGGTATAGCAGATCCATTCTATGTGTCATACTTGATCATTTCGCGATATTGCCATATTTTTGCTGAAAGGATTTAGTATAGAACAACGACGATAAAGGTCGCAACTTTTGGTCTCTGATTTAAAAAGAAGCCTTGCCTGTACCGGAAGTAGCGTGACGTCACCGGAGGAAAGGCTCCTCACATTTCCCCATTGTTTACACCAGCAGCGAGAGAGATTCGGACCGAGAAAGCGACGTCTACCCCATTAATTTGAGCGAGGATGAAAGATTCGTGGATGAGGGACGTGAGAGTGAAGGACTAGAGTGCAGTGCAGGACATATCTTTTTTCGCTCTGACCGTAACTTAGGTACAAGCTGGCTCATTGGATTCCACACTTTCTCCTTTTTCTATTGTGGATCACGGATTTGTATTTTAAACCACCTCGGATACTATATCCTCTTGAAAATGAGAGTCGAGAACGCGAAATGGACATTCACAGTGACTTTTATCTCCACGACAATACATCGGCGGAGCTCTTTAGCTACGGAGCTAACGTGATAGCATCGGGCTTAACTGCAGATAGAAACAAAAGAAATAAACCCCTGACTGGAAGGATAGACAGAAAATTAACAATACTATTAAACCATGGACATGTAACTACACGGTTAATGCTTTCCATGCTGGCGAAGCTTAACAATGCTGTTGCTAACGACGCCATTGAAGCTAACTTAGCAACGGGACCTCACAGAGCTATGCTAAAAACATTAGCTATCCACCTACGCCAGCCCTCATCTGCTCATCAACACCCGTGCTCACCTGCGTTCCAGCGATCGACGGAGAGACGATCATAGATGCGGTCAGCGGCCTGGAGACGGAGGAAGTCAAGGTGAGGTCGGCGGCTAGCGCGTCTGCTATCCATCTCAAAGTCCTCCTGGTTGTGTTGCTGTAGTCCGCCGCTAATACACCGATCCCACCTACAACTTTCTTCCTTGCAGTCTCCATTGTTCATTAAACAAATTGCAAAAGATTCACCAACACAGATGTCCAGAATACTGTGGAATTTTGAGATGAAAACAGAGCTTTTTGTATTGGTTCCAATGGGTCCGAATACTTCCGTTTCAACGATTGACGTCACGCGCATACGTCATCATACATAGACGTTTTCAACCGGAAGTTTAGCTGGAAATTTAAAATGTCACTTTATAAGTTAACCCGGCCGTATTGGCATGTGTTGCAATGTTAAGATTTCATCATTGATATATAAACTATCAGACTGCGTGGTCGCTAGTAGTGGCTTTCAGTAGGCCTTTAAACAGTGATTGTGCTAAATGTACTTTAAAAACACAGCATGTTTAATATGAATGTATATTTTATGTTGTATGTAGTGCTTCTCATCTTCTAGTGTTGGCCTGTAGTTACTTTTTAAGTTGTGTGCATTAATAAAATATATATGTGGCTAATGTTTTATTTCATTTTCTCATTGTTAAAGAGAGAAAATCTTAGTATTTTAATTTTTTTTGTGTCTCTTATAAATTCACAGATTTTTTCCAATGGATTTTGTTGATGTTATTATCCAATTAAAAGTATGAATGAATAAAATTGTTAACAAAGGTTTGACTCTGGTAGATTAGCAGCATTGTTACATCATGAATGTTAACTACTGCAAAACGTCAACCGAAGAAGAAAAAGGCTGAAGTTAGCAACACATCACTGAACTTTCGAGCCATCGCGAGTGGAGTTGGTTGTTTTTATTGCTGCATTTGTACTTATTTCACCACACATCTTCACTTTTAATACTAAAGTCTTCTTAAAATATATTGTTGTAGACTTCTAAGATTGATGTTTCTAATGTGTGTGTAGTCTGTGGAAAGGGTTGTTGTCCCTTGTGGATCCATTTGTTCACTTGCACATATACAAACCCCGTTTCCATATGAGTTGGGAAATAGTGTTAGATGTAAATATAAATGGAATACAATGATTTGCAAATCATTTTCAACCCATATTCAGTTGAATATGCTACAAAGACAACATATTTGATGTTCAAACTGATAAACTTTTTTTTTTTGCCAAATAACGATTAACTTTAGAATTTGATGCCAGCAACACGTGACAAAGAAGTTGGGAAAGGTGGCAATAAATACTGATAAAGTTGAGGAATGCTCATCAAACACTTATTTGGAACATCCCACAGGTGAACATGCAAATTGGGAACAGGTGGGTGCCATGATTGGGTATAAAAGTAGATTCCATGAAATGCTCAGTCATTCACAAACAAGGATGGGGCGAGGGTCACCACTTTGTCAACAAATGTATGAGCAAATTGTTGAACAGTTTAAGAAAAACCTTTCTCAACCAGCTATTGCAAGGAATTTAGGGATTTCACCATCTACGCTCCGTAATATCATCAAAGGGTTCAGAGAATCTGGAGAAATCACTGCACATAAGCATATATATACACTACCGTTCAAAAGTTTGGGGTCACATTGAAATGTCCTTATTTTTGAAGGAAAATCACTGTACTTTTCAATGAAGATAACTTTAAACTAGTCTTAACTTTAAAGAAATACACTCTATACATTGCTAATGTGGTAAATGACTATTCTAGCTGCAAATGTCTGGTTTTTGGTGCAATATCTACATAGGTGTATAGAGGCCCATTTCCAGCAACTATCACTCCAGTGTTCTAATGGTACAATGTGTTTGCTCATTGGCTCAGAAGGCTAATTGATGATTAGAAAACCCTTGTGCAATCATGTTCACACATCTGAAAACAGTTTAGCTCGTTACAGAAGCTACAAAACTGACCTTCCTTTGAGCAGATTGAGTTTCTGGAGCATCACATTTGTGGAGTCAATTAAACGCTCAAAATGACCAGAACAAGAGAACTTTCATCTGAAACTCGACAGTCTATTCTTGTTCTTAGAAATGAAGGCTATTCCACAAAATTGTTTGGGTGACCCCAAACTTTTGAACGGTAGTGTATATATATATATATATATATATATATCCTTACGTAACATCACCAGAATGATTGACAATTAGGAGGACCAATAGTCAACATGATCCACAACATCTTATAGTATACCTTTAAGTCTTTCATATATATATATATATATATATATATATATATATATATATATATATATATATATATATATATATGACCCATAACCTCCCTGCTTGGCACTCAGCAACAAAGGGTTGGAGTTGGGGGTTAAATCACCAAAATGATTCCCGGGCGCGGCGCCGCTGCTGCCCACTGCTCCCCAAGGGGATGGGACAAATGCAGAGGACAAATTTCGCCACATCTAGTGTGTGTGTGACAATCATTGGTACTTTAATCTTTAATTTAATATATATATATATATATATATATATATATATATATATATATATATATATATATATATATATATATATATATATATATATATATATATATATATATAGGATGTGGAGGGGGTTTGGGGGGTGAGCAGTGAAAATAGTGAGTTCAGATAGCATAAGAACAAGTATATACATTTGATTATTTACATTTGATTATTTACATTTGATTATTTACAATCTGGGGAGGTGGGATGTGGTGGGGGGAGGGTGTTAGTCTAGGGTTGAAGGAGCATGATTTAAGACTAGAGATGTCCGATAATATTGGCCTGCCGATATTATCGGCCGATAAATGCTTTAAAATGTAATATCGGAAATTATCGGTATCGTTTTTTTTATTATCAGTATCGCTTTTTGTTGTTGTTTTTTTTTGTTTTTTTATTAAATCAACATAAAAAACACCAATTACACTTACAATTAGTAAGTGTAATTTCCCTCCCTCATTTACACTCATTCACACAAAAGGGTTGTTTCTTTCTGTTATTAATATTCTGGTTCCTACATTATATATCAATATATATCAATACAGTCTGCAAGGGATACAGTCCGTAAGCACACATGATTGTGCGTGCTGCTGGTCCACTAATAGTACTAACCTTTAACAATTAATTTTACTCATTTTCATTAATTACTAGTTTCTATGTAACTGTTTTTACATTGTTTTACTTTCTTTTTTATTCAAGAAAATGTTTTAAATGTATTTATCTTAATTTTTTATTTTTTTTTATTTTTTAAAGGACCTTATCTTCCCCATACCTGGTTGTCCAAATTAGGCATAATAATGTGTTAATCCCACGACTGTATATATCGGTATCGGTTGATATCGGTATCGGTAATTAAGAGTTGGACAATATCGGAATATCGGATATCGGCAAAAAAGCCATTATCGGACATCCCTAGTTAAGACCTTTGTTGGATCGGAATCTGGGTTTAACGTGGTTTGTGGAGCTCCCCCTGGTGTTGTGGTTATGGCGGTCATTTACGTTATGGAAGTAGTTTGACATGTACTTCGGTATCAGGGAGGTGTAGCGGATTTTATAGACTAGGCTCAGTGCAAGTTGTTTTACTCTGTCCTCCACCCTGAGCCAGCCCACTTTGGGTAGGAGTGAGGTGTGATCTGGGGTGGAGGTCTAGAAGTAACCTGACTAGCTTGTTCTGGGATGTTTGGAGTCTAGATGTCTCATACCAAAGACTATAAAAATGGGACCCATTGCCTCCCTGCTTGACACTCAGCATCAAGGGTTGGAATTGGGGGTTAAATCGCCAAAATTATTCCCAGGCGCAGCCAACGCTGCTGCTTACTGCTCCCCTCACTTCCCAGGGGGTGATCAAGGGTGTATGGGTCAAATGCAGAGAATAATTTCGCCACACCTTGTGTGGAGTTAAAAACTCAAGAAGTGTCAGTAATCCATGCCCTACATGGTCAGAATCATTGATAACTACAATTCCCAGAATGCCAAGGTAAAATGGCCGCCAAAATGACTGATTGAAGGCACCTGAAAAGGAAAGAGGTTCAGTCAGACTCATTCACCAAACAAGCTACATGCAAGGAAGAACAGCAAGCAGCCACAACCGCAAGATCAACTCTACAAGTTTCTCCAAACACACCAATGGTCGGTGAATATGCTTCATTTGATGACGGTCGAAATGTTTAGTTTGATATGCTTAACTTGGACCTGCAAGCTTTGATTGATTGATTGATTGATTGAGACTTTTATTAGTAGGTTGTAGTGATGGGTTGATGAGGCCTCGTGAAGCGTTTCGACACATTGCAAAACTGTATTGATACTTTGTCGATACTGTGTCACTAAATACTGACATCTGCTGGACATTAAAAATCCCTACAGGCAACCTATGGACCGACTCAACTGACACTGATATTATGACCTAGTATATACAATAATATAAACCAAGTCATTGTATTTCATTTAGGATTATTTCATATCTTCATTTAAATAAAAATATATTTTTATCTTTTTTAGATACAGTCAAATAATGTGGACATGTATCATGACTAGGATGGTAGAAGGTGGAGATTGAACCCCAGCAACCGATTGCTGGCACAGCCACGCTACCAACTTCGCCACGCCGTCATTCCTGTACCTTCTCTAGTAACAGTAGTGATGGGTCCTGCAACACAGATGCATAGGCGCATGCGTCGAGCTCATAGAGCGAAACCCTGTGTCGGTGCGCGTACCGCTTTTAGAAAGTCACGTGACCGATCATGAGCTGCTTTGGTCACGTGACCGATACGCGAACTGTATCGCACTGACGCCTCCTCTGTGCCCTGTGAGCAACATTCCCTCTAAGGTGCGCGCCTGCGCAATTGCGCAGTGCTCAAGCGTCCTCCGCGCACACCGTGCGCCGCACAGCCAATATATGCCGCGCACCAAATCAAACCCATCTGAATTCTAAACAAAATAAAGACATTTATTCTGTGTAATTCTGCAATGCAACTCTGAGTGACAGTGACAACAAGCGGCCCTAACGGTGTTCGTCAACAACACGCATTGCGCCGCTTCCTAATAAACACAGTTTGACGCGTAGGCGTCAGTGCGATACAGTTCATGAGCGGTCACGTGACCAGAACAGCTCATGAGCGGTCACGTGACCAAAACAGCTCGTGTTCGGTCACGTGACTTTCTAAAAGCGATACGCGCACCGACACAGGGTATCGCTCTATGAGCTCGACGCATGCGCCGATGCATCGGTGTTGCCGGACCCATCAATAGTAGGTTGCACAGTGAAGTACATATTCCGTACAATTGACCACTAAATGGTAACACCCGAATAAGTTTTTCAACTTGTTTAAGTCGGGGTCCACTTAAATTGATTCATGATACAGATATATACTATCAGATTTATACTATCATCATAATACAGTCATCACACAAGATAATCACATTGAATTATTTACATTATTTACAATCAGGGGTGTGGAGGGTGGGGGGGGGGGGGATATGGACATCAAGTAGTGGACATAGAGAGAGAGAGAGAGAGAGAGAGATCAGAAGGCATAAGAAAAAGTATCTGCATTTGATTGTTTACATTTGATTATTAACAATCCGGGGAGGGTGTTAGTTTAGGGTTTTAGCTGCCTGGAGGTGAACTTTTATTGCGGTTTTGAAGGAGGATAGAGATGCCCTTTCTTTTATACCTGTTGGGAGCGCATTCCACATTGATGTGGCATAGAAGGAGAATGAGTTAAGACCTTTGTTAGTTCGGAATCTGGGTTTAACGTGGTTAGTGGAGCTCCCCCTGGTGTTGTGGTTATGGCGGTCATTTACGTTAAGGAAGTAGTTTGACATGTACTTCGGTATCAGGGAGGTGTAGCGGATTTTATAGACTAGGCTTGTTGCTAGCTTGTTAATTTGCTTACTGAACTATCTTAATTTGTTTGTTTGAACTGCTGGCTTCAAGTTGAATTACTGCATTACACTTTGAGCATTGATTGCATAATGTGTTTGACCACTTTAAAGCACACGTGAAAGTTTAAAGCTTAAGTTAAAATGGCAAATGGTTAAAGTTAAAAGGTTTAAAGTCAAAGCTTATGGTTTATTGTTTTAAAGTTAAAAGTACAAAAGATTAATGCAAAGTTAAAGGATAAATTAATGTTTAACTCTTGCTAAAAGTTAAAACATTGTATAGAAAGTTTAAAACATTATTCAGAGGTTTAAAAGCATTTGTAAAACATTGTTTGAAAATACCTGTGTAATTTAGATTAAAGGCCTACTGAAATATTTTTATTTATTTAAACGGGGATAGCAGCTCCATTCTATGTGTCATACTTGATCATTTCGCGATATTGCCATATTTTTGCTGAAAGGATTTAGTAGAGAACATCGACGAAAAAGTTTGCAACTTTTGTTCGCTGATAAAAAAAGCCTTGCCTGTACCGGAAGTAGCGTGACGACACAGGTTGAAAGGCTCCTCACATTTCCCCATTGTTTACACCAGCAGCGAGAGCGATTCGGACCGATAAAGCGACGATTACCCCATTAATTTGAGCCAGGATTAAAGATTCGTGGATGAGGAATGTGAGAGTGAAGGACTAGAGTGCAGTGCAGGACTTATCTTTTTTCGCTCTGACCGTAACTTAGGTAAAAGGGCTCATTGGATTCCACACTTTCTCACGGATTTGTATTTTAAACCACCTCGGATACTATATCCTCTTGAAAATGAGAGTCGAGAACGCGAAATGGACATTCACAGTGACTTTTATCTCCACGACAATACATCGGTGAAGCACTTTAGCTACGGAGCTAACGTGATAGCATCGTGCTTAAATGCAGATAGAAACAAAATAAATAAGCCCCTGACTGGAAGGATAGACAGAAGATCAACAATACTACTATCAGGAGACACCGAACCAAACACTGGACCTGTAACTACACGGTTAATGCTGCCCAGCCTGTCGAAGCCTAGCAATGCTGTTGCTAACGACGCCACTGAAGCTAACTTAGCTACGGGACCTCGTCAGAGCTATGCTAAAAACATTAGCTCTCCACCTACGCCAGCCCTCATCTGCTCATCAACACCCGTGCTCACCTGCGTTCCAGCGATCGACGGCGCAACGGAGGACTTCACCACGATCATCGGTGCGGTCGGCGGCTAGCGTCGGATAGCGCGTCTGCTACCCAACTCAAAGTCCTCCTGGTTGTGTTGCTGCAGCCGGCCGCTAATACACCGATCCCACCTACAGCTTTATTCTTTGCAGTCTTCATTGTTCATTAAACAAATTGCAAAAGATTCACCAACACAGATGTCCAGATGTCTGTTTTCACCACATAATTCCACAGTATTCTGGACATCTGTGTTGGTGAATCTTTTGCAATTTGTTCAATGAACAATGGAGACTGCAAAGAAGAAAGCTGTAGGTGGGATCAGTGTATTAGTGGCTGGCTGCAGCAACACAACCAGGAGGACTTTGAGTTGGATAGCAGAGGCGCTATCATCATCATCATCATCATTTCTTTTTATTCCTTTCATGAAAATGCATATATACAAGCCATGTACAGTTGACACTTTCATTGTTTTTTTGTTTCTTATACATTTCCATGATCAGAAAGGAGCAGATGGAAGAATTCTATTCTTATATTTATCTGCCCCCTTTTTAACACAAATTATTTAAATGACTTTATCACTGTTCCCTCCACCAACACCCAAACATACTTTTAATTTTTCGGTTAAGCATTTTCAAAATGACAAGTTCCAATCAAAAAGCAGTTTGATATAATTCCAGTTGTCTCTTTTTGTAACTCTTTTTAAATTCAAAGATATTCTTGCAACTTTTTAAGTCTTTGTCCAGAGAATTCCATGCTTTCACACCAGCAACAGCTATCCGACGCTAGCCGCCGACCGCACCGATGATCGGGTGAAGTTCTCCGTCGCGCCGTCGATCTCTGGAACGCAGGTGAGCACGGGTGTTGATGAGCAGATGAGGGCTGGCGCAGGTGGAGAGCTAATGTTTTTAGCATAGCTCTGTCGAGGTCCCGTAGCTAAGTTAGCTTCAATGGTGTCGTTAGCAACAGCATTGCTAGGCTTCGACAGGCTGGACAGCATTAACCGTGCGGTTACAGGTCCAGAGTTTGGTTCGGTGTCTCCTGATAGTAGTATTGTTGATCTTCTGTCTATCCTTTCAGTCAGGGGCATGTTTCTTCTGTTTCTATCCGCAGCTAAGCACGATGCTATCACGTTAGCTCCGAAGCTAAAGTGCTTCGCCAATGTATTGTCGTGGAGGTAAAAGTCACTGTGAATGTCCATTTCGCGTTCTCTACTCTCATTTTCAAGAGGATATAGTATCCGAGGTGGTTTTAAATACAAATCCGTGATCCACAATAGAAAAAGGAGAAAGTGTGGAATCCAATGAGCCCTTGTACCTAAGTTACGGTCAGAGCGAAAAAAGATACACCCTGGCGTCCTGCACTGCACTCTAATCCTTCACTGTCACTTTCCTCATCCACAAAACTTTCATCCTCGCTCAAATTAATGGGGTAATCGTCGCTTTCTCGGTCCGAATCGCTCTCGCTGCTGGTGTAAACAATGTGCAGATGTGAGGTGCTCTTCAACCTGTGACGTCACGCTACTTCCGGTACAGGCAAGGCTTTTTTATCAGCGACCAAAAGTTGCGAACTTCATCGTCGATGTTCTCTACTAAATCCTTTCAGCAAAAATATGGAAATATCGCGAAATGATCAAGTATGACACATAGAGTGGATCTGCTATCCCCGTTTAAATAAGAACATTTCATTTCAGTAGGCCTTTAATACCTAGTGTGTGTGTGTGACAATCATGGAGACTTAAGATAAGTATGCGTTTATTAAGTATCTGTGTTCGTGTGGATGTGGCTTTAATGTTGGTTATGGTCTGCTGAGGACCTCTGCATCAATGATGATTTTGAGTAAGCTTGTGTGAGTTCATACAGCCTATAGATCAGGGGTGTCAAACGTAAGGCCCGAGGGCCGGATCAGGCCCGCGAACAGATTTTATCCGGCCTGCGGGATGAGTTTGCTAAGTATAAAAATGAGCCAAAACTTGAATGAAAGAAACTGCTATTCTAAATGTGTCCTCTAGATGTCGCAATAGCAATTCTTTGTAGATGATGCTACATATGTAAAAAAAAAATATATATATATATCACGTTAGTACATCAGTCCGAGGAAAATGAGCAAACTACATAAATATCATCCTGTAATTTGATTTTTATTTTTATTTTTTTATCTTGATAGATTGAAAATTAACACCAATGAGTTGACTGATTAACATTATCACATAATTTATTCAGAAAGTATAAATAACGACAAATAAAGGTAGAATTTTTTTGTGGGTGGAGTCTTTGCAGAAAATCATGTTTTTTTTCATTTTTTGCCTCTGAGTCATTTGATTTTGAATATCTATGGCAGAAATACAAAACCTCCCATATGAGGAAAAAACATCACTGACATCTGACATCACATGGCCAAAGATAAGACCTTCTGGAGGAAAGTTCTGTGGTCAGATGAAACAAAAATGTAGCTGTTTGGAGGAGAAAAGGTGAGGCCTTTAATACCAGGAACACCATTCCTACCGTCAAGCATGGTGGTGGTAGTATTATGCTCTGGGCCTGTTTTGCTGCCAATGGAACTGGTGCTTTACAGAGAGTAAATGGGACAATGGAAAAAGGAGGATTGTCAGGTTCAAACACTGATGACCTATATTAAACAAGACAAGAAGCAAAGAATTAAACAGACATAATTCAATTTGGCTCAATTTGAGGAGAGTTGCCTGGACACTGTACCCTTGCACAGTGTCAGGTTCAAACACTGTGACATCTATTAAACAAGACAAAAAGGCAAGGAATCAAACAGAGACAGAATAAAATTTGGACTCAATGGAGGAGATACCATGTTGACGCTGTACCCTCTACAGCGTCACCCATGCTCTGAAGAAAAAGCTTTTCGTCTCCTCTTTTATTTGAATATTCAATGTTCACGCACAAACGCATGTCACAGCAGGAATAGGAAGTATGTAAAACAGTCATTGTTTTCGGTCACATTGAAGACAAAAAAGGAGGATGTCTCGGGCCTGGGCTCATCCTGGGTCCAGCTGGGGCAAGTCCCCGAGGACAATGGATAACACCTCCCGTCTCCTTCCATCGCACACCGCGGTCCAAAGAGTGTTCCTCTAAAATACTTCAAAGAGCGTTCGTAAAACACTTCAAAGAGACTCCCTCCTGGAAGTTTGAAGTTCCTGCCATCTGTCCGACTTGAATTCACAGTGAAGTTTTACGAGCTTTCTTCCTCTTGGTAGGCCTCGAAGACAACCTTTATCTTCTTATCAGGAACCTAATGTAATACAACATTTCTTTTGTGATAGCTTACAAACAATTATTCCAACACACAGTGTCTCAGCACGCTCTGGTGAAAGATTGTACGCCTCCTCCTTTTATTTGGACTTTCTCTGACCACATGGCAACAGCTGCTTCTAAGGGACGAGGGTCGTAAACAGTTCACAGAAAAGGTCGTAAACAGTTCACAGAAAAGATCGTGAAACAGTTCAAAGAAGCGGTGCCTGGGGGGAGTCTGGTCCTGCTTCCTCTTCGCTTTTGTAGTTCTTGGGTCAGACAATATCTTTCTGTTGATTACAATACATGAAAGAAAACAGAACACCTTCATGTTGCTTCCCATCCTACACAGTGGAGTTTTACAAGCATTCTTCTTGGTAGGTTCAAAGACATGTTTTTGCTTCTCGCTGGGAACTCATTGAAACACAAAGTTTTTGTGATAACTTAGATAAAATTATTCTAACAAGGATTACCTCCAAATTCTTCAGGACCACCTAAAATCATCAGGCCGGAGGTTGGGTCTTGGGCGCAGTTGGGTGTTCCGACAGGACAATGACCCCAAACACACGTCAAAAGTGGTAAAGGAATGGCTAAATCAGGCTAGAATTAAGGGTTTAGAATGGCCTTCCCAAAGTCCTGACTTTGGACAACTGTGGACAATGCTGAAGAAACAAGTCCATGTTAAAAAACCAACACATTTAGCTGAACTGCACCAATTTTGTCAAGAGGAGTAGTCAAAAATTCAAGCAGAAGCTTGTGGATGGCTACCAAAAGTGCCTTATTGCAGTGAAACTTGCCAAGGGACATGTAAGCAAATATTAAAGGCCTACTGAAAGCCACTACTAGCGACCACGCAGTCTGATAGTTTATATATCAATGATGAAATCTTAACATTGCAACACATGCCAATACGGCCGGGTTAGATTAGTAAAGTGCAATTTTAAATTTCCCACAAAATATCCGGCTGAAAACGTCTCGGTATGATGACGTTTGCGCGTGACGTCACGGATTGTAGCGGACATTTTGGGACACCACTGTGGCCAGCTATTAAGTCGTCTTTTTTCATCGCAAAATTCCACAGTGTTCTGGACATCTGTGTTGGTGAATCTTTTGCAATTTGTTTAATGAACAATGGAGACAGCAAAGAAGAAAGCTGTAGGTGGGAAGCGGTGTATTAGCGGCCGGCTGCAGCAACACAAACACGTAGAGAACTGGGACAACAGAGACTCTTACCAGGAGGACTTTGAGTTGGATACGCGCTACCGTGAGTACGCAGCCGCGGCTTCCAAACATTTGATCGCTTGCCCGTACGTGCGTGCCGCCATGTGCATGTCACGTACGTGACTTTGGGGAAATATATGTGCTGTATGAACTTTACGGAGGTGAACGGTACTTTGGGCTGTGGGATTGAGTGTGTTGTACGGGTGTTTGATTTGTATTGGCGGGTTATATGGACGGGAGGGGGGAGGTGTTTGTTATGCGGATTAATTTGTGGCATATTAAATATAAGCCTGGTTGTGTTGTGGCTAATAGAGTATATATATGTCTTGTGTTTATTTACTGTTTTAGTCATTCCCAGCTGAATATCAGGTCCCACCCGCCTCTCACAGCATCTTCCCTATCTGAATTGCTTCCACTGCCCTCTAATCCTTCACTCTCACTTTCCTCATCCACGAATCTTTCATCCTCGCTCAAATTTGGGGGTAATCGTCGCTTTCTCGGTCCGAATCGCTCTCGCTGCTGGTGGCCATGATTGTAAACAATGTGCCGATGTGAGGCGCTCCACAACCTGTGACGTCACGCTACTTCCGGTACAGGCAAGGCTTTTTTATCAGCTACCAAAAGTTGCGAACTTTATCGTCGATGTTCTCTACTAAATCCTTTCAGCAAAAATATGCCAATATCGCGAAATGATCAAGTATGACACATAGAATGGACCTGCTATCCCCATTTAAATAAGAAAATCTCATTTCAGTATCTTATCAGGACTTTGTTATGAAATTTTTGCTGAAATGATTTAGTAGAGAACGACGATAAAGATCGTAACTTTTGGTATCTGACAAAAAAAAGGCTTGCCCCTACCGGAAGTAGCGTGACGTAGTCAGTTGAACATTCCCGCAAAGTTCCCTATTGTTTACAATGATGGCGGCCAGATGTGAGAGCGATTCGGACCGAGAAAGCGACGATTTCCCCATTAATTTGAGCGAGGATGAAAGATTTGTGGATGAGTAAAGTGCAAGTGAAGGACTAGTGGGGAGTTGAAGCTATTCAGATAGGGAAGATGCTGTGAGAGCCGGGGGTGACCTGATATTCAGCTGGGAATGACTACAACAGTAAATAAACACAAGACATATATATACTCTATTAGCCACAACACAACCAGGCTTATATTTAATATGCCACAAATTAATCCCGCATAAAAACACCTAGGTGTTTGTTATGCTAGCTCCTAGCTCCTAGCTACTAGCTCCCGTCCATATAACCCGCCAATACAATTCAAACACCTGCACAACACACACAATCACTCAGCCCAATGGACCGTTCACCTAACCCAAGGTTCATAAAGCTTATATATTTAACCAAAGTTACGTACGTGACACGCACGTACAGGTAAGCGATCAAATGTTTGGAAGCGCAGCTGCGTACTCACGGTACCCCGTCTGCGTCTGTGTATCCAAATCAAAGTAATCCTGGTAAGAGTCTGTGTTGTCCCAGTTCTCTACAGGCGTCTGTGTATCGAAGTCAAAGTCCTCCTGGTAAGAGTCTCTGTTGTCCGAGTTCTTCGATCTTGACTGCATCTTTCGGGAATGTAAACAATGAAACACCGGCTGTGTTGTGTTGCTGACTTCCCTCGCAAAATACTCCGCTTTGCACCGACAACTTTCTTCTTTGCTTGCTCAGCTTCTTTCTCCATAATGCAATGAACAAATTGCAACAGATTCACCAACACAGATGTCCAGAATACTGTGAATAATGACATGAAAACAGAGCTATTTTGTATTGTATTCAATGGGGGAGCCATACCTCTGTTTCACTGGCTACGTCACGCGCATACGTCATCATCCAAAGGAGTTTTCAACCGGAAGTTTAGCGGGAAATTTAAAATGTCACTTTATAAGTTAACCCGGCCGTATTGGCATGTGTTGCAATGTTAAGATTTCATCATTGATATATAAACTATCAGACTGCGTGGTCGCTAGTAGTGGCTTTCTAGGCCTTTAACAATGCTGTATGTATACTTTTGACCCAGCAGAATTGGTCACATTTTCAGTAAAACAATTTATAAACAACCAAACTTCATGAATTTTTTTTTTTGTGACCAACAAGTATGTGCACCATCACTCTATCACAAAAAAATAAGAGTTGTGGAAATGATTGGAAACTCAAGACAGCCATGACACGATGTGCTTTACAAGTGTATGTAAACTTTTGATCACGACTGTATTTGTAGGAAGTTGATGGGCCTCAGAGAGAGATGACACAGAGTAGACACTGAGAGGTGAGACCTGGGGCCGTACTTATCAAGCTTCTTAGAGTGCCATTTTACACTTAAGTCCTGAGAATTTGCGAAATTTAGTCCTACTCTCAAACT
>NC_084757.1:31968126-32030626 GCF_033978785.1 Entelurus aequoreus
CACACTGATGTCACTTTTTGATGCAGTACCACCACCTGCCACGGGCATTCGATGTTGGTTTTCAGCCTTGCTGCTTACGTGCAGTGATTTCTCCAGTTTTCGGAACCTTTTGATGATATTACAGACCTTAAATGGTGAAATCCCTAAATTCCTTGTAATAGCTCGTTGAGAAATGTTGTTTTTAAACTGTTGAACAATTTGCTCACGCATTTGTTCACAAAGTGGTGACTCTCGCCCCATCCTTGTTTGTGAATGACTGAGCATTTCATGGAATCTTTTGCTTTTATATATATATATTTATATATATATATGTATGTATATATATATATATATATATATATATATATATATATATATATATAATGTGTGTGTGTATGTAATGTGTGTGTATATATATGTATGTATGAGAGATAGAGAGGTGTGTGTATATCATAACATTACAAGAAAAAGTTATTTTATGAAAAAAAAGTCAAAAGGATGACCCACTAAAATCGTAATTATGAGCATAAAGTAGTGATGTAACAAGATTAAATTGTAAATTCATGAGAAGGCTAAAGAACAAGTCGTAATTTTCTTGACTCGAAAATCCAAAACAATACGTAATGAAAGTCATGAAATTGTCATGTAACAAGAATAAAGTCGTAAATTCACCAGAAGGAAAGTTGCAACAATAAAATTGTAACATTACCAAAGAAAGTTAAAGCACAACGAGATAAAAGTCGTAATATTACACAAACAAATTCTTATGACTCTGTTCTGGTAATATTATGACTAAATCTAAGTTTACAGGAAATTTAAGATTTACGAGAAAAATTGGTAATTACACCAAATAAAGTCAGTTTTATGACCAGGAAAATTGCAGTACTGTATTATGAGACTAATATCGTAACATTAAAAAGAACAAGTCGTAATTTTATGATTCGGAAATCCAAAACGCTACGCAATAAAAGTCATGATTATGAGCATGAAGTAGTGATGTAACAAGAATAAGGTTGTCAATTCCAGAGAAGGAAAGTCGCAATAATAAATTTGCAACATTACCGAAGAAAGTTAAAACATAACGAGATAAAAGTCATAATATCACACGAACAAATTCTTATGACTGTTTTCGTAATATTATGACTAAATCTAAGTTAACAAGAAAATCAAGATTTACGAAAAAAATTGGTAATAATACAAAATAAAGTCACAATACTGTATTACAGGACTAATATCGTAACATTAAAAAGAACAAGTCGTAATTTTATGACCCAAAAATCCAAAACGCTACGCAATAAAAGTCATAAATATAAGCATGAAGTAGTGATGTCACAAGAATAAAGTCGTAAATTCACGAGAAGGAAAGTCGCAATAATAAATGTGTAACATTACCGAAGAAAATTAAAACATAACGAGATAAAAGTCATAATATCACACGAACAAATTCTTATGACTGTTCTCGTAATATTATGACTAAATCTAAGTTAACAAGAAAATCAAGATTTACGAGAAAAATTGGCAATAATACAAAATAAAGTCACAATACTGTATTACAGGACTAATATCGCAACATTAAAAAGAAAAAGTCGTAATTTTATGACCCAAAAATCCAAAACGTTATGCAATAAAAGTCATAAATATAAGCATGAAGTAGTGATGTCACAAGAATAAAGTCGTAAATTCACGAGAAGGAAAGTCGCAATAATAAACTTGTAACATTATCGAAGAAAGTTAAAATATAACGAGATAAGTTATAATATTACACAAACAAATTCTTATGACTATGTTCTCGTAATATTATGACTAAATTTAAATTAACAAGAAAATGAAGATTTACGAGAAAAATTGGTAATTATACAAAATAAAGTCACAATACTGTATTACAGGACTAATATCGCAACATTAAAAAGAATAAGTCGTAATTTTATGATTTAAAAATCCAAAACTTTACGCAATAAAAGTCATAAATATAAGCATGAAGTGGTGATGTCACAAGAATAAAGTTTTAAATTTACAAGAAGGAAAGTTACAATAATAAAATCGTAACATCACAGAAGAAAGTTCAAAAACATAACGAGATAAAAGTCATAATATTACACAAACAAATTCTTATGACTCTGTTTTCGAAATATTATGACTAAATCTAAGTTTTCAAGAAAATCAAGATTTACGAGGAAAATTGGTAATCATCCAAAATAAAGTCAGTTTTATGACAAGGAAAATTGCAGTATTGTATTACGAGACAATAAAAGTCATACTTATGAGCATGAAGTAGTGATGTAACAAAAATAAAGTTGGAAATTTACGAGAAGGAAAGTCCCAACAATAGAATCGTAACATCACCGAAGAAAGTTAAAAAACATAACGAGATTAAAGTCAATATTATACGAACAAATTCTTATGACTCTGTTTTCGTAATATTATGAGTAAATCTAAGTTTTCAAGAAAATCAAGATTTACGAGAAAAATTGGTAATTATCCAAAATAAAGTCATAGTTTTATGACAAGGAAAATTGCAGTATTGTATTACAAGACTAATATCGTAGCATTTAAAAGAACAAGTCGTAATGTTATGATTCGAAAGTCAAAAACGTTACGCAATAAAAGTAATACTTATGAGCATCAAGTCGTGATGTAACAAAAATAAAGTCGGAAATTTACGAGAAGGAAAGTCGAATTATGAGATAAAAGTTAAAGATGTACGAGAAGAAAGTCAAATTTTACGAGAAAAAAGTCATAGTTTTAGAACTATAATTAAAATTGTAATATAATACTAACATCGTATTAACATTAATAATTAGGAGAACAAAATCCTAATGTTCTGAGAAAAAGTCATAATTTTATGAGAGGAAATGTCGAAACATATTATGAGAATAATAATACCGTCAAGAGTTCACGAGAGGGAAAGTTGCATATTTTACGATCACAATATAAGAAATCACAACAATGTCATCATAGGTGAAAATATATGAAATGTTACAGGTGGTAATTTGTTGCCATGGAAACGTAGTACATGCACACTAAACAATGCTGGGTTATTTTGATAACCCAATTTATGAGTTGCAAGTTTTGGGTTAAATTTTGGAGTTATTTTTATGAAGAGCAATCCATTTTTGGGGTTATAAGGGTTATATTTTAACTGAAGTTCTGGGTTTTCAAAATGATGAACCATTTTTGGGTTGTTTTTCAATGAGTAACGCATTTTTGGGTCAAAGGCTTTTTTTAAATTACGTTTTTATACTTTTTTCTTGAAGGGAATTTTATTATGGATCAATGTCATTAAGATTATTTACAATCACACAATTTATGAATATGAAAATATGAGCATGCTGTATAGGACTACTATGAACATACACAGTAATTCTTGTAAAAAAAAATGTTACTCATATCTTGCTTTTGAGTATATTTTAATGGAATAAAAAATCATTTTGATCAGTCGTTGGGAAGGAGTAGGACAAAGCAGCAGTAAGTTTTTTTTATTTTTAACCAACTATTGGGTCGAGGAGCGCTAAATTGCACAACCCAATAGTTGGATTGGGAATAACTCAACATAGTAGTGGGTATAACTCAGCTTTTATGTGTAATAAATTAAACCCAATAGTTGGGTTATGAATCAACCAACAATGAGTTAGCATAACTCAACTTTTGGGTTAAATAATTCAACCCAATAGTTTGGTTGGGAATAACCCGACATTAAGGTATCATAACTCAACTTTTGGGTTAAATAATTTAACACAATAGTTGAGTTGGGAATAACCCAACATTGTAGTGAGCATAACTCAGCTTTTGTGTGAAATAAATTAAACTCAATAGCTGGGTTATGAATCAACCAACATTGAGTTAGCATAACTCAACTTTTGGGTTAAATAATTCGACCCAATAGTTTGGTTGGGAATAACCCAACATTAAGTTATCATAACTCAACTTGTGGGTTAAATAATTTAACCCAATAGTTGGGTTGGGAATAACCCAACATTGTAGAGAGCATAACTCAGCTTTTGTGTGAAATAGATTAAACTGAATATTTGGGTTATGAATCAACCAACATTGAGTTAGCATACCTCAACTTTTGGGTTAAATAATTTGACCTAATAGTTTGGTTGGGAATAACCCAACATTAAGTTATCATAACTCTACTTTTGGGTTAAATAATTCGACACAATAGTTTGGTTGGGAATAACCCAACATTAAGCTATCATTCATAACTCAACTTTTTGGTTAAATAATTCAACCCAATACTTGGGTTGTGTGAAATAGATTAAACCCAATAGTTGGGTTATGAATCAACCAACATTGAGTTAGCATACCTCAACTTTTGGGTTAAATAATTCGACCCAACAGTTTGGTTGGGAATAACCCAACATTGTAGTGAGCATAAGTCAACGTTTGGGTTAAATAATTCAACCCAATAGTTGGGTTGGGAATAACCCAACATTGTAGTGAGCATAACTCAGCTTTTGTGTGAAATAGATTAAACCCAATAGTTGGGTTATGAATCAACCAACATTGAGTTAGCATACCTCAACTTTTGGGTTAAATAATTCAACCCAATAGTTTGGTTGGGAATAACCCAACATTAAGGTACCCTAACCCAACTTTTGGGTTAAATAATTCGAACTAATAGTTTGGTTGGGAATAACCCAACAATAAGTTATCGTAGCGCAACGTTTTGGTTAAATAATTAAACGCAAAAGTTGGGTTGAAAAATTAACCCAAAATGTTAGTTAAAATAACTCAACTAGGGGGTTTGTCCTTTTCTAAACCAGCAGTTGGGTTAAAAAATTTTAACCCAACATTTTTTAGTGTGTTAACATGAGGAGTTACATTTCAATATAAATTGTAAATACTCGTTATCTTGTTATGTTACGAATTTATCCCCTAGTCATGTTCTGCTGTGTTCTTTTGCAGCCAGTGTTAAAGGCCTACTGAAATGATTTTTTTTAATTTAAACGGGGATAGCAGATCCATTCTATGTGTCATACTTGATCATTTTGCGATATTGCCATATTTTTGCTGAAAGGATTTAGTATAGAACAACGTCGATAAACTTCGCAACTTTTGGTCTCTGATAAAAACAAGCCTTGCCCCTACCGGAAGTAGCGTGACGTTGTCAGTTGTTCACTTCCTCATATTTTCCTATTGTTTTCAACGCAGCTAGAGCTATTCGGACCGAGAAAGCGACGATTACCCCATTAATTTGAGCGAGGATGAAAGATTTGTGGATGAGGAACGTTAGAGTGACGGACTAGAATGCAGTGAAATACATATCTTTTTTCGCTCTGACCGTAACTTAGGTACAAGCTGGCTCTTTGGATTCCACACTCTCTCCTTTTTCTATTGTGGATCACGGATTTGTATTTTAAACCACCTCGGATACTATATCCTCTTGAAAATGAGAGTCAAGAACGCGAAATGGACATTCACAGTGACTTTTATCTCCACGACAATACATCGACGAAGCTCTTTAGCATGAGCTAACGTGATAGCATCTGTCTCAAATGCAGATAGAAACAAAATAAATAAATCCCTGACTGGAAGGATAGACAGAAGATCAACAATACTATTAAACCATGGACATGTCACTACAAGGTTAATAATTCTGAGCCTGGCAAAGCTTAACAATGTTGTTGCTAACGACGCTAAGGCTAACTTAGCAACTTAGCAACCGGACCTCACAGAGCTATGATAAAAACATTAGCGCTCCACCGACGCCAACCAGCCCTCATCTGCTCATCAACACCCGTGCTCACCTGCGTTCCAGCGATCGACGGCGCGACGAAGGACTTCACCCCAACACAGATGTGGTTGGCGGCTAGCATCGGCTGACGCGTCTGCTATCCAAGTAAGTCCTTGTTGTGTTGCTACAGCCAGCCGCTAATACACCGATCCCACCTACAACTTTCTTCATTGCAATCTCCATTGTTCATGAAACAAATTGCAAAAGATTCACCAACACAGATGTTCAGAATACTGTGGAATTATGAAATGAAAACAGAGCTTTTTTGTATTGTATTCAATGGGGAAGCCATACCTCTGTTCCCCTGGCTACGTCACGTGCATACGTCATCCTCCAAAGGCTTTTTCAACCGGAAGTTTAGCGGGAAATTTAAAATTGCACTTTATAAGTTAAGATTTCATCATTGATATATAAACTATCAGACTGCGTGGTCGGTAGTAGTGGCTTTCAGTAGGCCTTTAAACTGACGGAGGACTCCTCCCCCTCCCACGGCTGAGGCGCTCCTCTCCCTTTCCCTCTCCCTCTCCCTCTCCTTCGCCCTCGCCAGTCCTCGCCTCTCTCCAGCCATGACGGCCGGGCGTTCAGACGGAGCCATGGGGGAGATTTGGGACGTGACCACGGCCGTTTGAAAGAGGAATGGACTCGTGTGGAGGTGGTCTGCGGAGGTGTGTGCCGGACTCCCTGCACAAGTCTGCTTGACGAGGATTCGACCAGGTAAGGGAGGGGGGGGGGGGGGGGGCACTTTTTATTGGAAGTCCGATTAGCGTTAGAAGAGAAAAATGTTTTATAACAATAATCTGTGTTTTGTACGGTACCACACCCCGGACTACTTTGAAATCCCTCCCTTGGTGTACTTTCCCAATAATACACTTTCCTGCGATTGCAACGTTATGGAATATTATTCTATGCCACTTGATGATCATTGTTGTCATCATTTGCCGTATTGTCACCTTGTTTCCATGGAGACCAGGATGTCTGCTAAATAGGAAAACCTTGGCCGCCGCAAGCCTCTTAGCGGGTCCTTTTACTCCCCAGTGCTGCGGAGCACTGCTAATCTCCAACAACACAATAAGAGCATTACTATATTCATCTTTGATTAAATTCATCTTAAATTTACCTTTACTGTAATCATCTTTAATGAAATTTATCTTAAATGTATCATTTCTATATTCATCTTTAATTAAATTAATCACTACGATATTAATCTTTAATTAAATTATCACTATATTCATCTTTAATTAAATGACTCTTAAATGTATCATTACTATATTCATCTTTAATGAAATTAATCTTACATTAATCATCACCATATTCATCTTGAATTAATTAATCAATACTATATTATTTAATTAATTTAATCATTACTATATTAATCTTGAATTAGATTAATCTTAAATGAATCCATATTACATTAATCATTAATAAAATCTATTTTGAATTAACCATAACTATATTAAACTTTAATTAAATTAATCTTAAATTAATTATTACTATATTAATCTTTAATTAGATTAATTTAAATTAATCATCACTATATTCATATTTAATCAAAATTAATCATTACCATATTAATATTTAATTAAATTCATCTTAAATTAATCATTACTATATTAATCTTGCTCGGCAGGTAATTATATCAACAATATTCATTCTGCAATATGTATGAGTGACTTTTGGTCGTGACACCATTTTGTTGCAATGTTGCAAACTGGGACTTTTATCATGTGACTGCTCCAAAGACTTTTATTGTGTGACTGCTCCAAAGACTACATCCCCTATCCTACGTCCTTCTATCCTACATCCTCTATCCTACATCCTTCTATCCAAAATCCCCTACTGCTCCGAAGACTTTTATCGTGTGACTGCTCTGAAGACTTTTATCGTGTGACTGCTCAAAATACTTTTATCGTGTTACTGCTCCAAATACTTTTTTCATGCGACTGCTTTCACAGACTTTTATTGTGCAACTGCTCCGAACACTTTTATCATGTGACTGCTCGAAATACTTTTATCATGTGACTGCTCCAAAGACTACATCCCCTATCCTACATCCTTCTATCCTATATCCCCTACTGCTCCAAAGACTTTTATCGTGTGACTGCTCTGAAGACTTTTATCGTGTGACTGCTCAAAATACTTTTATCGTGTTACTGCTCCAAAGACTTTTTCCGTGTGACTGCTCCGAAGACTTTTATCGTTGACTGCTCCAAATACTTTCATCGTGTGACTGCTCCAAAGACTTTTATCGTGTGACTGCTCCAAAGACTACATCCTCTATCCTACGTCCTTCTATCCTACATTCTCTATCCTACATCCTCTATCCTACATCCTTCTATCCTACATCCTTCTATCCTATATCCCCTACTGCTCCAAAGACTTTTTCCGTGTGACTGCTCCGAAGACTTTTATCATGTGACTGCTCCGAAGACTTTTATCGTGTGACTGCTCGAAAGACTTTTATCGTGTTACTGCTCCAAAGACTTTTATCATGTGACTGTTCCAAAGACGACATCCCCTATCCTACGTCCTTCTATCCTACATCCTTCTATCCTACATCCTTCTATCCTATATCCCCTACTGCTCCGAAGACTTTTATCGTGTGACTGCTCCAAAGACTTTTATCGTGTGACTGCTCTGAAGACTTTTATCGTGTGACTGCTCAAAATACTTTTATCGTGTTACTGCTCCAAAGACTTTTTCCGTGTGACTGCTCTGAAGACTATTATCGTGTGACTGCTCCGAAGACTTTTATCGTTGACTGCTCCAAATACTTTTATCGTGTGACTGCTCTGAAGACTTTTATTGTGTGACTGCTCCAAAGACTTTTATCGTGTGACTGCTCCAAAGACTACATCCCCTATCCTACGTCCTTCTATCCTACATTCTCTATCCTACATCCTCTATCCTACATCCTTCTATCCTATACCCCCTACTGCGCCAAAGACTTTTTCCGTGTGACTGCTCCGAAGACTTTTATCATGTGACTGCTCCGAAGACTTTTATCGTGTGACTGCTCGAAAGACTTTTATCGTGTTACTGCTCCAAAGACTTTTATCATGTGACTGTTCCAAAGACTACATCCCCTATCCTACGTCCTTCTATCCTACATCCTTCTATCCTACATCCTTCTATCCTACATCCTTCTATCCTACATCCTTCTATCCTATATCCCCTACTGCTCCGAAGACTTTTATCGTGTGACTGCTCCAAAGACTTTTATCGTGTGACTGCTCTGAAGACTTTTATCGTGTGACTGCTCAAAATACTTTTATCGTGTGACTGCTCTGAAGACTTTTATCGTGTGACTGCTCCGAAGACTTTTATCGTTGACTGCTCCAAATACTTTTATCGTGTGACTGCTCTGAAGACTTTTATCGTGTGACTGCTCCGAAGACTTTTATCGTTGACTGCTCCAAATACTTTTATCGTGTGACTGCTCTGAAGACTTTTATCGTGTGACTGCTCCAAAGACTTTTATTGTGTGACTGCTCCAAAGACTTTTATCGTGTGACTGCTCCAAAGACTACATCCCCTATCCTACGTCCTTCTATCCTACATTCTCTATCCTACATCATCTATCCTAAATCCTTCTATCCTATATCCCCTACTGCGCCAAAGACTTTTTCCGTGTGACTGCTCCGAAGACTTTTATCGTGTGACTGCTCGAAAGACTTTTATCGTGTGACTGCTCGAAAGACTTTTATCATGTTACTGCTCCAAAGACTTTTATCATGTGACTGTTCCAAAGACTACATCCCCTATCCTACGTCCTTCTATCCTCCATCCTCTATCCTACATCCTTCTATCCTACATCCTTCTATCCTACATCCTTCTATCCTATATCCCCTACTGCTCCAAAGACTTTTATCGTGTGACTGCTCCAAAGACTTTTATCGTGTGACTGCTCTGAAGACTTTTATCGTGTGACTGCTCAAAATACTTTTATCGTGTGACTGCTCAAAATACTTTTATCGTGTTACTGCTCCAAAGACTTTTTCCGTGTGACTGCTCTGAAGACTTTTATCGTGTGACTGCTCCAAAGACTTTTATCGTGTGACTGCTCTGAAGACTTTTATCGTGTGACTGCTCAAAATACTTTTATCGTGTTACTGCTCCAAAGACTTTTTCCGTGTGACTGCTCTGAAGACCTTTATCGTGTGACTGCTTAAAAGACTTTTATCGTGTTACTGCTCCAAAGACTTTTTCCATGTGACTGCTCAAGACTTTTATCGTGTGACTGCTCCGAAGACTTTTATCATGTGACTGCTCAAAATACTTTTATGATGTTACTGCTCCAAAGACTTTTATTGTGTGACTGCTCCAAAGACTACATCCCCTATCCTACGTCCTTCTATCCTACATCCTTCTATCCTATATCCCCTACTGCTCCAAAGACTTTTATCGTGTGACTGCTCCAAAGACTTTTATCGTGTGACTGCTCAAAAGACTTTTATCGTGTTACTGCTCCAAAGACTTTTTCCATGTGACTGCTCCGAAGACTTTTATCGTGTGACTGCTCCGAAGACTTTTATCATGTGACTGCTCCAAAGACTTTTATCGTGTGACTGCTCTGAAGACTTTTATCGTGTGACTGCTCAAAAGACTTTTATCGTGTTACTGCTCCAAAGACTTTTTCCATGTGACTGCTCCGAAGACTTTTATCGTGTGACTGCTCCGAAGACTTTTATCATGTGGCTGCTCAAAATACTTTTATGATGTTACTGCTCCAAAGACTTTTATTGTGTGACTGCTCCAAAGACTACATCCCCTATCCTACGTCCTTCTATCCTACATCCTCTATCCTACATCCTTCTATCCTATATCCCCTACTGCTCCAAAGACTTTTATCGTGTGACTGCTCCAAAGACTTTTATCGTGTGACTGCTCAAAAGACTTTTATCGTGTTACTGCTCCAAAGACTTTTTCCATGTGACTGCTCCGAAGACTTTTATCGTGTGACTGCTCCGAAGACTTTTATCATGTGACTGCTCCAAAGACTTTTATCGTGTGACTGCTCTGAAGACTTTTATCGTGTGACTGCTCAAAAGACTTTTATCGTGTTACTGCTCCAAAGACTTTTTCCATGTGACTGCTCCGAAGACTTTTATCGTGTGACTGCTCCGAAGACTTTTATCATGTGACTGCTCCAAAGACTTTTATCGTGTGACTGCTCTGAAGACTTTTATCGTGTGACTGCTCAAAAGACTTTTATCGTGTTACTGCTCCAAAGACTTTTTCCATGTGACTGCTCCGAAGACTTTTATCGTGTGACTGCTCCGAAGACTTTTATCATGTGGCTGCTCAAAATACTTTTATGATGTTACTGCTCCAAAGACTTTTATTGTGTGACTGCTCCAAAGACTACATCCCCTATCCTACGTCCTTCTATCCTACATCTTTTTATCCTATATCCCCTACTCCTCCGAAGACTTTTATCATGTGACTGCTCCAAAGACTTTTATCGTGTGACTGCTCCAAAGACTTTTATCGTGTGACTGCTCCAAAGACTACATCCCCTATCCTACGTCCTTCTATCCTACATCTTTTTATCCTATATCCCCTACTCCTCCGAAGACTTTTATCATGTGACTGCTCCAAAGACTTTTATCGTGTGACTGCTCCAAAGACTTTTATCGTGTGACTGCTCCAAAGACTACATCCCCTATCCTACGTCCTTCTATCCTACATCCTCTATCCTACATCCTACGTCCTTCTATCCTACATCCTCTATCCTACATCCTACGTCCTTCTATCCCACATCCTACGTCCTTCTATCCTACATCCTCTATCCTACATCCTTCTATCCTATATCCCCTACAATGTTGTTTTTGACAACCATCCTACTTTTAGTCTTAGTCTAAGTCTTTTGGACTAAAATGCTTATTAGTTTTAGTCACATTTTAGTCACTTTTATGTGTGATAGTTTTAGTCCAGTTTTAGTCGACGAAAACTCAAAAGGGTTTTAGTCTAGTTTTAGTCGATGAAAAGTCAAAAAGGTTTTAGTCTAGTTTTAGTGTGTGTGTGCGCGCGTACGTGTCCCAACTTTACTGTAAACGTAAACGCACAGGTCCTTAATGGGGCTGCACAACGTCACTTGTGGCTTTTAGGCTAAAGCTAGCCGACTCTACGTATAACAGTAACTCGACCTGTTTAGCATATCAAGTTACGTGCTGCCGGAACGTACTCACAAAGAGATAACCACATCGCCCCTGAATGTAAACATGGCTAAACATGCTGCTAAAGTAACACACACATAATGAATTGACGTTAGCGTAACAAAAGCTAACTTTTAGCCTGAAGTTAGCAGCCCATTTGCGCCAGGAGTATGTGGAAAACGTACTAATGTATTAGCTTACTATGACATTTATCGATTATGTTAACAGCATTTGTAACTTACCTTCGAAAAAATATCTTTGTGGCGAGCCTTAAGGTGCCGCTTAAAGGCCTACTGAAACCTACTACTACCGACCACGCAGTCTGATAGTTTATATATCAATGATGAAATCTTAACATTGCAACACATGCCAATACGGCCAGGTTAACTTATAAAGTGACTTTTAAAACTTCCCGGGAAATATCCGGCTGAAACGTCGCGGTATGATGACGTATGCGTGTGACGAAGTCAGAGTAACGGAAGTTATGGTACCCGTAGAATCCTATACAAAAAGCTCTGTTTTCATTTCATAATTCCACAGTATTTTGGACATCTTTTGCAATTTGTTTAATGAACAATGAAGGCTGCGAAGAAGACAGTTGTAGGTGGGATCGGTGTATTAGCAGCGGACTACAGCAACACAACCAGGAGGACTTTGTTGGAGCGCTAGCCACGCTAGCCGCCGACCTCACCTTGACTTCCTACGTCTCCGGGCCGCCAAACGCATCGGGTGAAGTCCTTCGTCCTTCTGCCGATCGCTGGAACGCAGGTGAGCACGGGTGTTGATGAGTAGATGAGGGCTGGCTGGCGTAGGTGGAGAGCTAATGTTTTTAGCATAGCTCTGTGAGGTCCCGTTGCTAAGTTAGCTTCAATGGCGTCGTTAGCACAGCATTGTTAACCTTCGCCAGCCTGGAAAGCATTAACCGTGTATTTACATGTCCACGGTTTAATAGTATTGTTGATTTTCTATCTATCCTTCCAGTCAGGGGTTTATTTTTTTGTTTCTATATGCAGTTAACGCACGATGCTATCACGTTAGTCTGACGTGTTGAGCACGTTGTGCGCTGCACGCCAGTTGGTGGGCGTGGCCAAACAGGGATAGAATGCAGCAGCAGATACTTTGTAGGTTGAATTGACACACACAATAAACAGAAATGTCATGCATTTTAGACGTCTGGCAGATTACCCGCTAACATTTTCGTCCGTTCTCGTCTCGTCAACGAAAACTCACACACGTCTCGTCATGTTTTCGTCGTCAGAGGGACATGTTTATCTCGTCACCGTCTCGTTATCGTCATGAAAAAAAATGGCGTCAACAAAAGATTTTGTCATCGTCATCGTTGACGAAAACAACACTGATCCCCTACTGCTCTGAACACTTTTATCGTGTGACTGCTCTGAAGACTTTTATCGTGTGATTGCTCAAAAGACTTTTTCCGTGTGACTGCTCAAGACTTTTATCGTGTGACTGCTCCGAATATTTTTATCGTGTGACTCCTCCAAAGACTCTTATCGTGTGACTGCTCCAAAGACTACATCCCCTATCCTACGTCCTTCTATCCTACATCCTACATCCTTCTATCCTATATCCCCTACTGCTCCAAAGACTTTTATCGTGTGACTGCTCCAAAGACTTTTATCGTGTGACTGCTCCAAAGACTACATCCCCTATCCTATGTCCTTCTATCCTACATCCTCTATCCTACATCCTTCTATCCTACATCCTTCTATCCTATATCCCCTACTGCTCCAAAGACTTTTATCGTGTGACTGCTCCAAAGACTTTTATCGTGTGACTGCTCCAAAGACTTTTATCGTGTGACTGCTCCAAAGACTACATCCCCTATCCTACGTCCTTCTATCCTACATCCTTCTATCCTACATCCTTCTATCCTATATTCCCTACTGCTCTAAAGACTTTTATCGTGTGACTGCTCCAAAGACTTTTATCATGTGATTGCTCAAAAGACTTTTTCCGTGTGACTGCTCAAGACTTTTATCGTGTGACTGCTCCGAATATTTTTATCGTGTGACTGCTCCGAAGACTTTTATCGTGTGACTGCTCCAAAGACTTTTATCGTGTGACTGCTCCAAAGACTACATCCCCTATCCTACGTCCTTCTATCCTACATCCTCTATCCTACATCCTTCTATCCTACATCCTTCTATCCTATATTCCCTACTGCTCCAAAGACTTTTATCGTGTGACTGCTCTGAAGACTTTTATCGTGTTACTGCTCCAAAGACTTTTTCCGTGTGACTGCTCTGAAGACTTTTATCGTGTGACTGCTCAAAATACGTTTATCATGTTACTGCTCCAAAGACTTTTATCGTGTGACTGCTCCAAAGACCACATCCCCTATCCTACGTCCTTCTATCCTACATCCTTCTATCCTATATTCCCTACTGCTCCAAAGACTTTTATCGTGTGACTGCTCTGAAGACTTTTATAGTGTGACTGCTCCAAAGACTTTTTCCGTGTGACTGCTCTGAAGACTTTTTCCGTGTGACTGCTCTGAAGACTTTTACAGTGTGACTGCTCCAAATACGTTTATCATGTTACTAATCCAAAGACTTTTATCATGTGACTGCTCCAAAGACTTTTATCATGTGACTGCTCCAAAGACTTTTATCGTGTGACTGCTCCGAAGACTTTTATCGTGTGACTGCTCTGAAGACTTTTATCGTGTGACTGCTCAAAATACGTTTATCATGTTACTGCTCCAAAGACTTTTATCATGTGACTGCTCCAAAGACTTTTATCGTGTGACTGCTCCAAAGACTTTTATCGTGTGACTGCTCCAAAGACTTTTTCCGTGTGACTGCTCTGAAGACTTTTATCGTGTGACTGCTCAAAATACGTTTATCATGTGACTGCTCCAAAGACTTTTATCGTGTGACTGCTCCGAAGACTTTTATCGTGTGACTGCTCCAAAGACTTTTTCCGTGTGACTGCTCTGAAGACTTTTATCGTGTGACTGCTCAAAATACGTTCATCATGTTACTGCTCCAAAGACTTTTATCGTGTGACTGCTCCAAAGACTTTTTCCGTGTGACTGCTCTGAAGACTTTTATCGTGTGACTGCTCAAAATACGTTTATCATGTTACTGCTCCAAAGACTTTTATCGTGTGACTGCTCCAAAGACTTTTTCCGTGTGACTGCTCTGAAGACTTTTATCGTGTGACTGCTCAAAATACGTTTATCATGTTACTGCTCCAAAGACTTTTATCATGTGACTGCTCCGAAGACTTTTATCGTGTGACTGCTCCAAAGACTTTTTCCGTGTGACTGCTCTGAAGACTTTTATCGTGTGACTGCTCAAAATACGTTTATCATGTTACTGCTCCAAAGACCACATCCCCTAACCTACGTCCTTCTATCCTACGTCCTTCTATCCTACGTCCTTCTATCCTACATCCTTCTATCCTACATCCTTCTATCCTATATCCCCTACTGCTCTGAAGACTTTTATCGTGTGACTGCTCCAAAGACCACATCCCCTAACCTACGTCCTTCTATCCTACATCCCCTATCCTAGAACCTCTATCCTACATACCCTACTGCTCCGAAGACTTTTATCATGTGACTGCACCAAAGACTTTTTCCGTGTGACTGCTCTGAAGACTTAGACTTTTATCGTGTGACTGCTCCAAAGACTACATCCTCTATCCTACATCCTTCTATCCTACATCCTTCTATCCTACATCCTTCTATCCTATATCCCCTATCCTAGAACCTCTATCCTACATACTCTACTGCTCCAAAGACTTGTATCATGTTACTGCTCCAAAGACTTTTATCGTGTGACTGCTCCGAAGACTTTTATCATCCCAAATTTCCAGGAAATTCCTATTCAAATTAATGGCCGCATTCATTGTTTCTCAAAATTTTGTGCCACTTTTTACCTGGTTCGTACCTTCCAACCATCCACCCACACTACTCTTCCGACATCTCGAAGGCAAAACCTGTTTTCCCTTTACCCAAATTCCCGGTTTTCCTGGAATTTCACGGAATTTCTCCTCATCTACAATCAACCGGCTTTATACAAACCTCTCCATATCCCACATTTCTCATCCGATTTGAACCGTTCCACCATCCACACACTCCACTCACCCTGGACATTCAACCCAGCATGTTTACCGGTTTTGAAAATTCCCTGATTACCAGGAATGTACCCCCATTCAAAATAAAATTCTCCATATCCCACATTTCTCAACCGATTTGAACCGTTCCACAATCCACACACTCGGAACATTCAAGCCTTTCAGTTCCGCTCATGCGTGTCGGCAACTTCTACTGGAATTGCACATTTTAGTACTCTAGTTATTATTCCACCCAATTTCGTCCGCCTTCTTCTCCCACATTTTTAATCCCATCCAACCTAATGTACTTTAAAAATCTTCGGCTCATTCATGCTATTCGTGCCATTATTTGTATTTTGCTAGCCAATTTTTCAAAACTTTAACATTCTCCCTATTTCTCAAACCATTCAAATCGTTCCAAACTCCTTGCTAACTTTTAGCAAGCGAGCTATTTTAGCTATTTTTGCAGGTGTCATATATTTTGGTACTTGGTGCATGCTGACTGTTGGAATGTCAGTAAAGTTAGCATGCTAACATTTTTGGCAATTTTTTCAGATATACACCTCACAGCCATATATTTTGGTACTTTACACAAGCTTACTAATAGCAAGCTACTGTTAGCATGCTAGCTTTTTTGGCAATTTATTTTACATACTGTATACCCATCACAATCATATTTTGGTGCTTGACACACGTTTAATATTAACAAGCTAATATTAGCATGTTAGCTTTTTCGGCCAATTTTTCAGATATACACCACAGTCATTTATATTTTGGTATTTGACACATGCTTAATATTAGCAAGCTAACATTAGCTTTTTTGGCAATTTATTCAGATAGACAACTCACAATCAATATTTTTTTGTACTTGACACATGCTTACTATTAGCAAACTAATGTAGCATGCTAGCATTTTTGGAAAAAAAATTCAGATATACACCTCACAGTCATATATTGTGGTACTTGACATGCATACTTTTAGCAAGCTAAGGTTAGCATGTTAGCTTTTTTAGCACATTTTTCAGATATACACCTTACAGTCATATATTTTGGTATATGACACATGCTTACTATTAGAAAGCTAATGTTAGCATGTTAGCTTTTTTGGAAACATTTTCAGATATACACCTCACAATCATATTTGTTTGTACTTGACATATGCTTACTATTAGCAAACTAATGTAGCATGCTAGCATTTTTGGAAAACATTTCAGATATACACCTCACAGTCATATATTTTGGTACTTGACACATGCATACTTTTAACAAGCTAATGTTTGCATGTTATCTTTTTTAGCAATTTTTTTCAGATATACACCTTACAGTCATATATTTTGGTATTTGACACATGCTTACTATTAGAAAGCTAACGTTAGCATGTTAGCTTTTTTGGAAAAAAATTCAGATATACACCTCACAGTCATATATTTTGGTACTTGACACACGTTTACTATTAGGAAGCTAATGTTAGCATGTTCCCATTTTTGGTAAATTTTTCAGATACAGACCTCACAGTCATATATTTTGGTATTTGACACATGCTTTATTTTAGCAAGCTAACATTAGCATGTTAGCTTGTTTGGCAATTTATTCAGATAGACAACTCACAATCATATTTTTTGTACTTGATACATGCTTACTATTAACAAACTAATGTAGCATGCTAGCATTTTTTGAAAAATGTTAAGATATACACCTCAGTCATATTTTGGTACTTGACACAAGCTTACTATTAGAAAGCTAATGTTAGCATGTTAGCTTTTTTGGAAACATTTTCAGATATACACCTCACAGTCATATATTTTGGCAATTTATTCAGATAGACAACTCACAATCATATTTTTTTGTACTTGACACATGCTTACTATTAGCAAACTAATGTAGCTTGCTAGCATTTTTGGACACATTTTTTCAGATATACACCTCAGTCATATATTTTGGTACTTGACACATGCGTACTTTTAGCAAGCTAATGTTAGCATGTTAGCTTTTTTAGCATTTTTTTCAGATATACACCTTACAGTCATATATTTTGGTATTTGACAAAAGCTTACTATTAGAAAGCTAACATTAGCATGTTAGCTTTTTTGGCAATTTATTCAGATAGACAACTCACAATCGTATTTTTTTGTACTTGACACATGCTTACTATTAGCAAACTAATGTAGCATGCTAGCATTTTTGGAAACATTTTTCAGATATACACCTCACAGTCATATATTTTGGTACTTGACACATGCATACTTTTAGCAAGCTAATGTTAGCATGTTAGCTTTTTTAGCATTTTTTTCAGATACACACCTTAGTCATATATTTTGGTATTTGACACATGCTTACTATTAGCAAACTAATGCACCAAAATGATTCCCGGGCGCGGCGCCGCTGCTGCCCACTGCTCCCCAAGGGGATGGGTCAAATGCAGAGGACAAATTTCACGACATCTAGTGTGTGTGTGACAATCATTGGTACTTTAATCTTAATCTTAAAATGCTAGCATTTTTGGAAAATATTTTCAGATATACACCTCACAGTCATATATTTTGGTACTTGACACATGCATACTTTTAGCAAGCTAATGTTAGCATGTTAGCTTTTTTAGCAAATTTTTCAGATATACACCTTACAGTCATATATTTTGGTACTTGACACATGCATACTTTTGGCAAGCTAATGTTAGCATGTTAGCTTTTTTGGAAACATTTTCAGATATACACCTCACAATAATATTTTTTGGTACTTGACACACATTCACTATTAGCAAGCTAACGTTAGCATGTTAGCTTTTTTGGCATTTTTTTTCAGACATACACATCAGTCGTATATCTTGGTACTTGACACATGTTTACTATTAAAAAAACTAACATTAGCATACTAGCATTTTTGACACATTTTTATATGTATATATATACCTCACAATTCATATATTGTTGTACTCTACACATGCTAATGTTAGCATGCTAGCATTTTGGCACATTTTCACAATATACACCTCACGGTCGTGTATTGTGGTACTTGACACATGCTTACTATTAGCAAGCTATTGTTAGCATGTTAGCTTTATTGGCAAATTTTTCAGATACACAGCCCATAGTCATACATTTTGGTACCTGACGCATGCTAACTTATATTTTTTTGTTACCTGGCCCTATCTGTTTAGCGCGCTAACTGTTTACACGTCGATACTTGAGGTCTTCCGCCGCTTGTGAGCGGGGCGATGATGTCATGCTCGCCAGTTTACCTTCAGCAACCCTTCAAGCGCCTCAGGCCGATGCTGTCAATGTCGTTTAAAGTAGCGCGGGGCATTAGCACTAATCTGCATGTGCACGTGTTACAACCAGCAGATCAGCAAGTCAAATTAGCCACAAGACCACGGCTCAGGGGGAGAATCCAAAATGGCGAAATGCACGGGTGTTGCAGGTTTTTATTGCACTCTAACCAAAGAATGACAACAATAGATTTATTTTTGGTCGTCACATTCAAAATGCATTAGAGCCTCGGTGAGTGTGTTTAGTGAACACTTAGTTTCCTTTTAGATCAGGGGTGTCCAAATTTTTTCCACCAATACAACATATAGATTTTTTTTCAGTCATAATTTTTTTTTAAATAGGTTTCATTTATTTTTCTCATTTTATGCAATTTTTCTGAAAGAAAACCCTGTGTTTTTTGGGCAAAAACACAAAATATGTGATATTTCCCCCCAAAAAAACATTTCCAAGTGGAATATCTGATGTGAAGTAATTGGAGCCTTAAATATGGCAATAATTCATAACAACATTGATATTGATTCTTTTTTTTTTTTTTGAGCAATGGCAATTTTTTGTTATTTTCAATCTCACTAAAGTTTTTAGGGATCCAAAAGGGCCCCACTCCTAAAAGTGTTAAAAATAAGTTAAACATTATTTTTACTTTTTTATTTAATTTCAATGCTTAAATCTGTAGATCATCTCCGTGGACTATACTGTACGTTTATATATATATATATATATATATATATATATATATATATATATATATATATATATATATATATATATATATATATATATATATATATATATATATATATATATAATTTTTTTTTTCTTTTTTTTCCTTTTTTTTTTCTTCTTGCAAATATGCAATCTTTTTTCCCTAAAAATATTTCAAAGTGGAATATTTGATGTAAAGTAATCGGAGCCTTAAATATATCAATAATTCATAACAACATTGATTTTGATTCATTATTATTTCTCACTAAAATTCTCAGGGATCCAAAAGGGTACCACTCCTAAAAGTGTGAAAATAAGTCCTACATTATTTTTTTTATTTTTTTTACTTTCAACGCTTCAATCTGTAGATCAACTTCAGATCTATCCGTTGTAAGTTTTAATTTTTTAAATGTTTTTTATTTAAATGTTTTGCCCTTTTTGTTAAAGAAACACACAAAAAATGCAGTCTTTTTTCCCCAAAAAATATTTCAAAGTGGAATATTTGATATGTCAATATTTCACAACAACATTGATTTTGATTCATTATTATTTTTTGAGCGATAGAAGTTTGTTTGCTTTTTAATTTCACTAATATTCTAAGGCATCCAAAAGGGCCCTACTCCTAAAGTGTTAAAAATAAAAAAAATTGTTTTTTTTTTTTTACTTTTAACGCTTAAATCTGTGGTATTAACTTCAGATCTATCTGTCGATTGTAAGTTTTTTATTTTCTTAATGTTTATTTATTTTTTGCCTTTTTGTTAAAGAAAACTTAGTTTTTTTTATGCCAAACACACAAAATATGCAATCTTTTTTCCCAAAAAATATTTCAAAGTGGAATATTTGATTTGAAGTAATTGGAGCCTTAAATATGTCAATATTTCACAACAACATTGATTTTGATTCATTATTGTTTTTTGAGCGATAGAAGTTTTTGTTTTTTAATCTCACTAAAATTCTAAGGCATCCAAAAGGGCCCCAACTCCTAAAAGTGTTAAAAATAAATATTTGAATTTTATTTATTTTTTTACTTTCAATGCTTAAATCTGTGGATCAACTTTAGATCTATCCGTCGATTGTAAGTTTTTATTTAGAAGAAAACTTAGTTTTTTCATGCCAAACACACAAAATATGCAATCTTTTTTCCTAAAAATATGTCAAAGTTGAATATTTGATGTAAAGTAATTGGAGCCTTAAATGTATCAATAATTCATAACAACATTGATTTTGATTCATTATTATTTCTCACTAAAATTTTCAGGGATCCAAAAGGGTCCCACTCCTAAAAGTGTTAAAAATAAGTCATAGATTATTTTATTTTTATTTTTTTAACTTTCAATGCTTCAATCTGTAGATCAACTTCAGATCTATCCGTTGTAAGTTTTAATATTTTAAATGTTTTTTATTTTTATTTTTTGCCCTTTTGTTAAAGAAAACTTAAATATGCAATCTTTTTTCCCAAAAAATTTTTCAAAGTGTAATATTTGATGTGAAGTAATTGGAGCCTTAAATGTGTCAATATTTCACAACATTGATTTTTGTTTATTATTATTTTTTTGAATGATAGAAGTTTGTTTGTTTGTTTTTTAATCTCACTAAAATTCTAAGGCATCCAAAAGGGCCCTACTCCTAAGTGTTAAAAATTGATTTTAATTTTTGTTTATTTTTTACTTTCAACTCTTAAATCCGTGGCTCAACTTCAGATCTATCCGTCGATTGTAAGTTTTAATTTTTTTAAAGTTTTTTATTTTAATTTTTTGCCCTTTTTGTTAAAGAAAACTTTGTTTTTTTATGCCAAACACACAAAATATGCAATCTTTTTCCCCAAAAATATTTCAAAGTGGAATATTTGATGTAAAGTAATTGGAGCCTTAAATATGTCAATGTTTCACAACAACATTGATTTTGATTCATTATTATTTTTTGAGCGACAGAAGTTTGTTTGTTTTTTAATCTCACTAAAATTCTAAGGCATCCAAAAGGGACCAACTACTAAAAGTGTTAAAATATATATATATATATATATATATATATATTTTTTACTTTCAATGCTTAAATCTGTGGATCAACTTCAGATCTATCTGTGGATTGTAAGTTTTTATTTTTTTATGTTTATTTATTTAGTTATTTTTGCCCTTTTGTTAAAGAAAACTTTTTTTTTTTATGCCAAACACACGAAATATGCAATCTTTTTCCCAAAAAGATGTCAAAGTGGAATATTTGATGTAAAGTAATTGGAGCCTTAAATATGTCAATAATTCATAACAACATTGATTTTGATTCATTATTATTTCTCACTAAAATTCTCAGGGATCCAAAAGGGTCCCGCTCCTAAAAGTGTTAAAAATAAGTCATACATTATTTTTACTTTTTTATTTACTTTCAATGCTTCAATCTGTAAATCAACTTCAGATCTATCCGTTGTAAGTTTTAATATTTTAAATGTTTTTTATTTTAATTTTTTGCCCTTTTGTTAAAGAAAACTTAAATATGCAATCTTTTTTCCCAAAAATTTTTCAAAGTGTAATATTTGATGTGAAGTAATTGGAGCCTTAAATGTGTCAATATTTCACAACATTGATTTTTATTTATTATTATTTTTTTGAATGATAGAAGTTTGTTTGTTTGTTTTTTAATCTCACTAAAATTCTAAGGCATCCAAAAGGGCCCTACTCCTAAGTGTTAAAAATTGATTTTAATTTTTGTTTATTTTTTACTTTCAACTCTTAAATCCGTGGCTCAACTTCAGATCTATCCGTCGATTGTAAGTTTTAATTTTTTTAATGTTTTTTATTTTAATTTTTTGCCCTTTTTGTTAAAGAAAACTTTGTTTTTTTATGCCAAACACACAAAATATGCAATCTTTTTCCCCAAAAATATTTCAAAGTGGAATAGTTGATGTAAAGTAATTGGAGCCTTAAATATGTCAATGTTTCACAACAACATTGATTTTGATTCATTATTATTTTTTGAGCGACAGAAGTTTGTTTGTTTTTTAATCTCACTAAAATTCTAAGGCATCCAAAAGGGACCAACTACTAAAAGTGTTAAAAAATATATATATATATATTTTTTTTTTTTTTACTTTCAATGCTTAAATCTGTGGATCAACTTCAGATCTATCTGTGGATTGTAAGTTTTTATTTTTTTATGTTTATTTATTTAGTTATTTTTGCCCTTTTGTTAAAGAAAACTTTTTTTTTTATGCCAAACACACGAAATATGCAATCTTTTTCCCAAAAAGATGTCAAAGTGGAATATTTGATGTAAAGTAATTGGAGCCTTAAATATGTCAATAATTCATAACAACATTGATTTTGATTCATTATTATTTCTCACTAAAATTCTCAGGGATCCAAAAGGGTCCCGCTCCTAAAAGTGTTAAAAATAAGTCATACATTATTTTTACTTTTTTATTTACTTTCAATGCTTCAATCTGTAGATCAACTTCAGATCTATCCGTTGTAAGTTTTAATATAAAAAGTTTTATTTTTATTTTTTGCCCCTTTGTTAAAGAAAACTTTGTTTTTTTATGCCAAACACACAAAATATGCAATCTTTTTTCCCAAAAAAATATTTCAAAGTGGAATATTTGTTGTGAAGTAATTGGAGCCTTAAATATGTCAATGTTTCACAACAACATTGATTTTGATTCATTATTATTTTTTGAGCAATAGAAGTTTGTTTGTTTTTTAATCTCACTAAAATTCTAAGGCATCCAAAATGGCCCAACTCCTAAAAGTGTTTAAAATAAATCTTTTAATTTTTAAAACATTTTTTACTTTCAATGCTTAAATCTGTGGATCAACTTCAGATCTATCCGTCGATTGTAAGTTTTTATTTTTTTAATGTTTATTTTATTTATTTTTTTTTGCCCTTTTGTTAAAGAAAATTTTGTTTTTTTATGCCAAACACAAAATATGCAATCTTTTTTCCCAAAAAGATGTCAAAGTGGAATATTTGATTTGAAGTAATTGGAGCCTTAAATATGTCAATAATTCATAACAACATTAATTTTGATTCATTATTATTTTAGAGCAATGGCAGTTAGTTTTTTTTAAATCTCACTATAAAATTCTCAGGGATCCAAAAAGGCCTCATTCCTAAAAGTGTTAAAAATAAGTCATACATTATTTTATTTTTTTCAACTTTCAACGCTTTAAATCCGTGGATCAACTTCAGATCTATCTGTCAATTGTAAGTTTTTATATTTTTTAATGTTCTTATTTTATTTTTAACTTTTTTGTTAAAGAAAACTTAGTTTGTAGTGTCGTTTAAAGTAGCGCGGGGCATTAGCACTAATCTGCATGTGCACGTGTTACAACCAGCAGATCAGCAAGTCCAATTAGCCACAAGACCACGGCTCAGGGGGAGAATCCAAAGAATGACAATAATAGATTTATTTTTGGTCATCACATTCAAAATGCATCAGAACCTCAGTGAAGGTGTTTGAATTCATGTTACATTACAACTTTCTTTTTTAAAATTTTAGACATTTTAGTCCGACTATATTGTCATAATTAAGACTTTTAAGACATTTTACACTGTAAAAACATCAAATCGAGATTTTACAACTCACTTGTCAGAATTTTACCATAAAATCTACTGATTTTTCCCCAGTGTACTTTGATCACTTGTACGACATTAAAGAATGCTATCATGTTACGTAAAGTTCTGTCTGCTAATAAAGATGTGACAGTTTGATGCTAAATTTCCTTAAAATGTAGACAATGTTCTTGCAAAATTACGACATTAATTATTATAATATTCTGGTGTTAATCTTGTAATTACGACTTTTTCTCTGACATTTTGAATTTTTTGCGTAAACTTCCAACTTTTATCTGTTAAAGTTACAATTTTACCTTCTCTAAATTTACGGCTTTAAGTTACATTACGACTTTTCATCTTTTATATTGTACACATTTTTGTCGGACTTTGTCATAATTAAGACTTTTAAGATACTCTTATTGTTTTGACATTTTACACTGTTGAAAAATAAAATAGATTTTACAATTCAGTCGTCAGAATTTTAGCGCAAAATCCACTGACTTTTTCCCCAGTGTACTTTGATCACTTGTACGACATTAAAGAATGTTATCATGTTACGTAAAGTTCTGTCTGCTAATAAAGATGTGACAGTTTGGCGCAAAATGTCCTTAAAATTTCGACTTTTTTCTTGCAAAATTACGACATTATTTTAATATTCTGGTGTCAATCTTGTAATTGGGACTTTTTGTCCTACATTCTGAATTTTTTTCGTAAACCTGCTTTTCTCTATAGTAAAGTTACGATTTTACCTTCTCTAAATTTATGACTTCATGTTACATTATGACTTTTCATTTTTTATATTCTACACATTTTTGTCCAACTTTATTGTCATAATTAAGACTTTTAAGATAGTCTTATTGTTTTGACATTTTACACTGTAAAAACATCAAATCGAGATTTTACAACTCACTCGTCAGAATTTTACCGTAAAATCTACTGATTTTTTTCCGGTGTACTTTGATCACTTGTACGACATTAAAGAATGCGATCATGTTACGTAAAGTTCTGTCTGCTAATAAAGATGTGACACTTTGATGGTAAATTTCCTTAAAATGTAGACATTGTTCTTGCAAAATTACGACATTAATTATTATAATATTCTGGTGTTAATCTTGTAATTACGACTTTTTCTCTGACATTTTGAATTTTTTGCGTAAACTTCCGACTTTTATCTGTTAAAGTTACAATTTTACCTTCTCTCAATATACGGCTTTAAGTTACATTACAACTTTTCATCTTTTATATTCTACACATTTTTGTCGGACTTTGTCATAATTAAGACTTTTTAAGATACTCTTATTGTTTTGACATTTTACACTGTTGAAAAATAAAATCTAGATTTTACAATTCAGTCGTCAGAATTTTAGCGCAAAATCCACTGATTTTTTTCCGGTGTACTTTGATCACTTGTACGACATTAAAGAATGTTATCATGTTACGTAAAGTTCTGTCTGCTAATAAAGATGTGACAGTTTGGCGCAAAATGTCCTTAAAATTTAGACTTTTTTTCTTGCAAAATTACGACATTAATTATTTTAATATTCTGGTGTCAATCTTGTAATAGCGACTTTTTCTCCTACATTTTGACTTTTTTTCGTAAACCTTCGGCTTTTATCTAGTAAAGTTACGATTTTACCTTCTCTAAATTTATGACTTCATGTTACATTATGACTTTTCATTTTTTATATTCTACACATTTTTGTCCAACTTTATTGTCATAATTAAGACTTTTAAGATACTCTTATTGTTTTGACATTTTACACTGTAAAAACATCAAATCGAGATTTTACAACTCACTTGTCAGAATTTTACCGTAAAATCTACTGATTTTTTTCCGGTGTGCTTTGATCACTTGTACGACATTAAAGAATGTTATCATGTTACGTAAAGTTCTGTCTGCTAATAAAGATGTGACACTTTGATGCTAAATTTCCTTAAAATGTAGACATTGTTCTTGCAAAATTACGACATTAATTATTATAATATTCTGGTGTTAATCTTGTAATTACGACTTTTTCTCTGACATTTTGAATTTTTTGCGTAAACTTCCGACTTTTATCTGTTAAAGTTACAATTTTACCTTCTCTAAATTTACGGCTTTAAGTTACATTACGACCTTTCATCTTTTATATTCTACACATTTTTGTCGGACTTTGTCATAAGACTTTTAAGATACTCTTATTGTTTTGACATTTTACACTGTAAAAAAATAAAATATAGATTTTACAATTCAGTCGTCAGAATTTTAGCGCAAAATCCACTGACTTTTCCCCAGTGTACTTTGATCACTTGTACGACATTAAAGAATGTTATCATGTTACGTAAAGTTCTGTGTGCTAATAAAGATGTGACAGTTTGACGCAAAATTTCCTTAAAATGTAGACTTTTTTTCTTGCAAAATTACGACATTAATTATTTTAATATTCTGGTGTCAATCTTGTAATAGCGACTTTTTCTCCTACATTTTGACTTTTTTTCGTAAACCTACAGCTTTTATCTAGTAAAGTTACGATTTTACCTTCTCTAAATTTATGACTTCATGTTATATTATGACTTTTCATTTTTTATATTCTACACATTTTCGTCCAACTTTATTGTCATAATTAAGACTTTTAAGATAGTCTTATTGTTTTGACATTTTACACTGTAAAAACATCAAATCGAGATTTTACAACTCGTCAGAATTTTACCGTAAAATCTACTGATTTTTTTCCGGTGTACTTTGATCACTCGTACGACATTAAAGAATGCTATCATGTTATGTAAAGTTCTGTCTGCTAATAAAGATGTGACACTTTGATGCTAAATTTCCTTAAAATGTAGACATTGTTCTTGCAAAATTACGACATTAATTATTATAATATTCTGGTGTTAATCTTGTAATTACGACTTTTTCTCTGACATTTTGAATTTTTTGCGTAAACTTCCGACTTTTATCTGTTAAAGTTACAATTTTACCTTCTCTAAATTTACGGCTTTAAGTTACATTACGACTTTTCATCTTTTATATTCTACGCATTTTTGTCGGACTTTGTCATAATTAAGACTTTTAAGATACTCTTATTGTTTTGACATTTTACACTGTTGAAAAATAAAATATAGATTTTACAATTCAGTCGTCAGAATTTTAGCGCAAAATCCACTGATTTTTTTCCGGTGTACTTTGATCACTTGTACGACATTAAAGAATGTTATCATGTTACGTAAAGTTCTGTCTGCTAATAAAGATGTGACAGTTTGACGCAAAATTTCCTTAAAATGTAGACTTTTTTTCTTGCAAAATTACGACATTAATTATTTTAATATTCTGGTGTCAATCTTGTAATAGCGACTTTTTCTCCTACATTTTGACTTTTTTTCGTAAACCTACGGCTTTTATCTGGTAAAGTTACGATTTTACCTTCTCTAAATTTATGACTTCATGTTACATTATGACTTTTCATTTTTTATATTCTACACATTTTTGTCCAACTTTATTGTCATAATTAAGACTTTTAAGATAGTCTTATTGTTTTGACATTTTACACTGTAAAAACATCACATCGAGATTTTACAACTCACTTGTCAGAATTTTACCGTAAAATCTACTGATTTTTTTCCGGTGTACTTTGATCACTTGTACGACATTAAAGAATGCTATCATGTTACGTAAAGTTCTGTCTGCTAATAAAGATGTGACACTTTGATGCTAAATTTCCTTAAAATGTAGGCATTGTTCTTGCAAAATTACGACATTAATTATTATAATATTCTGGTGTTAATCTTGTAATTACGACTTTTTCTCTGACATTTTGAATTTTTTGCGTAAACTTCCGACTTTTATCTGTTAAAGTTACGATTTTACCTTCTCTAAATATACGGCTTTAAGTTACATTACGACTTTTCATCTTTTATATTCTACACATTTTTGTCGGACTTTGTCATAATTAAGACTTTTAAGATACTCTTATTGTTTTGACATTTTACACTGTTGAAAAATAAAATATAGATTTTACAATTCAGTCGTCAGAATTTTAGCGCAAAATCCACTGATTTTTTCCCCAGTGTACTTTGATCACTTGTACGACATTAAAGAATGTTATCATGTTACGTAAAGTTCTGTCTGCTAATAAAGATGTGACAGTTTGGCGCAAAATGTCCTTAAAATTTCGACTTTTTTCTTGCAAAATTACGACATTATTTTAATATTCTGGTGTCAATCTTGTAATAGCGACTTTTTCTCCTACATTTTGAATTTTTTTCGTAAACCTACGGCTTTTATCTAGTAAAGTTACAATTTATGACTTCATGTTACATTATGAATTTTCATTTTTTATTTTCTACACATTTTTATCCAACTTTATTGTCATAATTAAGACTTTTAAGATAGTCTTATTGTTTTGACATTTTACACTGTAAAAACATCAAATCGAGATTTTACAACTCACTCGTCACAATTTTACCGTAAAATCTACTGATTTTTTTCCGGTGTACTTTGATCACTTGTACGACATTAAAGAATGCTATCATGTTACGTAAAGTTCTGTCTGCTAATAAAGATGTGACACTTTGATGCTAAATTTCCTTAAAATGTAGACATTGTTCTTGCAAAATTACGACATTAATTATTATAATATTCTGGTGTTAATCTTGTAATTACGACTTTTTCTCTGACATTTTGAATTTTTTGCGTAAACTTCCGACTTTTATCTGTTAAAGTTACAATTTTACCTTCTCTAAATTTACGGCTTTAAGTTACATTACGACTTTTCATCTTTTATATTCTACACATTTTTGGCAGACTTTGTCATAATTAAGACTTTTAAGATACTCTTATTGTTTTGACATTTTACACTGTTGAAAAATAAAAATATAGATTTTACAATTCAGTCGTCAGAATTTTAGCGCAAAATCCACTGATTTTTTTCCCCAGTGTACTTTGATCACTTGTATGACATTAAAGAATGTTATCATGTTACGTAAAGTTCTGTCTGCTAATAAAGATGTGACAGTTTGGCGCAAAATGTCCTTAAAATTTCGACTTTTTTCTTGCAAAATTACGACATTATTTTAATATTCTGGTGTCAATCTTGTAATAGCGACTTTTTCTCCTACATTTTGAATTTTTTTCGTAAACCTACGGCTTTTATCTAGTAAAGTTACAATTTATGACTTCATGTTACATTATGACTTTTCATTTTTTATATTCTACACATTTTTGTCCAACTTTATTGTCATAATTAAGACTTTTAAGATAGTCTTATTGTTTTGACATTTTACACTGTAAAAACATCAAATCTAGATTTTACAACTCACTCTTCAGAATTTTACTGTAAAATCTACTGATTTTTTTCCGGTGTACTTTGATCACTTGTACGACATTAAAGAATGCTATCATGTTACGTAAAGTTCTGTCTGCTAATAAAGATGTGACACTTTGATGCTAAATTTCCTTAAAATGTAGACATTGTTCTTGCAAAATTACGACATTAATTATTATAATATTCTGGTGTTAATCTTGTAATTACGACTTTTTCTCTGACATTTTGAATTTTTTGCGTAAACTTCCGACTTTTATCTGTTAAAGTTACAATTTTACCTTCTCTAAATTTACGGCTTTAAGTTACATTACGACTTTTCATCTTTTATATTCTACACATTTTTGGCAGACTTTGTCATAATTAGGACTTTTGAGATACTCTTATTGTTTTGACATTTTGCACTGTAAAAACATCAAATCTAGATTTTACAATTCAGTCGTCAGAATTTTAGCGCAAAATCCACTGAATGCTAAATTTCCTTGAAATGTAGACATTTTTCTTGCAAAATTACGACATTAATTATTTTAATATTCTGGTGTCAATTTTGTAAGTACAACTTGTTCTCCTATATTTAGAATTTTAACTCTAAACCTTCGACTTTTATGTGGTAAAGTTACGATTTTACCTTCTCTAAATTTATGACTTCATGTTACATTATGACTTTTCATATTTTATATTCTACACATTTTGTCCAACTTTATTGTCATAATTAAGACTTTTAAGATACTCTTATTGTTGCTAGATCTAACGAGTAATCAGACCTCTCAAGTTAACATTTAAAAAAAAAAAACACTGGTGACAAAACTAGTTCAGAGTCTTGATTCCGATCGCTCTTCTCAACGAGCATCGGGTGCTGCTGTGGGCTCCTCCCCCATCTGCGAGCACCTAATGTCATTTGTGACATAAAGTAAAGCGAAAAAAGAAGCGACACTATAAAGTTCAATTGTATTAGTCGATATTTTTGTTTTGCTCTTCATGTTTTCGGTCATTTTGGTCAATTATGCAAATTTGACGATTAACCTTTTGCCACAAATAGATTACATTTCTTTGGGAAACTGTGAACATTAGTCTCATGTTACAAATTGTTTCCGACAAAATTCAGATTTTTATCGTGCAAAGTTACGACTTTACACGTGTAATATTCTGGTGTCACTTTTTCTCAGATATTTTGAATTTATTCTCTTATACCCACGACTTTGATCTGGCAATGTGTTTTTTTCGCAAAAGTTACGATGTTATTCTCGTCATTCTGCGACTTACCTTCTCGTGAATTTACGACTTCATCTTTTCTTTTATAATGACTAATTATTGTCATAATTACAACTTTCATCTTGCAACGTTACAAATATTTTCTTGTCAAATTACGACTTTTCTCTTGTAATTCAATGACTTTTTACTTTTTTTACTTGCCACTTTTATCATACGATACGCCGACTAATTTCTTTCACAGGCATTCAATGTTCGTTTTCGGCCTTGCCGCTTACGTGCAGTGATTTCTCCAGATAAGAAAATGTTATCTTCTATTGAACGTTACGTCAAGACATTATTCTTATAATTAAGACTTTCACTGCGTATTGTTTTCCGATAAAATTACGACTTGTTCTCGTAATGTTGCGATTTTAGTCCCGTAATATTGCTCCTTTCCCTTTATTCCCTTTATTCTGGTATGATTACAAGTTTTACCCTCATCAATTTTGACTTTTTCTTGTAATGTTGTGACTTTATTTTTCTAAAATGACAGCATCTTGTGTGTAAAAAAAACACAAATTTATTCTCGTAATATTTCAACTTAGTTCTCGCAATTGTGACATAATTTTTTAATCAAGCTTAAGTGTAGTATTGTTATTATTTTTCTTTGTATTTAAGGGAAAAAATACAATGAGTGACAACGATCTATAGCAGGGGTGTCCAAGTGTGGCCACCGGGGGCCATTTGCAGCCCGCAGCTGTTTCTAAAAATACTAACTCCAAAAAAAAAAAAAAACAAACATAAAAAGTAGAATAAAACAGCAAACAGGTGAAATGTGACAAAAAAGTTGCAATATTGACTCTAATAACACAAAACTGCCATGCTGTTTTTGTTCTTTAAAACTGTCATTACTCAAAAAATAATAATGAATCAAAATCAATGTTGTTATGAATTATTGACCTATTTAAGGATCCAATTACTTCAAATCAAATATTCCACTTTGAAATATTTTTTGGGAAAAAATATTGCATATTTTGTGTGTTTGGCATAAAAAAACAAAGTTTTCTTTAACAAAAAATAAAAAATAAAAAAAATAAATAAAAAAACTTACAATCGACGGATTTAGGCGTTGAAAGTAAAAAAAATAAAATACCAATTGTGTATGACTTATTTTTAACACTTTTTAGGAGTGGGATCCCTGAGAATTTTAGTGGGATAAAAGAAAAGAAAAAACTTCCATTGGTCAAAAAATAATAATGAATCAAAATCAATGTTGTTATGAATTATTGACCTATTTAAGGATCCAATTACTTCAAATCAAATATTCCACTTTGAAATATTTTTTGGGAAAAAATATTGCATATGTTGTGTGTTTGGCATAAAAAACCAAAGTTTTCTTTATCAAAAAATAAAAAATAAAATAAAAAATAAAAAACTTACAATCGACGGATTTAGGCGTTGAAAGTAAAAAAAAAAAAAAAAAAATTGTGTATGACTTATTTTTAACACTTTTTAGGAGTGGGATCCCTGAGAATTTTAGTGGGATAAAAGAAAATTAAAAACTTCCATTGTTCAAAAAATAATAATGAATCAAAATCAATGTTGTTATGAATTATTGACCTATTTAAGGATCCAATTACTTCAAATCAAATATTCCACTTTGAAATATTTTTTGGGAAAAAATATTGCATATTTTGTGTGTTTGGCATAAAAAAACAAAGTTTTCTTTAACAAAAAATAAAAAAATAAAATAAAAAATTAAAAACTTACAATCGACGGATTTAGGCGTTGAAAGTAAAAAAAATAAAATACCAATTGTGTATGACTTATTTTTAACACTTTTTAGGAGTGGGATCCCTGAGAATTTTAGTGGGATAAAAGAAAAGAAAAAACTTCCATTGGTCAAAAAATAATAATGAATCAAAATCAATGTTGTTATGAATTATTGACCTATTTAAGGATCAAAGTACTTCAAATCAAATATTCCACTTTGAAATATTTTTTGGGAAAAAATATTGCATATGTTGTGTGTTTGGCATAAAAAACCAAAGTTTTCTTTATCAAAAAATAAAAAATAAAAAATAAAATAAAAAATAAAAAACTTACAATCGACGGATTTAGGCGTTGAAAGTAAAAAAAATAAAATACAAATTGTGTATGACTTATTTTTAACACTTTTTAGGAGTGGGATCCCTGAGAATTTTAGTGGGATAAAAGAAAATTAAAAACTTCCATTGCTCAAAAAATAATAATGAATCAAAATCAATGTTGTTATGAATTATTGACCTATTTAAGGATCCAATTACTTCAAATCAAATATTCCACTTTGAAATATTTTTTGGGAAAAAATATTGCATATTTTGTGTGTTTGGCATAAAAAAACAAAGTTTTCTTTACCAAAAAATAAAAAAATAAAATAAAAAATAAAAAACTTACAATCGACGGATTTAGGCGTTGAAAGTAAAAAAAATAAAATACCAATTGTGTATGACTTATTTTTAACACTTTTTAGGAGTGGGATCCCTGAGAATTTTAGTGGGATAAAAGAAAAGAAAAAACTTCCATTGGTCAAAAAATAATAATGAATCAAAATCAATGTTGTTATGAATTATTGACCTATTTAAGGATCCAATTACTTCAAATCAAATATTCCACTTTGAAATATTTTTTGGGAAAAAATATTGCATATGTTGTGTGTTTGGCATAAAAAACCAAAGTTTTCTTTATCAAAAAATAAAAAATAAAATAAAAAATAGAAAACTTACAATCGACGGATTTAGGCGTTGAAAGTAAAAAAAATAAAATACAAATTGTGTATGACTTATTTTTAACACTTTTTAGGAGTGGGATCCCTGAGAATTTTAGTGGGATAAAAGAAAATTAAAAACTTCCATTGCTCAAAAAATAATAATGAATCAAAATCAATGTTGTTATGAATTATTGACCTATTTAAGGATCCAATTACTTCAAATCAAATATTCCACTTTGAAATATTTTTTGGGAAAAAATATTGCATATTTTGTGTGTTTGGCATAAAAAAACAAAGTTTTCTTTAACAAAAAATTAAAAACTAAAATAAAAAATAAAAAACTTACAATCGACGGATTTAGGCGTTGAAAGTAAAAAAAATAAAATACCAATTGTGTATGACTTATTTTTAACACTTTTTAGGAGTGGGATCCCTGAGAATTTTAGTGGGATAAAAGAAAAGAAAAAACTTCCATTGGTCAAAAAATAATAATGAATCAAAATCAATGTTGTTATGAATTATTGACCTATTTAAGGATCCAATTACTTCAAATCAAATATTCCACTTTGAAATATTTTTTGGGAAAAAATATTGCATATGTTGTGTGTTTGGCATAAAAAACCAAAGTTTTCTTTATCAAAAAATAAAAAATAAAATAAAAAATAGAAAACTTACAATCGACGGATTTAGGCGTTGAAAGTAAAAAAAATAAAATACAAATTGTGTATGACTTATTTTTAACACTTTTTAGGAGTGGGATCCCTGAGAATTTTAGTGGGATAAAAGAAAATTAAAAACTTCCATTGCTCAAAAAATAATAATGAATCAAAATCAATGTTGTTATGAATTATTGACCTATTTAAGGATCCAATTACTTCAAATCAAATATTCCACTTTGAAATATTTTTTGGGAAAAAATATTGCATATTTTGTGTGTTTGGCATAAAAAAACAAAGTTTTCTTTAGCAAAAAATAAAAAATAAAATAAAAAATAAAAAACTTACAATCGACGGATTTAGGCGTTGAAAGTAAAAAAAATAAAATACAAATTGTGTATGACTTATTTTTAACACTTTTTAGGAGTGGGATCCCTGAGAATTTTAGTGGGATAAAAGAAAATAAAAAACTTCCATTGCTCAAAAAATAATAATGAATCAAAATCAATTTTGTTATGAATTATTGACCTATTTAAGGATCCAATTACTTCAAATCAAATATTACACTTTGAAATATTTTTTGGGAAAAAATATTGCATATTTTGTGTGTTTGGCATAAAAAAACAAAGTTTTCTTTAACAAAAAATAAAAAATAAAATAAAAAATAAAAAACTTACAATCGACGGATTTAGGCGTTGAAAGTAAAAAAAATAAAATACAAATTGTGTATGACTTATTTTTAACACTTTTTAGGAGTGGGATCCCTGAGAATTTTAGTGGGATAAAAGAAAATAAAAAACTTCCATTGCTCAAAAAATAATAATGAATCAAAATCAATTTTGTTATGAATTATTGACCTATTTAAGGATCCAATTACTTCAAATCAAATATTACACTTTGAAATATTTTTTGGGAAAAAATATTGCATATTTTGTGTGTTTGGCATAAAAAAACAAAGTTTTCTTTATCAAAAAATAAAAAATAAAATAAAAAATAAAAAACTTACAATCGACGGATTTAGGCGTTGAAAGTAAAAAAAAATAAAATACAAATTGTGTATGACTTATTTTTAACACTTTTCAGGAGTGGGATCCCTGAGAATTTTAGTGGGATAAAAGAAAATAAAAAACTTCCATTTCTCAAAAAATAATAATGAATCAAAATCAATGTTGTTATGAATTATTGACCTATTTAAGGATCCAATTACTTCAAATCAAATATTCCACTTTGAAATATTTTTTGGGAAAAAATATTGCATATTTTGTGTGTTTGGCATAAAAAAAAAAAGTTTTCTTTAACAAAAAATAAAAAATAAAATAAAAAATAAAAAACTTACAATCGACGGATTTAGGCGTTGAAAGTAAAAAAAATAAAATACAAATTGTGTATGACTTATTTTTAACACTTTTCAGGAGTGGGATCCCTGAGAATTTTAGTGGGATAAAAGAAAATAAAAAACTTCCATTTCTCAAAAAATAATAATGAATCAAAATCAATGTTGTTATGAATTATTGACCTATTTAAGGATCCAATTACTTCAAATCAAATATTCCACTTTGAAATATTTTTTGGGAAAAAATATTGCATATGTTGTGTGTTTGGCATAAAAAAACTGAGTTTTCTTTAACAAAAAATAAAAAATACAAAATAAAATAAAAAGTAAAAAACTTACAATCGACGGATTTAGGCATTGAAAGTAAAAAAAATAAAATACCAATTGTGTATGACTTATTTTTAACACTTTTTAGGAGTGGGATCCATGAGAATTTTAGTGGGATAAAAGAAAATAAAAAACTTCCATTGCTCAAAAAATAATAATGAATCAAAATCAATGTTGTTATGAATTATTGACATATTTAAAGGCTCCAAATACTTCACATCAAATATTCCACTTTGAAATATTTTTTTGGTAAAAAAGATTGCATATTTTGTGTGTTTGGCATATAATAATGGATTAGATTTATATAGCACTTTTCTAGACACTCAAAGCGCTTCACAGAGAAGTGAGAACCCATCATTCATTCACAGCTGGTGGTGGTAAGCTACTTTCGTAACCACAGCTGCCCTGGGGTAGACTGACGGAAGCGTGGCTGCCAGTTTGCACCTACAGCCCCTCCGACCACCACCTGTCATTCATCATTCATTCACCAGTGTGAGTGGCACTGGGAGCAAGGGTGAAGTGTCCTGCCCAAGGACACAACGGCAGTGAGTCGGATGTCAAGAGGCGGGGAGCGAACCTGCAACCCTCAGGTTTCTGGCACGGCCGCTCTGGCCACTACGCCACGGAAGTTTAGGCAAAAAATTCTAAATGTAGGAGAAAAAGTCGTAATTACAGGATTGAGCCCAGAATATTAAAATAATTAATATCGTAATTTTGCAAGAAAAAAGTCTACATTTTAAGGAAATTGTCACATCAAACTGCCACATCTTTATTAGCAGACAGAACTTTAAGTAACATGATAACATTATTTAATGTCGTACATGTGATCAAAGTACACTGGGAGAAAAAAAATCTGTAGGTTTTACAGTAAAATTCTGATGAGTGAGTTGTAAAATCTATATTTTATTTCTTTACAGTGTAAAATGTCAAAACAATAAGAGTTTCTTAAAAGTCTTAATTATGACAAAGTCTGACAAAAATGAGTAGAATATAAAAGATGAAAAGTCGTAATGTAACTTAAAGCCGTAAATTTAGAGAAGGTAAAATTGTAACTTTAACAGATAAAAGTCAGAAGTCTACGCAAAAAATTCAAAATAATTAATGTCGTAATTTTGAAAGAAAAATGTCTACATTTTAAGGAAATTTAGCATCAAACTGTCACATCTATACTAGCAGATAGAACTTTACGTAACATGATAACATTCTTTAATGTCGTACAAGGGATCAAAGTACACGGGAAAAAAGTCAGATTTTACGGTAAAATTCTGACGACTGAGTTGTAAAATCTCGATTTGATGTTTTTACAGTGTAAAATGTCAAAACAATAAGAGTATCTTAAAAGTCTTAATTATGACAATAAAGTCAGACTAAAATGTCTAAAATTTAAAAAAAGAAAGTCGTAAGGTAACATGAATTCCTAAATTTAGAGAAGGTAAAATCAAAGTTTTACTAGATAAGTCGGAGGTTTACGAAAAAAAAATTCTAAATGTAGGAGAAAAAGTCGTAATTACAAGATTGACCCCAGAATATTAAAATAATTTATGTCGTAATTTTGCAAGAAAAAAGCCTATATTTTAAGGAAATTTAGCGCCAAACTGTCGCATCTCTATTAGCAGACAGAACTTTACGTAACATGATACAAATATTTAATGTCGTACAAGTGATTAAAGTACACCGGAAAAAAGTCAGTAAATTTTACCGTGAAATTCTGACAAGTGAGTTGTAAAATCTAGATGTAATTTTTTTACAGTGTAAAATGTCAAAACAATATGAATATCTTAAAAAGTCTTAATTATGACAATAAAGTTGGACAAAAATGTGTAGAATATAAAAAAATGAAGTCGTAATGTAACATGAAGTCGTAAATTTAGAGAAGTTAAAATCATTATTTTACCAGATAAAAGTTGGAGGTTTACGAAAAAAATTCTAAATGTAGGAGAAAAAGTTGTACCTACGAAATTGACACCAGAATATATAATAATTAATGTCGTAATTTTGCAAGACAAATGTCTACATTTTAAGGAAATTTAGCGTCAAACTGTCACATTTTTATTAGCAGACAGAACTTTATGTAACATGATAACATTCTTTAATGTCGTACATGTAATCAAAGTACACTGGGAGAAAAAAAATCTGTAGGTTTTACAGTAAAATTCTGATGAGTGAGTTGTAAAATCTATATTTTATTTTCTTACAGTGTAAAATGTCAAAACAATAAGAGTATCTTAAAAGTCTTAATTATGACAAAGTCTGACAAAAATGAGTAGAATATAAAAGATGAAAAGTCGTAATGTAACTTAAAGCCGTAAATTTAGAGAAGGTAAAATTGTAACTTTAACAGATAAGTCAGAAGTTTACGCAAAAAATTCAAAATAATTAATGTCGTAATTTTGAAAGAAAAATGTCCACATTTTAAGGAAATTTAGCATCAAACTGTCACATCTATACTAGCAGATAGAACTTTACGTAACATGATAACATTCTTTAATGTCGTACAAGTGATCAAAGTACACGGGAAAAAAGTCAGATTTTACGGTAAAATTCTGACGACTGAGTTGTAAAATCTCGATTTGATGTTTTTACAGTGTAAAATGTCAAAACAATAAGAGTATCTTAAAAGTCTTAATTATGACAATAACGTCGGACTAAAATGTCTAAAATTTAAAAAAAGAAAGTCGTAAGGTAACATGAACTCCTAAATTTAGAGAAGGTAAAATCTAAGTTTTACTACATAAAAGTCGGAGGTTTACGAAAAAAAATTCTAAATGTAGGAGAAAAAGTCGTAATTACAAGATTGACCCCAGAATATTAAAATAATTTGTCGTAATTTTGCAAGAAAAAAGCCTATATTTTAAGGAAATTTAGCGCCAAACTGTCACATCTCTATTAGCAGACACAACTTTACGTAACATGATACAAATATTTAATGTCGTACAAGTGATTAAAGTACACCGGAAAAAAGTCAGTAAATTTTACCGTGAAATTCTGACAAGTGAGTTGTAAAATCTAGATGTAATTTTTTTACAGTGTAAAATGTCAAAACAATATGAATATCTTAAAAAGTCTTAATTATGACAATAAAGTTGGACAAAAATGTGTAGAATATAAAAAAATGAAGTCGTAATGTAACATGAAGTCGTAAATTTAGAGAAGTTAAAATCATTATTTTACCAGATAAAAGTTGGAGGTTTACGAAAAAAATTCTAAATGTAGGAGAAAAAGTTGTGCCTACGAAATTGACACCAGAATATATAATAATTGTCGTAATTTTGCAAGACAAATGTCTACATTTTAAGGAAATTTAGCGTCAAACTGTCACATTGTTATTAGCAGACAGAACTTTACGTAACGTGATAACATTCTTTAATGTCGTACAAGTGATCAAAGTACACTGGGGGATTTTGTGCTCAAATTCTGACGACTGAATTGTAAAATCTAGATTTTATTTTTCTACAGTGTAAAATGTAAAAAAAATAAGAGTATCTTAAAAGTCCTAATTATGACAATAAAGTCGGACTAAAATGTGCAATCATAAAATAAGAATTTCGTAATGTAACATGAAGTCGTAAATTTAGAGAAGGTAAAATCATAATTTTAAACAGACAAAAGCCGAAGGTTTGCGAAAAAAAATTGTAAATGTATGAGAAAAAGTCGTGATTACGAAAGAGACAACAGAATATTATGAACATTTATGTCGTAATTTTGCAAGAAAAACGTCTACATTTTAAGAAAATTTAGCGCCAAACTGTCACATCTCTATTAGCAGACTGAACTTTACGTAACATTATAACAATATTTAATGTCGTACAAGTGATTAAAGTACACCGGGAAAAAGTCAGTAAATTTTACCGTGAAATTCTGACCAGTGAGTTGTAAAATTTAAATTACATTTTTTTACAGTGTAAAATGTCAAAACAGTAATATCTTAAAAAGTCTCAATTATGGCAAAAAAGTTGGACAAAAATGTGTAGAATATAAAAAAATTAAGTCGTAATGTAACATGAAGTCATACATTGAGAGAAGTTAAAATCATAATTTTACCAGATAAAAGTCGGAGGTTTACGAAAAAAATTGTAAGTGTAGGAGAAAAAGTTCAAATTACTAAATTTACACCAGAATATATAATAATTAATGTCGTAATTTTGCAGAAAGTCGTAATGTAACATGAATTCGTAAATTTAGAGAAGGTAAAATCGTAACTTCACCAGATAAAAGTTAGAAGTTTATGGAAAAAATTCAAAATGTAAGAGAAAAAGTTCAAATTACAAAATTTACACCACAATATTAAAATAATTCATGTCGTAATTTTGCAAGAAAAAAGGCTAAATTTTAAGGAAATTTAGCGTCAAACTGTCACATCTTTATTAGCAGACAGTACGTTAAGTAACATGATAACATTCTTTAATGTCGTACAAGTGATCAAAGTACACTGGGGGAAAAAGTCGGTAGATTTTGCGCTAAAATTCTGACGACTGAGTTGTAAAATCTAGATTTTATTTTTCTGCAGTGTAAAATGTCAAAACAATAAGAGTACCTTGAAAGTCCTAATTATGACAAAGTTGGACTAAAATGTGTAATCATAAAATAATAATTTCGTAATGTAACATGAAGTCGTAAATTTAGAGAAAGACAAAAGCCGAAGGTTTACGAAAAAAATTGAAAATGGAGGAGAAAAAGTTGTAATTACAAAATAGACAACAGAATATTATGAAAAATTATGTCGTAATTTTGCAAGAAAAAAAGTCTACATTTTAAGAAATTTTGCGCCAAACTCTCATATCTCTATTAGCAGACAGAACTTTACGTAACATGATATTTAATGTCGTACAAGTGATTAAAACACACTGGGGAAAAATTCAGTAGATTTTCCGCTAAAATTCTGACGACTGAGTTTTAAAATCTAGAATTTATTATTTGACAGTGTAAAATGTCAAAACAATAAGAGTATCTTAAAAGTCCTACTTATGACAATAAAGTTGGACAAAAATGTGTAGAATATAAAAAAATTAAGTCGTAATGTAACATGAAGTCTTAAATTTAGAGAAGTTGCAATCATAATTTTACCAGATAAAAGTCGGAGGTTTACGAAAAGAATTCTAAATGTCGGAAAAAGAGTCGTACTTACGATATTGACACCAGAATATTATGATGATTAATGTCATAATTTTGCAAGAAAAACGTCTACATTTTAAGAAAATGTAGCGTCAAACTGTCACATCTTTATTAGCAGACAGAACTTTACGTAACATGATAACATTCTGTAATGTCGTACAAGTGATCAAAGTACACTGGGGGAAAAGTCAGTGGATTTTGTGCTAAAATTCTGACGACTGAGTTGTAAAATCTAGATTTTATTTTTCTACAGTGTAAAATGTAAAAAAAAATAAGAGTATCTTAAAAGTCCTAATTATGACAAAGTTGGACTAAAATGTGTAATCATAAAATAAGTATTTCGTAATGTAACATGAAGTCGTAAATTTAGAGAAGCTAAAATCATAATTTTAGACAGACAAAAGCCGAAGGTTTACGAAAAAATTCAAAATATACGAGAAAAAGTCGTAATTACGAAATAGACAACAGAATATAATGAAAATTAATGTCGTAATCGTGCAAGAAAAAGTCTACATTGTATAATGCATCCAGCGGGGCATCACAACAAAATTAGCCATAATAATGTGTTAATTCCACGACTGTATGTATCGTATCGGTTGATACCCATTCGTAGTGGGCGGAGCCTGGCAGCGAAAACCACTCAGACTGTCACGACAGCACTTCTGATGATCAGAGCTCCTCCCAAACCGATACGAGGCTTTTAGGTTGGGGTCTGATCATCAATCCATCAATCAATGTTTATTTATATAGCCCTAAATCACGAGTGTCTCAAAGGGCTGCACAAGCCACAACGACATCCTCGGTTCAGATCCCACATCAGGGCAAGGAAAAACTCAACCCAATGGGACAATGAGAAACCTTGCAGAGGACCGCAGATGTGGGAGTCCAGTCCATAGTGGATCTAACATAATAGTGAGAGTCCAGTCCATAGTGGATCTAACATAATATTGTGAGAGTCCAGTCCATAGTGGATCTAACATAATAGTGTGAGAGTCCAGTCCATAGTGGATCTAACATAATAGTGTGAGAGTCCAGTCCATAGTGGATCTAACATAATAGTGTGTGAGTCCAGTCCATAGTGGATCTAACATAATAGTGTGAGAGTCCAGTCCATAGTGGATCTAACATAATAGTGTGAGAGTCCAGTCCATAGTGGATCTAACATAATAGTGTGAGAGTCCAGTCCATAGTGGATCTAACATAATAGTGTGTGAGTCCAGTCCATAGTGGATCTAACATAATAGTGTGTGAGTCCAGTCCATAGTGGATCTAACATAATAGTGTGTGAGTCCAGTCCATAGTGGATCTAACATAATATTGTAAGAGTCCAGTCCATAGTGGATCTAACATAATAGTGAGAGTCCAGTCCATAGTGGATCTAACATAATAGTGTGAGAGTCCAGTCCATAGTGGATCTAACATAATAGTGTGAGAGTCCAGTCCATAGTAGATCTAACATAATAGTGTGAGAGTCCAGTCCATAGTGGATCTAACATAATAGTGTGTGAGTCCAGTCCATAGTGGATCTAACATAATAGTGTGTGAGTCCAGACCATAGTGGATCTAACATAATAGTGAGAGTCCAGTCCATAGTGGATCTAACATAATAGTGTGAGAGTCCAGTCCATAGTGGATCTAACATAATAGTGAGAGTCCAGTCCATAGTGGATCTAACATAATAGTGAGAGTCCAGTCCATAGTGGATCTAACATAATAGTGAGAGTCCAGTCCATAGTGGATCTAACATAATAGTGAGAGTCCAGTCCATAGTGGATCTAACATAATAGTGTAAGAGTCCAGTCCATAGTGGATCTAACATAATAGTGTGAGAGTCCAGTCCACAGTGGATCTAACATAATAGTGAGAGTCCAGTCCATAGTGGATCTAACATAATAGTGAGAGTCCAGTCCATAGTGGATCTAACATAATAGTGAGAGTCCAGTCCATAGTGGATCTAACATAATAGTGAGAGTCCAGTCCATAGTGGATCTAACATAATAGTGTAAGAGTCCAGTCCATAGTGGATCTAACATAATAGTGTGAGAGTCCAGTCCACAGTGGATCTAACATAATAGTGAGAGTCCAGTCCATAGTGGATCCAACATAATAGTGAGAGTCCAGTCCATAGTGGATCTAACATAATAGTGAGAGGCCAGTCCATAGTGGATCTAACATAATAGTGTGAGAGTCCAGTCCATAGTGGATCTAACATAATAGTGTGAGAGTCCAGTCCATAGTGGATCTAACATAATAGTGAGAGTCCAGTCCAGGGGCGTCACTAGCTTTTAAGGACAGGGGGGGCTTAGCCCCCAGGAGATGCAGGATGCGAGCGAACGTAGCGCACGAGCACAAAACTTCACAAACGGCTAACAAAGACTTAGAAATTATTCATTGTTATTATTATTATTATTTCAGTTGGTTTAGTTTCAATCTGTGTGAAACTCTGTGTGTGTGCACAGTGACATTTTGTTTACAGCATCAACAAGAAACAATTACTTGCATGATCCTTCAAGATACACTGAAACACAATGAAAGTCATGGCATTAGCCTCTATGTTATTAAAGGCCTACTGAAATGAAATGTTCTTATTTAAACGGGGACAGCACATCCATTCTATGTGTCATACTTGATCATTTCGCGATATTGCCGTATTTTTGCTGAAAGGATTTAGTAGAGAACATCGACTATAAAGTTTGCAACTTTTGGTCGCTGATAAAAAAAGCCTTGCCTGTACCGGAAGTAGCGTGACGTCACAGGTTGAAAGGCTCCTCACATTTCCCCATTGTTTACACCAGCAGCGAGAGCGATTCGGACCGAGAAAGCAACGATTACCCCATTAATTTGAGCCAGGATGAAAGATTTGTGGATGAGAAAAGTGAGAGTGAAGGATTAGGGTGCAGTGCAGGACGTATCTTTTTTCGCTCTGACCGTAACTTAGGTACAAGCTGGCTCATTGGATTCCACACTTTCTCCTTTTTCTATTGTGGATCACGGATTTGTATTTTAAACCACCTCGGATACTATATCCTCTTGAAAATGAGAGTCGAGAACGCGAAATGGACATTCACAGTGACTTTTATCTCCACGACAATACATCGGTGAAGCACTTTAGCTACGGAGCTAACGTGATAGCATCGTGCTTAATTGCATATAGAAACAGAAGAAATAAGCCCCTGACTGGAAGGATAGACAGAAGATCAACAATACTACCAAACTCTGTACATGTAACCACACGGTTAATGCTGTGCCGCCTGGCGAAGCTTAGCAATGCTGTTGCTAACGACGCCATTGAAGCTAACTTAGCTACGGGACCTCGACAGAGCTATGCTAAAAATATTAGCGCTCCACCTACGCCAGCCCTCATCTGCTCATCAACACCCGTGCTCACCCGCGTTGTAGCTTTCGACGACACCCTGGCCGCCATCAGAGTCGGCAAGAAACATATATTTCCCCAAAGTTACGTACGTCACATGCACATAGCGGCACGCACGTACGGGCAAGCCATCAAATGTTTGGAAGCCAAAGCTGTACTCACCGTAGCGCGTCTGCTATCCATCTCAAAGTCCTCCTGGTTGTGTTGCTGCAGCCAGCCGCTAATACACCGATCCCACCTACAGCTTTCTTCTTTGCAGTCTCCATTGTTCATTGAACAAATTGCAAAAGATTCACCAACACAGATGTCCAGAATACTGTGGAATTATGTGGTGAAATAAGACGACTTAAGCTGGCCACTGAGCTATTCCAAAATGTCTGCTTCAACCCTTGACGTCACGCAAAAACGTCATCATACCGAAACGTTTTCAGCCGGAAGTTTTCCAGGAAATTTAAAATTGCACTTTATAAGTTAACCCGGCCGTATTGGCATGTGTTGCAATGTTAAGATTTCCTCATTGATATATAAACTATCAGACTGCGTGGTCGGTAGTAGTGGCTTTCAGTAGGCCTTTAATTCACAACATAGAGGCTAATGCCACCACTTTGGCTCACAATACAATAATTGTTTGTTCCCAAATATTTTGAAGTTGCACATATTACATTTTGGGCACATATGTGACTAAAATGGTTGTAAATTCAAGCCCTGGAAATATTACTTCATTACTTGAATAAAAGTAATATCTGGTTTGGGATAATTTGGCTTGTATATAATATATTTATATATATATTATGGCAAGCCGTTAAGGAAATTAAATATATATGGAAGTCTGAATAGAAATGAGAAACATGTATATATACTGTAAATAAGAAAGACTTAGTCTGCTGATCTGAAAAAGAGCCAAAGCTGTCAAAGAGCTGAGGGACCATCTTTAAAGTGCAATGCTGAAACAAATAATGCAAACAATAAAATGTAACTTCCAGGGTTTGAGAGTAACGTAGTCCCGTTGTCCCGGGGACGGTAAAAAAAATGCACGGGACGAAATGAAATGCTCCCCGGGACGATGGCTTTTAACCATTTTTTTTCTTTTTCTTTTTATGTATTTATTAATTTTACATTTTATATTAAATGTCTTGGTTTTTTCACCCTCTGAAAATCCTATGAAATTTTTAACAAGCCATCCTATAATAATACAACAGCTATTAATGTAACAATACAATAAAACAAAAATATTTAATGATGTTTTCATTATTTTAACAATAGGCTAATGTATATTACTTTATATAGATTCTACAAGAAACACAAAACTTAAAAACTAAATTATTTACAATTGCAGACACAAAGTTCTTGTTCTGCAGTGCTGTGTGCTAATGTGCTTCGTACACCTGCCAGACCGCAAGCAAGGTCGCAGAGAAAATGCGGACTGGATTTTGAGTGATGTGGGCATTTTCTATATGAACAAGTGGAATGGATTGGATACCGACGCACTAAAGAGGCTCTCTACCTTACACTATGAAGTGAGGGGAAACTGAGTGAATAATGACAGGTTATATGATTATTTATTTAAACTCATATTCGGGCCACTTTATAATGAATATGTTGGCATGTATTTGTAAAAAAAAAAAAAAGTTTTTGTTTTTTTTTAATACCAAATTATTTAGGGGGGCTTAAGAACATTTTAGGGGGGCTTGAGCCCCCCTAAAATAGGCCTAACAACGCCAATGGTCCAGTCCATAGTGGATCTAACATAATAGTGAGAGTCCAGTCCATAGTGGATCTAACATAATAGTGTGAGAGTCCAGTCCATAGTAGATCTAACATAATAGTGTGAGAGTCCAGTCCATAGTGGATCTAACATAATATTGTGAGAGTCCAGTCCATAGTGGATCTAACATAATAGTGTGAGAGTCCAGTCCATAGTGGATCTAACATAATAGTGAGAGTCCAGTCCATAGTGGATCTAACATAATAGTGTGAGTCCAGTCCATAGTGAATCTAACATAATATTGTAAGAGTCCAGTCCATAGTGGATCTAATGGGGCGGTATGGCGTAGTGGGTAGAGCAACCGTGCCAGAAACCTGAGGGTTGCCGGTTCGCTCCCCGCCTCTTACCATCCAAAATCGCTGCCGTTGTGTCCTTGGGCAGGACACTTCACCCTTGCCCCCGGTGCCGCTCACACCGGAGAATGAATGATGAATGAATGAGTTGTAAATATGAATGATGGGTTCTCACTTCTCTGTGAAGCGCTTTGAGTGTCTAGAAAAGCGCTATATAAATCTAATCCATTATTAACATAATAGTGAGAGTCCAGTCCATAGTGGATCTAACATAATAGTGTGAGAGTCCAGTCCATAGTGGATCAAACATAACAATGTGTGAGTCCAGTCCATAGTGGATCTAACATAATAGTGAGAGTCCAGTCCATAGTGGATCTAACATAATAGTGTGAGAGTCCAGTCCATAGTGGATCTAACATAATAGTGTGAGAGTCCAGTCCATAGTGGATCTAACATAATAGTGTGAGAGTCCAGTCCATAGTGGATCTAACATAATAGTGTGAGAGTCCAGTTCATAGTGGATCTAACATAACAATGTGTGAGTCCAGTCCATAGTAGATCTAACATAATAGTGTGAGAGTCCAGTCCATAGTAGATCTAACATAATAGTGTGAGAGTCCAGTCCATAGTGGATCTAACATAATAGTGTGAGAGTCCAGTCCATAGTGGATCTAACATAATATTGTAAGAGTCCAGTCCATAGTGGATCTAACATAATAGTGAGAGTCCAGTCCATAGTCGATTTAACATAATAGTGAGAGTCCAGTCCATAGTGGATCTAACATAATAGTGAGAGTCCAGTCCATAGTCGATTTAACATAATAGTGAGAGTCCAGTCCATAGTGGATCTTACATAATAGTGAGAGTCCAGTCCATAGTGGATTTAACGTAATAGTGAGAGTCCAGTCCATAGTGGATCTAACAAAATAGTGACAGTCCAGTCCATAGTGGATCTAACATAATAGTGTGACAGTCCAGTCCATAGTGGATCTAACATAATAGTGTGTGAGTCCAGTCCATAGTGGATCTAACATAATAGTGAGAGTCCAGTCCATAGTGGATCTAACATAATAGTGAGAGTCCAGTCCACAGTGGATCTAACATAATAGTGAGAGTCCAGTCCATAATGGATCTAACATAATAGTGTGAGAGTCCAGTCCATAGTGGATCCAACATAATAGTGTGAGAGTCCAGTCCATAGTGGAACTAACATAATAGTGAGAGTCCAGTCCATAGTGGATCTAACATAATAGTGAGAGTCCAGTCCATAGTAGATCTAACATAATAGTGTGAGAGTCCAGTCCATAGTGGATCAAACATAATAGTATGTGAGTCCAGTCCATAGTGGATCTAACATAATATTGTAAGAGTCCAGTCCATAGTGGATCTAACATAATATTGTAAGAGTCCAGTCCATGGTGGATCTAACATAATAGTGACAGTCCAGTCCATAGTGGATCTAACATAATAGTGACAGTCCAGTCCATAGTGGATCTAACATAATAGTGTGAGAGTCCAGTCCATAGTGGATCTAACATAATAGTGTGTGAGTCCAGTCCATAGTGGATCTAAAATAATAGTGACAGTCCAGTCCATAGTAGATCTAACATAATAGTGTGAGAGTCCAGTCCATAGTGGATCCAACATAATAGTGTGAGAGTCCAGTCCATAGTGGATCTAACATAATAGTGTGTGAGTCCAGTCCATAGTGGATCTAAAATAATAGTGACAGTCCAGTCCATAGTGGATCTAACATAATAGTGTGAGAGTCCAGTCCATAGTGGATCCAACATAATAGTGTGAGAGTCCAGTCCATAGTGGATCTAACATAATAGTGTGAGAGTCCAGTCCATAGTGGATCCAACATATTAGTGTGAGAGTCCAGGCCATAGTGGAGCTAACATAATAGTGTGAGAGTCCAGTCCATAGTGGATCTAACATAATAGTGTGTGAGTCCAGTCCATAGTGGATCTAAAATAATAGTGACAGTCCAGTCCATAGTAGATCTAACATAATAGTGTGAGAGTCCAGTCCATAGTGGATCAAACATAACAATGTGTGAGTCCAGTCCATAGTGGATCTAACATAATAGTGAGAGTCCAGTCCATAGTGGATCTAACATAATAGTGTGAGAGTCCAGTCCATAGTAGATCTAACATAATAGTGTGAGAGTCCAGTCCATAGTGGATCAAACATAACAATGTGTGAGTCCAGTCCATAGTGGATCTAACATAATAGTGAGAGTCCAGTCCATAGTGGATCTAACATAATAGTGTGAGAGTCCAGTCCATAGTAGATCTAACATAATAGTGTGAGAGTCCAGTCCATAGTGGATCTAACATAATAGTGTGAGAGTCCAGTCCATAGTGGATCTAACATAATATTGTAAGAGTCCAGTCCATAGTGGATCTAACATAATAGTGAGAGTCCAGTCCATAGTCGATTTAACATAATAGTGAGAGTCCAGTCCATAGTGGATCTAACATAATAGTGAGAGTCCAGTCCATAGTCGATTTAACATAATAGTGAGAGTCCAGTCCATAGTGGATCTTACATAATAGTGAGAGTCCAGTCCATAGTGGATTTAACGTAATAGTGAGAGTCCAGTCCATAGTGGATCTAACAAAATAGTGACAGTCCAGTCCATAGTGGATCTAACATAATAGTGTGACAGTCCAGTCCATAGTGGATCTAACATAATAGTGTGTGAGTCCAGTCCATAGTGGATCTAACATAATAGTGAGAGTCCAGTCCATAGTGGATCTAACATAATAGTGAGAGTCCAGTCCACAGTGGATCTAACATAATAGTGAGAGTCCAGTCCATAATGGATCTAACATAATAGTGTGAGAGTCCAGTCCATAGTGGATCCAACATAATAGTGTGAGAGTCCAGTCCATAGTGGAACTAACATAATAGTGAGAGTCCAGTCCATAGTGGATCTAACATAATAGTGAGAGTCCAGTCCATAGTAGATCTAACATAATAGTGTGAGAGTCCAGTCCATAGTGGATCAAACATAATAGTATGTGAGTCCAGTCCATAGTGGATCTAACATAATATTGTAAGAGTCCAGTCCATAGTGGATCTAACATAATATTGTAAGAGTCCAGTCCATGGTGGATCTAACATAATAGTGACAGTCCAGTCCATAGTGGATCTAACATAATAGTGACAGTCCAGTCCATAGTGGATCTAACATAATAGTGTGAGAGTCCAGTCCATAGTGGATCTAACATAATAGTGTGTGAGTCCAGTCCATAGTGGATCTAAAATAATAGTGACAGTCCAGTCCATAGTAGATCTAACATAATAGTGTGAGAGTCCAGTCCATAGTGGATCCAACATAATAGTGTGAGAGTCCAGTCCATAGTGGATCTAACATAATAGTGTGTGAGTCCAGTCCATAGTGGATCTAAAATAATAGTGACAGTCCAGTCCATAGTGGATCTAACATAATAGTGTGAGAGTCCAGTCCATAGTGGATCCAACATAATAGTGTGAGAGTCCAGTCCATAGTGGATCTAACATAATAGTGTGAGAGTCCAGTCCATAGTGGATCCAACATATTAGTGTGAGAGTCCAGGCCATAGTGGAGCTAACATAATAGTGTGAGAGTCCAGTCCATAGTGGATCTAACATAATAGTGTGTGAGTCCAGTCCATAGTGGATCTAAAATAATAGTGACAGTCCAGTCCATAGTAGATCTAACATAATAGTGTGAGAGTCCAGTCCATAGTGGATCCAACATAATAGTGTGAGAGTCCAGTCCATAGTGGATCTAACATAATAGTGTGTGAGTCCAGTCCATAGTGGATCTAAAATAATAGTGACAGTCCAGTCCATAGTAGATCTAACATAATAGTGTGAGAGTCCAGTCCATAGTGGATCCAACATAATAGTGTGAGAGTCCAGTCCATAGTGGATCCAACATAATAGTGTGAGAGTCCAGGCCATAGGGGGTCTAACATAATAGTGTGAGAGTCCAGTCCATAGTGGATCTAACATAATAGTGTGAGAGTCCAGTCCATAGTGGATCTAACATAATAGTGTGAGAGTCCAGTCCATAGTGGATCTAACATAATAGTGTGAGAGTCCAGTCCATAGTGGATCCAACATAATAGTGTGAGAGTCCAGTCCATAGTGTAAAGACGAGATATGGTGTCCTGAGGACTCGTCCGGTCTACACGTACGGTGCGAGGCGGAGGAAAGCCTGCAGCCTGTAACTACTGTATGTGCTCCCAAAGAGCCGCCTAATGGACTTAGGGCTGCTATATTCACCCGCCAACGCAGCGAGCCGTAAGCTTTGACTTATTTTAAAGACAGCGCTGACCGTTCACACACAGAGCACTGATCCTGTTTAGCGCTAAGGACATAAGGAGGAGCTATTTTTAGCTCACACTGTGGTGACTCTCGGAAAGACCCGCAAGCTTTCTTGGATGTGTTGTCGTCAAGGCACGTCCACGCCGACACACTTTTTTCAGAGCGTGACATAACTGGCGAGAGTCTTATGAAGACGAGTGGTGGGCGTCCGACACTTCCTGGCCGTGCCGTGACAGTGGCAGCAGTCCTGGCTAGATTGGGGCCCTAATAAATCATTTAGTAATGTATGTTTTGAGTGAACGGTCTCTGGCGTTGCTTGGATGGCAACATATGTTGCTCCAAAACCTGTATGTACCTTTCAGCATTAATGGTGCCTTCACAGATGTGTAAGTTACCCATGTCTTGGGCACTAATACACCCCCATACCATCACACATGTTGGCTTTTACACTTTGCGCCTAGAACAATCCGGATGGTTCTTAGATGAGCTCGGGCCCAAACGAAGTCGGCGGTGTTTCTGGGTGTTGTTGACAAATGGCTTTATTTATCAACAACACCCAGAAACACTTGACTTGCACTTACAGATGTAGCGACCAACCGTACTTACTGACAGTGGGTTTCTGAAGTGTTCCTGAGCCCATGTGGTGATATCCTTTACACACTAATGTCGCTTTTTGTTGCAGTACCGCCTGAGGGATCGAAGGTCCATAATATCATTGCTTACGTGCAGTGATTTCTCCAGATTCTCTGAACATTTTGATGATATTACGGACCGTAGATGGTGAAATCCCTAAATTCCTTGCAATAGCTGGTTGAGAAATGTTGTTCTTAAACGGTTCAACAATTTGCTCACGCATTAGTTGACAAAGTGGTGAATGACTGAGCATTTCATGGAAGCTGCTTTTATACCCAATCATGGCACCCACCTGTTCCCAATTAGCCTGTTCACCTGTGGGATTTTCCAAATAAGTGTTTGATGAGCATTCCTCAACTTTCCTCAGTCTTTTTTGCCACTTGTGCCAGCTTTTTTGAAACATGTTGCAGGCATCAAATTCCAAATGAGCTAATATTTGCAAAAAAAAAAACAAAGGTTTTCCAGTTGGAACATGAAATATCTTGTCTTTGCAGTCTATTCTATTGAATATAAGTTGAAAAGGATTTGCAAAACATTGTATTCAGTTTTTATTCACCAATTTACACAACGTGACGACTTCACTGGTTTTGGGTTTTGTAAATACTAGATTTAAAGTCAAGTCATGACAGTTTCATTGGTGATGGCGAGGAACAGTTTCGGCCCACAGGCTCAACCCACCACGAATAAGTGCCAATAAGTGCTGACCCATGCGGTACTTTATGGTGTCACCATCCTCACCTGTACCAATTCTAATCCGCATCCGAAACTGTGGAGCCAAGTTAGAAATGTTGAAAGTTTTTGGCGTCTGCAAAATCTAGGGGGGGAGCGTCTCACATTGCCTTTACATTCTTATCGTTGACTGAGAAGGAAGGGGCTAGGAATGCTTAATGAAGCACCCTGTTACGGATTGATCGACATGTTACTCCTTCAGGCAAAACGTTTCCGACACATCTCAGAGGCAACTTTAAAAAATATTTTTAAACTTCCTGTAAAAGCTGGCATTTTTTTCACTTTTTGTATAAAAGGCACCAACAGGGAAATGACTGGCACAGATGTGTGTGTCCAAGTTAAAGGAAACGGCAGGCTGTCTTCTTCTAATGGATTTATTACCATCTTTGCAAGCTGGTTTACCTTTGCTGTGGTCTGGGACAAAATGGTAACGTTTGCTGTGGTCTGAAACAAAATGGCAACATTTGCTATGGTCTGGAACAATATGGTAGCGTTTGCTGTGGCCTGGAACTAAATGGCACCATTTGCAATGGTCTGGAACAAAATGGCAATGTTTGCTGTGGTCTGGAACAAAATGGCAACGTTTGCTATGGTCTGGAACAACATGGCAATGTTTGCTGTGGTCTGGAACAACATGGCACCGTTTGCTATGGTCTGGAACAACATGGCACTGTTTGCAGTGGTCTGGAACAAAATGGCAACGTTTGCTATGGTCTGGAACAACATGGTAACGTTTGCTATGGTCTGGAACAATATTGCAACGTTTGCTGTGGTCTGGAACAACATTGAAACGTTTGCTGTGGTCTGGAACATTGCAACGTTTGCTGTGGTCTGGAACAACATTGCAACGTTTGCTGTGGTCTGGAACAACATTGCACCATTTGCTATGGTCTGAAAAAAAATAGTTACGTTTGCAGTGGTCTGGAACAAAATGGTTACGTTTGCAGTGGTCTGGAACAAAATGGCAACGTTTCTATGGTCTGGAACAACATGGTAACGTTTTCTGTGGTCTGGAACAACATGGCACCGTTTTCTATGGTCTGAAACAAAATGGTTACATTTGCAGGGGTCTGGGACAAAATGATAATGTTTGCTATGGTCTGGAACAACATGGTAACGTTTGCTGTGGTCTGGAACAACATGGCACCGTTTGCAATGGTCTGAAACAAAATGGTTACGTTTGCAGTGGTCTGGAACAACATCGCAATGTTTGCTGTGGTCTGGAACAAAGTGGTTACGTTTGCTGTGGTCTGGAACAAAATGGTTACGTTTGCAGTGGTCTGGAACAACATGGCGATGTTTGCTATAGTCTGGAACAACATGGCAACGTTTGCTGTGGTCTGGAACAACATGGCACCGTTTGCTATGGTCTGGAACAAAATGGTTATGTTTGCTGTGGTCTGGAACAACATGGCACCGTTTGCTATGGTCTGGAACAAAATGGTTATGTTTGCTGTGGTCTGGAACAACATGGCACCGTTTGCTATGGTCTGGAACAAAATGGTTACATTTGCTGTGGTCTGGAACAACATGATACCGTTTGCTATGGTCCGGAACAAAATGGTTATGTTTGCTGTGGTCTGGAACAAAATGGTAACATTTGCTGTGGTCTGGAACAACATGGCCCCGTTTGCTATGGTCTGGAACAAAATGGTAACGTTAGCTGTGGTCTGGAACAGCATTGCAACGTTTGCTGTGGTCTGGAACAACATGGCACCGTTTGCTATGATCTGCAACAAAATGGCAACGTTTGCTATGGTCTGGAAGAACATGGCAACGTTTGCTGTGGTCTGGAACAACATGGCACCGTTTGCTATGGTCTGGAACAAAATGTTTACGTTTGCTGTAGTCTGGAACAAAATGGTAAAGTTTGCTGTGGTCTGACACAAAATGGCAACGTTTGCTATGGTCTGGAAGAACATTGTAACGTTTGCTGTGGTCTGGAATATTATGGCACCGTTTGCTATGGTCTGGAACAAAATGGTTACGTTTGCTGTGGTCTGAAACAAAATGGCAACGTTTGCTATGATCTGGAACAACATGGTAATGTTTGCTGTGGTCTGGAACAACATGGCACCGTTTGCTATGGTCTGGAACAAAATGGTTACATTTGCTGTGGTCCGGAACAAAATGATTACGTTTGCAGGGGTCTGGAACAAAATGGTAACGTTTGTTGTGGTCTGGAACAACATGGCACCGTTTGCTATGGTCTGGAACAAAATGGTTACATTTGCTGTGGTCTGAAACAAAATGGCAACGTTTGCTATGGTCTGGAACAACACCGCAACGTTTTATGTGGTCTGGAGCAAAATGGTGACGTTTGCTGTGGTCTGGAACAACTTTGCGCACAAACAACTATTAAAAATGCAGCCAATATTACATACAGATAATGTATAATGAAACATGCAAATATACAAACCCTGTTTCCATATGAGTTGGGAAATTGTGTTAGATGTAAATATAAACGGAATACAATGATTTGCAAATCATTTTCAACCCATATTCAATTGAATATGCTACAAAGACAACATATTTGATGTTCAAACTGATAAACTTTTTTTTTTTTTGCAAATAATTATTAACTTTAGAATTTGATGGCAGCAACACGTGACAAAGAAGTTGGGAAAGGTGGCAATAAATACTGATAAAGTTGAGGAATGCTCATCAAACACTTATTTGGAACATCCCACAGGTGTGCAGGCTAATTGGGAACAGGTGGGTGCCATGATTGGGTATAAAAGTAGATTCCATGAAATGCTCAGTCATTCACAAACAAGGATGGGGCGAGGGTCACCACTTTGTCAACAAATGCGTGAGCAAATTGTTGAACAGTTTAAGAAAAACCTTTCTCAACCAGCTATTGCAAGGAATTTAGGGATTTCACCATCTACGCTCCGTAATATCATCAAAGGGTTCAGAGAATCTGGAGAAATCACTGCACGTAAGCAGCTAAGCCCGTGACCTTCCATCCCTCAGGCTGTACTGCATCAACAAGCGACATCAGTGTGTAAAGGATATCACCACATGGGCTCAGGAACACTTCAGAAACCCACTGTCAGTAACTACAGTTGGTCGCTACATCTGTAAGTGTAAGTTAAAACTCTCCTATGCAAGGCGAAAACCGTTTATCAACAACACCCAGAAATGCCGTCGGCTTCGCTGGGCTTGAGCTCATCTATGATGGACTGATACAAAGTGGAAAAGTGTTCTGTGGTCTGACGAGTCCACATTTCAAATTGTTTTTGGAAACTGTGGACGTCGTGTCCTCCGGACCAAAGAGGAAAAGAACCATCCGGATTGTTCTAGGCGCAAAGTGTAAAAGGCAGCATGTGTGATGGTATGGTGGTGTATTAGTGCCCAAGACATGGGTAACTTACACATCTGTGAAGGCACCATTAATGCTGAAAGGTACATACAGGTTTTGGAGCAACATATGTTGCCATCCAAGCAACGTTACCATGGACGCCCCTGCTTATTTCAGCAAGACAATGCCAAGCCACGTGTTACATCAACGTGGCTTCATAGTAAAAGAGTGCGGGTACTAGACTGGCCTGCCTGTAGTCCAGACCTGTCTCCCATTGAAAATGTGTGGCGCATTATGAAGCCTAAAATAGCACAAGGGAGACCCCCGGACTGTTGAACAACTTAAGCTGTACATCAAGCAAGAATGGGAAAGAATTCCACCGGAGAAGCTTCAAAAATGTGTCTCCTCAGTTCCCAAACCTTTACTGAGTGTTGTTAAAAGGAAAGGCCATGTAACACAGTGGTGAACATGCCCTTTCCCAACTACTTTGGCACGTGCTGCAGCCATGAAATTCTAAGTTAATTATTATTTGCAAAAAAAAACTTTGAACATCAAATATGTTGTCTTTGTAGTGCATTCAATTGAATATGGGTTGAAAAGGATTTGCAAATCATTATATTCCGTTTATATTTACATCTAACACAATTTCCCAACTCATATGGAAACGGGGTTTGTAAATTAAACACACAGAGGACATGAGGAAAGGAAATTAAATGAGCTCAAATATACCTACAAACGAGGCATAATGATGCAATATGTACATACAGCTAGCCGAAATAGCGTGTTAGCATGGATTAGCTTGCAGTCATGCACTGACCAAATATGCCTGATTAGCACTCCACACAAGTCAATAACATCACCAAAGCTCACCTTTGTGCATTCACGCACAGCATAAAACATTTGGTGGACAAAACGAGACAAAGAAGGAGTGGCACAAAACACGTCTTTCCGTGGGAGCGTCGGAGAAAGTTGTACATGTAAACAAACTGTTGCGTCACAGTCCACATGTTACAGTGGCCAAAATATTAAACCTACGCCTTATTTTTAATGAATACTTGGGCCTACTACGCCACAGTATTTGAATGCTGTCATTATGGTTGTTTTTTCGGAGGTGGTACTCGGTGGAAAAATGTTTGAGAACCACCGCTGTATGTAAATATTGGCGGATACACATGACGAGCTGAAGTCATGAAGTCTGTTTTTTACACCGATGTCTTTATCCGCAGGGCCACACAACTACAGCATCGACACCGACAACATGGCAAAAGTCAATAGTGAGATCTCCTTTTCGACCAGACACCGCCTGTCCAGTCCCACTTCTGACGAGGAGCTGGTCGTCATCGAAAATGGAGACAGCGGGTGAGTCGGGCGGTTGCACAGGCTGTCCAGGGGCGGGTGTAGTCATTAAGGGGCCCCGGGCGAACGCAGTCCTGGGGGCCCTCCACATAACAAAAACAGCACTTTGATGTTGGAAACTACAATGCGAGCTGCTTGTTAAAACTCTGGGATTTTACTGTAATTGACGGCAACATTGATCAACATTCAAAGAAGTGTTCTCAAATTTTCGGAGGCACATTTTTTTGTTGGCCCATGCTGGTATTGTGAATTAGTGTGTGACTGGTGGGAAAAAGAGATTTTGATGCGAGAGACGAGACAACAAGAATTTTTTTTTTTTTTGATTGTTCCGAATCTGGTACTTTTTTGGCACCGACCGAATTAATCTGTTCCCACCTGGCATCGATTCACGTAGAATCGAGGTTGCGCCTTGCCGACTTTGTCAATCACTCCAGCAGCACTGAGAGCGGACTCAGCCAAACTGCCTCTAGGTAATGTTGCAATGTTCAATGCCAACGAAGAAACTGAACTCAAAAAACGTGAATTAGGTGAGGCTCCTCTTTTCTAAAAAAAAACAAAAAAAACAAACAAACGCTAGCTTGATGCTAATATACATTGACTTTGCTATTGACATGCTACTGATTAGCATTAGCTATTTTACATGGCGATTTCAACACCTCCAAAAATTGTTATGAAAACCACAACTAAGATACACGTTACAATCAAACATCTGGTGTGTAATAAGTATAATAATTAAGTATAACACAGTATTAACACATTTTAGGGCGCAAAAAATTGTATTTAAAAAAAAAAAATAATTTTGTCATAAAAAAATACAATCATACGTGCTTACGGACTGTATCCCTGCAGACTGTATTGATCTATATTGATATATAATGTAGGAACCAGAATATTAATAACAGAAAGAAACAACCCTTTTGTGGGAAGGAGTGGAAATGGGGGAGGGAGGTTTTTTGGGTTGGTGCACTAATTGTAAGTGTATTTTTTTATTTTTTTTGTTGATTTAATAAATAATTTTTTTTTTAAATTATATATATATATATATATATATATATATATATATATATATATATATATATATATATATATATATATATATATATATATATTTTTTTTTTTTTTTTTATTTTTTTTTTTGTTTGTTTGTTTGTTTGTTTTGTTTTGTTTTTTTGTTGATTTAATAAATAAATTAAAAAAAAAAAATATATATATATATATATATATATATATATATATATATATATATATATATATATATATATATATATATATATATATATATATATATATATATATTTATTTATTTATTTATTTATTTTTTTTAATTTCTTGTGCGGCCCGGTACCAATCGATCCACAGACCGGTGGTTGGGGACCACTGCCCTAAAGGGAAACCTTTTTAAATGATAGTCAGATCCATTCTGAAGATGCCTAATTGATTTTTAAGCTTTGGCCCATAAAACATGTTTACTGGTTAGTTTGAGTGTGAGACATTTGCACAGCAGCCCCCTCATCGGGCTGTAGCTGGTACAACTTCATTACTGCTAAATAGCAGTTTTCAGGAATGTCACAGAAGATGCAGGATTTGCTTTAACATTTAAGTGGTGAAACTTCCTATAAGAGGACAGCTGTAGTGCTGTATTCTGAGGATCATGTCATATTTCATTTGTACTTTTTTTTTATTTTTTAATGGTCCTCAGTAGTCACATACAAATTTGTGTGATTTATGCAAAATTATTTAAATTTGGTCCCCATGAACCATATGAACTCTTTTTCCCCCGGGTCCCCAGTAAGAATGATCAGCACATTACTTCATCAATCCAGAGATTTAAAGACGTGTATGAGCTAACTGGCCAGTGGCCATTTTACACCATTTTTATTATGCCTCCACAACCTGTAGAAAGGGTGGTCCCCACAAGTCATGATCAAAAACTTGGTCCCCATTCCAAATTACAACCAGTGTGTGTGTGTGTGTGTGTGTGTGTGTGTGTGTGTGTGTGTGTGTATCCACACAGGGTGTGTGTGACGCGTCTAGTGCAGTAGAAGTAGAGAGATGTCTGTAGATAGTGCATGTTGCTTTCTGCTTGCTACTCTCTGCTTACAGCTACCGCCGCCAGCTAGCCCCCTTCGGGGGGTGAAAAGAGGAGCCGAGTGTGTAAGTCTCCTCCTGCTGGTACAAAGCCTCTCCACCACCAAGACTCCTTCAGTGCCTCCTCGTGGCCACACACGGATAAGGGTCTTTGCAGACCCCGAACTAAACTGAAGGGGATCTCGGAGCAGCAGTGGGCCCCAGAGACGTGGCGTATAGGCCCACCTTTGTGTGGAACACGCCCTGACGCCCGTCAACCCTGCCCCAACTATGGGTAAATAGCCCCATTGCCTTGTGGGTCAGCTTATTTAGGCAAAGGCTAAGGGAGCACACCCTGACAGAAAAGCAATGTGCTGAAGGCACCCCACAGCCATGTGGGTAAAACCGGGAGGCAGTATGGCTACGGGAGTAAACCCCAAATGAAAAATCTGTGCTCCGGGGACACACACATGGGCAGGTTTCCAGCAGACCGGATCTCTGGCAGTCCCCTGCAACTGCACTCACCTGAAGGTCGTCTCAAGTTTTTCTCGTGCCACTGGAATATGGTGGGTGTGGCCAAGATTGTGGGGGAAGGAACTGCGCGCACCATCCCTCACACAAATACACTCTTTGCGCAGGCTTCAGCTTCTTCCGAAAAGTCCTCTGGCGACAGGATAAAGCGACGGGGGCAGGTCAAGGATGTGACTGGGAGCTCCTAGCTTGAATCCTGCACAGAGGCGGCATGGGTGTGATGGTCGTTGTGAAGATTGGAATCAGGAACATGATCTTCCTTCGGCAGCTGCCCATGTGACTGAGCAGCCCTATTTAGGGTCCGCACTGCTCACCCCAAATTGGGGAAGGGTCTGGAAAAGGTGACCCAAAAATTGTCTGTTCCTCACACCTGGGTGGCAAACCGCAGCCACCAAGGCATCCCCTACTGCGGTCGAAAACATAACAAAGGAAAGCATATGACTATACACCTGGCTACCTGGAACGTCCGCACCCTCCTCGACACGCAGGATGGGACGGAGAGACCTCATAGACGGACGGCGCTCATTGCACATGAGCTCAAGAGATACAATGTCGACATCGCAGCACTCAGCGAAACTCGGTTGTCGGGTGAAGACTCCCTGACAGAAGTCGGCGAAGGCTACACCTTCTTCTGGAAGGGTCTCCCGGAAGGCGAACGTAGGCTCCATGGAGTTGGCTTTGCTGTAAAAAGCAAATTACTCAATAACATCCCAGAGTCCCCCCAAGGCATCAGTGAGCGGCTCATGACCTGGCGTATCCCCCTGGTGAAAGGCCGGTTTGCTACGCTACTCAGTGCGTATGCCCCTACCCTGGATGCTGATAGTAACATCAAAGATGCCTTCTACGAGTCTCTTGCGGCTGCCCTATCCAGAGTCCCTAAGTCCGATAAGCTTGTCCTCATGGGTGACTTCAATGCCCGAGTTGGCACAGATGCCCAGCTCTGGACTACAATAATCGGGCCTCATGGATCTGGGAAAATAAACAACAACGGCATTCGACTCCTCTCTCTGTGCTCTGAGCACCAACTTCTCATCACTAACACAATTTTTCAGTTAAAAAAGAAATACATAACATCTTGGATGCACCCACGGTCCAAACATTGGCACCTGCTGGACTATATAATTACACGACAACAAGATCGACAAGACGTCTGCGTAACCAGGGCCTTACGTGGGGCTGAATGCTGGACTGACCACCGGCTGATCAGATCCAAGCTGAGGATGAAAATCCGACCCCCGCACAAGAAACAGCAGCCAAGAAAGCGACTGAACTGCAGGGCCCTGGATTCTCCAGAGTGTACATCTCACTACCGCAGCAAGCTAGCTGCGGGGCTTTCCACCTTGGAGGACTACGGCACCACCTGTGACATGGACAGTGAGTGGGCAAAACTGAGGTCAACATTACATCAAGCTGCCTCTGAAACCATCGGCTTTACTCAGAAGCACCATCAAGACTGGTTCGACAACAGCTCGGTAGAAATACAGGAGCTGCTGGACGCCAAGCGCAAAGCCCATGCTGCCCTGCTCTCCAACCCTCACTCTCCATCACTCCTCCACCATTATAAAACAACCAGAGCTGAGACACAGAAACAACTGCGGTTCATGGAAAATGAGTGGTGGCTCAAAAAAGCCCAGGAGATCCAGGGATATGCAGATGCTAATAATACCTACGCATTCTACGCTGCTGCAAAATCCATCTATGGCCCACAAAAGCGAAGCATCGCTCCAGTAAGATCCGCAGACGGACACGTGTTATTCAAGGATAAACAACAAATTCTTGAGCGTTGGGCTGAGCACTTCGACTCACTGCTCAATAAAATAAACCCCTCTGATCCATCAGTGCTCAATGCACTCCCAGATCTCCCGCCTTCTCCCTTCCTTGATGATCCCCCCATGTTCAGTGAGGTCCTTACTGCAATCAGGAGCCTCAAAAACAACAAGAGCCCTGGCCCTGACGGAATTCCGGCTGAGATACTGAAGAAGGGAGGCTATCTACTGAAGCGGAAGCTGTTTCATTTCATACTAGCCATCTGGCACAGGGAGGCCCTGCCTCAAGAATGGAAAGACAGCAACATTGTCACCATCTACAAGAAGAAAGGAGATAAATCATCTTGTGGAAACAGTCGTGGTATCTCCCTTCTCTCAGTGGCCGGCAAGGTACTTGCGAAAATTATGCTTTCTCGCCTTTCATTTCTAGCAGAGGGCATCCTCCCAGAGACACAGTGTGGCTTCAGAAAGAACCGAAGTACACTAGACATGATCTTCGCTGCCCGTCAAATCCAGGAGAAATGCAGGGAACAAAACAAGGACCTCTACATTACCTTTATTGACCTCACCAAGGCCTTTGACACAGTTGACCGTGATTTGCTCTGGAGCATCCTCAGGAAGTTTGGTGTCCCCCCCAAGTTTCTCAGCATCCTAAAACAGTTTCACGATGGTATGCAGGCCTGTGTACTTGTAGGCAGTGAACAGTCCCCCTCTTTCCCAGTGAAAGTAGGGGTGAAGCAGGGGTGTGTACTGGCCCCAGCGATCTTCAATCTTTTCCTGGCAGCAGCCACACTCCTATTCCGCCAGTCCATCACAAAGGATAGTGGTGTCTCCATCGAGTTTCGCCTGGATGGGAGCCTATTCAACATCCGGCGCCTACAGGCAAAGACGAAGATGTCAGGCACCAACATCCAGGAGCTGCAATATGCAGACGACTGCGCACTCCTCGCCCACACTCCTGATGCCATGCAGCATGCACTAGACACCATGTCATCAGTCTACCGCTCACTAGGTCTGGTGATCAACATCCAGAAAACAGAGGTTCTCATCCAGGAGAGGTCCCCATCCCCTACACCCCCTGTCTTTACCATCAGCGGCACACCCCTCAAACTCGTTGAGCAATTTTGCTACCTCGGCAGTACTCTGACCCCAACATGCCAGATCGATGATGACATCCAGGCTCGTATCAACTCAGCCTCCTCTGCCTTTGGAAGACTGCGCTCCCGGG
>NC_084757.1:32035626-32150626 GCF_033978785.1 Entelurus aequoreus
TAAGAACCCTTCCAACCTGGTTTATTCAATTATACCCATTTATGCTACAACTTCCAGAAGTTAAAACCAAACAATCCATGGTTTTAGTTCTGCTAATTTGAGAAAACATTTAGAGGCACAGTAGGTATTGGAAGGTTTGCTGTCATCTGCTGGACACGTATGATGTGCTACAATCCTCCAAAGCTAGCTCTGAACCTGTAGATGGTCTTCTAAAAACCCCTCTGACCTGGTCTATTCAGTTACACCTATTTATACTACAATTTCCAGAAGGTAAAAGCAACCAATCCATGGTTTTAGTTCTGCAAATTTGAAAAGACATTTAGAGGTACCGTATGTATTGGAAGGCTTGCTGCCATCTGCTGGACACGAATGATCTGCGCCAATCCTCACGAGCTAGCTCCAAACCTGGCGTTGATCCTTTAGGAATCCTTCCTGTCTTTGTTATAAACCAGATGTAGATTTTGTACAAAAGAGTTGTGGTTTGTGCCATATGGTTCTTTGCAGCAATAGCATAGCTCGTAGCCACGCCGAATGATGTGCTTACCTATTCACAACAGTTCTTGGTGCAAGTTTGTTTCCTTACAAAATTTTAAGACGCTCTAGCGTCCCCTTACGGGTTCAGTCAGGCTATTTCCGGAATAACTTTTAGAGGTAACTATCAGAAGAGCTATTTGCTGCCATCTGCTGGACATGATCTGCACCAATCCCACCAAAGCGGATCCCGGCCTGCAGAAGCCTTGGTGTATCCCTGTGGTAGACCCTCATACATAGACTTCACCCGTACCCCTTCTTGCCCGATAAAAGAGTGAAACGCAAACAAATATATGACACTTCTTAGCAAAAAGGAGGACAAAAAAGAGGTCAAAAAAGAGGAGACTAAGGACGAGAAGAAGGATGGCGACAAAAAGGGAGAGGAGAAGAAAGATGAGAAGAAGGACGAAAAGAAAGAGGAGAAGAAGGATGATAAAAAGGACGATAAAAAAGATGATAAAAAGAAGGAGGAGCCTCCGTAAGTATAGAAGCCTTGTCATGATGCTTGTAGGTCACGTCGCGGCAGGATGAATGAATGTTGCCTTTTTTCCAGGAAGGAGATCTGGATCATGGACCCAGCAGCCGACATGTACTACAGGTGGCTCACGGTCATCGCTGGACCCGTCTTTTACAACCTCATGATGATTGTTACCAGGTATTTGTTTTTCCTTCACCTTCAGTTGATGCGAACACAAAGATCTGCAAAAGCCTCTTTTGTCCTCCAGAGCCTGTTTCAACGAACTCCAGGAACGCTTCACCAAACTCTGGATCTTCCTGGACTACACCGCAGACTTCATCTATTACACAGATACGTTCGTCAGGTCCAGAACAGGTCTGATTCTTCAGCATACACGTGAAAGTGTCCGCTTTCAGTTTCAGACCTTTGACCGGGTGTTTGCTCCCCAGGTTACCTGGAGCAAGGCCTGCTGGTGAAGGACGGCAAGAAGCTAAGGAGCAAATACAGGACGACCTCTCAGTTCAAGTACGACATGATTTCCATGATCCCCACCGATTTACTTTTCTTGAAATTTGGCTACAACAACCCAGAGTTCCGGTTCAACCGCCTTTGCAAGATCTCCAGGCTTTTTGAGTTCTTTGAGAGGACAGAAACCAGGACCAGCTTCCCCAACATGTTCCGTATCAGCAATCTTGTACTCTACATTCTCGTCATCATCCATTGGAACGCTTGCATGTTCTTTGCCATCTCCAAAACCATCGGTTTTGGGTCGGACACTTGGGTGTATCCCAACATCAGCCATCCTGAGTACGGTCGTCTGGCCAGGAAGTATATCTACTCGCTGTACTGGTCAACGCTGACCCTCACCACCATCGGGGAAACGCCTGCACCAGTGAGAGACGTGGAGTACCTCTTTGTCATCGCCGATTTCCTCACCGGTGTACTGATCTTCGCTAGTATCGTCGGTAACGTCGGCGCCATGATCTCCAACATGAACGCCTCCCGCGCCGAGTTCCAGGCCAAGATTGACTCCATCAAGCAGTACATGCAGTTCCGAAAGGTCACCAAAGACCTGGAGGCCAGGGTCATCAAGTGGTTTGACTACCTGTGGACGGAGAAGAAAACCTGCGACGAGAAGGAGGTCTTGAAGAACCTACCGGACAAGCTCAAGGCCGAGATCGCCATTAACGTCCATTTAGATACACTAAAGAAAGTGCGCATTTTCCAGGATTGTGAGGCGGGACTTCTTATCGAGCTGGTGCTCAAGCTGCAGCCTCAAGTCTTCAGTCCTGGTGATTACATTTGCAAGAAGGGAGACATCGGCAGGGAGATGTACATCATCAAGGAGGGGAAGCTGGCTGTGGTGGCCGATGATGGAGTCACTCAATTTGTAGTGCTCAGTGATGGTGCCTACTTTGGGGAAATCAGTATTCTGGGCATCAAAGGCAGCAAGGCGGGGAACCGGAGAACTGCCAACATCAGAAGTGTTGGTTACTCCGACCTCTTTGCTCTCTCAAAGGACGACCTGATGGAGGCGCTCACTGAGTACCCAGACGCCAAGAAGGCCCTGGAGGAGAAGGGAAAGGCCATCCTGATGAAAGACAACCTCATCGACGAGGCAGTGGCCAACGCTGGTGCCGACCCCAAAGACTTGGAGGAGAAGATTGACAAGTTGCAGGACAACCTGGGCGTCATGCAGACCAAGTTTGCCAAGCTGATGGCCGAGTTCACCTCCAGCCAGGCTAGGATGAAGCAGAGGGTCACGGAGATGGAGACTAAGGTGAAGACCATCAAACCTGAGGACCTGTCTGAAGTAGTGGCTGACAAGGACAAGAAAGTCCAGTAACACCGAAGAGACTCGTGAAAGACGTTTATTTGTACGATTTCAAATTGTGTACAAACTCCACAAGACCAACTTTGTCATGCAAAATGCTTAAAAATCACAAATATTAAGTAAGCTTTTTATTCATAGACTTGAAAGTAGCACAGTCCTTCTTTCCATCCCCTTGGAAAAACCTGAATGATACCGTTTGATACTGTACATACCAAACTGCATGACACTACTCACTGTATTTGTCTACCCTGTCATTTTATAGATAAAATAAAACAGGACCACATATGTTGGAGTTGAAGTCAGCCAAGGTGTTGAGGGAGTCCAGTTCAGAGGCATTAGGATCTCTGCTCATTGTGGAGGACGTTCACCTGTTGGGTTGGTACACAGATGAGTGTGGAGCTTCTGGGATGAAACCCAGCACCTCCACATTTCAGAAATGGTGGATCGCAGCCTCTGGGTCGGGAGTGAGTTCAAGTATCTTGAAATCTTGTTCACTGGTGAATCGGTGCAGCGTCCGCAGTACTGGACTCGCCGCATCAGACCATTGTGGTGAAGCGAGAACTGAGCCGGAAGGCAAAGCTCTTGATTGATCATAGCGATCTTCGTTCCTACCTTCACCTACGGTCACAAGCTCAGACACAGGGTTACGAGCTCAGCATCTAGGAGGAGCTCCTGGTAGGACCACAGGCGTTTAGTCCGTTTGTCTCCTGGTTGCCTCTCTGTTGAGGTGTTCCTGGTATACGCAGCCAGGAGGAGGTAGACCTAGGACACATTGGGGGGGGATTGTGTCTCGCAGCTGGCCTGGGAACGCCTCGTTGTCCCCCGAGGTAGAACTGGAAGAGGTGGTCATTGACCTGGGAAGTCTGGACTTCCATACGGACACTGCTGCCCTCGTGACCCTGACCCGGATAAGCAGAAGAAGATGGAGGGATCTTCTTTCAAATTCTGGTGACGGTCCAGATAAAAGGTGTACTTTCCACTGAAGTGTCCGAGTCCACTTGCATCGGGGCCATGCAGGATGGGGACCAGGGACTGGGGATGGGAACCTCTCGTGTTTCAAACCATACCAGTTTTCAGTTTTCTCTCTTTCTCTTGCTCTCTCTCATTTGCTCTCTCTCTTTCTTTTGCTTTTTTCTCTTGCTCTTTCACTCTCTCTCCTCGATTTCTCACTTTGTCTTGTTCTCTCTCTTTTTCTTGTTCTCTCTCTTTCTTTCTCTCTCTTTCTTTCTCTCTCTCTTTCTCTTGCTTTCTCTCTTTTTCTTTCTCTCTTTGTCTTTCTCTTGCTCTCTCTCATTTGCTTTTTCTCTTTTTCTTTTTTCTCTTGCTCTCGCGCTCTCGCTCCTCCGATCTCTCTCTTTCTCTTGCTCTCTCTCTTTCTCTTGCTCTCTCTCATTTGTTTTCTTTCCCTCTCTCTTTCTTACGCATGCTCTCTCTCTCTCGTTTGCTTTCTCCCTTTTTTCTTTTTCTCTTTCGCTCTCTCCCCTCCAATCTCTCACTTTCTGTTGCTCTCTTTTTCTTGCTCTCTCTTTCTTTGTCTATCTCTTGCTCTCTCTCATTTGCTTTCTCACCCTCTTTCTTTTTCCTTCTTTCGCTTGCTCTCGCTCTCTCTCTCTCGTTTGCCTTCTCACTTTTTTTCTTTTTTCTCTTGCTGTTTCGCTCTCTCTCCTCCAATCTCTCACTTTCTGTTGCTCTCTTTCTCTTTTTCTTGCTCTCACTTTCTCTGTCCAACTCTTGCTCTCTCTCATTTGCTTTCTCACCCTCTTTCTTTTTCTTTCTTTCGCTTGCTCTCTCCCGCTCTTTCGTTTGCCTTTCTCTCTCTTTCTTTTTTCTCTTGCTCTTTTGCTCTCTCTCCTCGATCTCTCTTTTTCTCTTGCTCTCTCTCTCTCAATCGGTCACTTTCTCTTACTCTCTCTATTTTTCTTGCTCTCTCTTTATCTCTGTCTCTCTTGCTCTCTCTCATTTGCTTTCTCTCTCTTTTTCTCTATTTCTCTTGCTCTTTCATTTGCTTTCTGTCTCTCTTTCGCTTTTTTACGTGCTCTCTGGCTCTCTTCTCCGATCTCTCACTTTCTGTTGGTCTCTCTCTTTTTCTCTCTCCTTTCTCTTTCTTTTTCTTTCTCTTGCTCCCTCTCTTTCTGTTTCTCTCCCGCTCCCTTGTTTGCTTTCTCTTCTCTCTTGCTTCCTCTCCTTCTCTTGCTCTCTCTCTCCCACTCTCTTGCTTGCTTGTTTCCTTTCTCCTTCATTTTCTCTTGATTTTTTCTCTTTCTTTCTCTTTCTCTATTTTTGTTTAACAAATATCTCCCTGCACTGGAAGTTATTAATGTTATTTCCTTGACATATTTATATTTACATTGTGTTATTTTGCACAACTAAGCTTTTTCTTACACAATCGTGTGTAATAAGGGAAGTTATTCAATTAACCGATTAATTAATTCTACATCAATACATTGTTTTGTACAGTTGCATTTAGTTATAAAACTTTTATTTCAATATTTTTTCCCGCCTTATCACAGTCATGATCAACTAACTTGAGGCAAATTGAAGTATCGAATCAGCATTGGCGATACTACAGCACTGTATTTATTTGGTATCAGATCGATACCAAATATCCCTGTTTCATTACCTAAAAAAAAGCCAGCATGCTAGCAGTACTATTCTAACATGCTAACAACAACGAGGTTACAGTTAGCATTAGTGAAATAACAAAGTTGACGACACTAAGGTGTATACCTGGCAAATTAACTCAAATAGCTTGCATGCTAACTTCGGCAAAATGTTTTAGTCGGAATTGGAGTGGTAGGAAAATGGTACTACAGTAGTATTCATCACGAATACACAAATACTTTTACAGAAGCAGTTCCCTTCTGATATTACTAGACAGAATATACACATAAAATATACCGGGGACACATCTTTTGACTTTTTATTACTTTGGCATCACAGTTTTCTCTGTGGTTGCACATTTTTAATTGACCTGAGACGTGTTGGCGAACAAAACACTTTGATATATTTTTGACCGAGTTGACTAAGACCTCGACTTATAAACGAGGACGAGGCGCGTCGTCCGCATGCAAAAAAAAGCACAACGAACAAATTGTTCGTAATAACAAAGGTGACACAGTGAGTAAACTACCCAGCATGCATTGTGTCACTTCTAAAACATCCGAACACAAAAAACCAGCACCGATAAAGTGAGGTGAAATTCTGCCACACCTCAAAATAGCAGCTGTCTCTCGGCTAATAGAGCTTATATATAGCATATAACTCGGTTTTTCCAAGCCTGGGAAGGAAGAAAGTGAGCGTGAAAGACAGCCAAGGACGTTAAAAATAATATCGTAACATTTATCCATGAAAATAAGGAGCAGCTGCTGAAAGGAGATACCGTAGAAGTCCCCTCTCCAGTAAATACTGTACTTTACTATTACATTACTTCATAAAACTACTGACCTTGTTTGTGCTACGTTCTATTGAGTTGTTTTTAATGCAATATGTAAGCAGGGGTCCCCAATGAGGGCCACGGACTGACAAACCGAAGGCTGCGGGGGCCATTTTGGCAGTTTTCACTTTGTAAAACTAGTACAATAAATAGATTTTATTTCCCAAAGTACTAGAAAATGCCATTTCAATAGTATTTTTGTGTGAATGCTGAAGAGCCAACGCCGAGCATTAATGCTAACAGTTAGCACGATGGCCAGGTCAAGTAACAAAAAATATATATGTGAAATTAGCTTGAAAAAATAAAAAGCTAGCACGCTAACAGTACTATTTTATCATGCTTACAATAGCAAGCTTACAGTTAGCATGAGTGAAATACCAAAATTGATGACACTAAGGTGTATACCTGCTAAATTGGAAAACAAAAAGCTAGCATGCTAACAGTACCATTCTAACTTGCTAACAGTAGCAAACTTACAGTTAGCATTAGTGAAATACCACATTTTACGACACTAAATTGTATACCTGCTAAATTGGCAAAAAAAAAAAAAAAGCTAGCATGCTAACAGTAGTATTCCAACATGCTAACAACAACAAGTTTACAGTTAGCATTAGTGAAATACCACAATTTACGACACTAAGTTGTATACCTGCTAAATTGGCTACAAAAAAATAAAAATAAAAGCTAGCTTGCTAACAGTACTATTCCAACATGCTAACAACAGCAAGCTTACAGTTAGCATTAGTGAAATACCACAATTTGCGACACTAAGTTGTATAACTGCTAAATTGGCTAAAAAAAATAAAAGCTAGTATGCTAACAATACTTTTCCAACATGCTAACAATAACAAGCTAACAGTTAGCATTAGTGAAATACCAAAATTGACAACACTAAGGTGTATACCTGCTGAATTGGCCAAAAAAAATAAAAGCTAGTATGCTAACAATACTTTTCCAACATGCTAACAATAACAAGCTAACAGTTAGCATTAGTGAAATACCAAAATTGACAACACTAAGGTGTATACCTGCTGAATTGGCAAAAAAAATAAAAAGAAGCTAGCATTCTAGCAGTACTATTCTAACATGCTAACAACAGCATGCTTACAGTTAGCATTAGTGTAATACCACAATTTAGGACACTTAAATTGTATACCTGCTAAATTGGCTTTAAAAAAAGCTAGCATGCTAACAGTACGATTCTAACATGCTAACAACAACAAGCTTACAGTTAGCATTAGTGAAATACCACCATTTACGACACTAAGGTGTATGCCTGCTAAATTAGCTATAAAAAGCTAGTATACTAACACTACTATTCTAACATGCTAACAACAACAAGCTTACAGTTGGCATTAGTGAAATACCAAAATTGACGACACTAAGGTGTAAACCTGCTAAATTAGCTTAATAAAAAAAGCTAGCATGCTAACAACAACAAGCTTACAGTTAGCATTAGTGTAATAACAAAATGATGTATACCTGCTAAATTAACTAAAATAAGTAGCATGCTAACAGTACTATTCCAACATGCTAACATTAGCAAGCTTACTGTTAACAATCGTAAAATAACAAAATGTACGACACTAAGGTGTATACCTGCTAAATTAGCTATTTAAAAAAAGCTAGCATGCTAACAGTACTATTCCAACATGCTAACATTAGCAAGCTAAAATAACATTTACGACACTAAGGTATGTATACCAGCTAAATTAGCTAAAAAAAATGTTTTAAAAGCTAGCATGCTAATGCAAACTGGAACATGCGTCAAGTACTGAGGTACTCAGCTTTAAAAGAGCTAGCATTGCTAACGTTAGCATGCTAACAGCTATCATGCGTGCAGTAACAAAAATATTGAAGGCAAAAGTAGCATGCTAATAATAAAATGCTAACAGTTGTGCTTTGGCGGCCCCCGGTGTAAAAGTTAGTTTTATTTTGAAGGTTACATGTTAAGATGGTGACGTTTTGTCACAGAGACAATGAAACTGCTATCCTGAGGTGGACTGTATTTAACTCCATCTTGTTTAAGGGCACGTTCATAAACACTTCAAAATAAAGAAGTAGGAAATGTACAAAAAAAATTGTTTGTTAAGGCACCGAATATTTCTTAGTGAAAAGCCTAATTGACGATCTTATTGTTGCGGAAACGTTGTTGCAGCTCAGAGTTGTTTCACAGCCACTTGAAGATGAAAAGTGGAATAGAAGACGTTGCGGAAAGGAAAAAAAGTTGTTCTAAATGTGAGGGCGGGTCTCATTTTGGAGCAAAAGATGAACATAAAAAGTTGTCACAACATTCCAAACCCTTTGGCGTAAGTGATGGCCTTCAGGAGTCTTTCTCTCAGCTTCTCCTTGGAGGAATATTCTGGAAGCAGCAGCGCGTTGAAACAGGTGTGAGAGGTGGGCAACCTGCGGGACAAATGCTTCTTAAAAGGTGCAAAAATGATAGCAATATTATTGTCATTAAAGCATACTTTATAGCATTATTTTATGTAATTGTAATAAAACATTTTTATTTTTATTAATTTAAAAAACAAAACAAAACAAAAAAACATATATGTATTAAAAATAAAAAAATAAAATATATATATATATATACACGTATATTTATATATGTGTATATATCAATATAGGCGTGTATATATGTATGTATATATGTATACTTTGCACCGACTGTACATATAATTTGTCAATAGAAATTTGGATCCACTTATAACAAATAACAACTTTAATAACATTGTTTTTTAAATCTGTAAAAAAAAAGATTTAAAGTGAATAAAATGTAAAAAAAAAAAAAAAAAAAAACATTATCTAAACTATAAAATTATTATTCATTTTTAAACATTTCTTTGAGTTTCAAGGCGTATACAACACGCAAAAGTGCAATTATAAACCAAATGGTACTTACTCCACCAAAACAACACACACACAAAATACATACATAAATAAAAATGTAAATGATAATAATAGATTAATAAAATATATAGTAATAACATACTGCTTTATAGTAGTAATTATGTACTGCTTTACAGTAATATTAATATACTTCTTGATGTTAATAATACACTGTTTTATGGTAATAATATACTGCCTTATAGTAGTAATAATATACTGCCTTATAGTAATAATAACATACTACTTTATAATAATAATAATATACTGCTTAATAGTAATAATATATACTGCTTTATAGTAGTAATGACATACTGTTTTATAATAATAATAATAATAATAATAATAATATACTGCTTTATAGTAATAATAATATACTGCTTTATAATAATATACTGTTTTATAATAATAATAACATACTACTTTATAATAATAATGATATACTGCTTTATAGTAATAATATACTGCTTTATAGTAATAATAATAATATACTGCTTTATAATAATAATAATAATAATAATAATATACTGCTTTACAGTAATAATAATATACTTCTTTATGGTAATAATACACTGTTTTATGGTAATAATATACTGCCTTATAGTAATAATAACATACTACTTTATTACAATAATAATAATATACTGCTTTATAGTAATAATATACTGCTTTATAGTAGTAATGACATACTGTTTTATAATAATAATAATAATATACTGCTTCATAGTAATAACATACCGCTTTATAATAATAATAATAATAATAATAATATACTGCTTTATAGTAATAGTAACATACTACTTTATAATAATAATAATATACTGCTTTATAGTAATAATAACATACTACTTTATAATAATAATAATAATATACTGCTTTATAGTAATATACTGCTTTATAGTAGTAATAACATACGGTTTTATAACAATAACAATATACTGCTTTATAGTAATAATAACATACTACTTTATAATAATAATATACTGCTTTATAATAATAGTAACAAACTGCCTTATAGTAATAATAACATACTACTTTATAATAATGTACTGCTTTATAGTAGTAACATACTGCTTTATAATAATAGTAATATACTGCTTTATAGTAATAATATACTACTTTATAATAATAATAACATACTACTTTATAATAATAACAATATACTGCTTTATAGTAATAATATACTGCTTTATAATAATATACTGCTTTATAGTAATAACATTCTACTTTATGATAATAATAATATACTGACTTATAGTAATAATATACTGCTTTAAAGTAATAACATACTGCTTTATAATAATAATAATAATAATATACTGCTTTATAGTAATAATATACTGATTTATAGTAATAATAATACACTACTTTATAGTAATAATATACTGCTTTATGATAATAATAATATACTGCTTTATAGTAATAACACACTGCCTTATAATAATAACATACTACTTTATAATAATAATAATAATCTGATTTATAGTTATAATATACTGCTTTATAATAATATACTGCCTTATAGTAATAATATACTGCTTTATAATAATAATATACTGCTTTATAATAATAATAACATACTACTTTATAATAATAATAATAATATACTGCTTTATAGTAATAACATACTGCATTATAGTAGTAATAACATACTGCTGTATAGTAATAATTACATACTGCTTTATAATAATATAATAACGTAATAATTATGTAATAATAGCATACTGTCATATAGTAATAATTATGTAATAATAACGTAATAATTATGTAATAATAAGGTAATAATAACATACTGTCATATAGTAATAATTATGTAATAATAACACACTGTTATAACGTAATAATTGTGTAATAATAACATAATAATTATGTGATAATAACATACTGTCATATAGTAATAATTATTTAATGATAACGTAATAATTATGTAATAATAACATACTGTCATATAGTAATACTTATGTAATAGTAACATATTGTTTTATAGTAATAGAGTAATAATACCGTAATAATTATGTAATAATAGCATATAGTAATAATTATGTAATAACGTAATAATTATGTAATAATAACATTGTTTTATAGTAATAATTATGTAATAGTAACATATTGTTTTATAGCAATAATTGAGTAATAATACCGTAATAATTATGTAATAATAACATACTGTTATATAGTAATAATTATGTAATAATAACATATTAATTATGTAATAATAACATAGTAATTATGTAATTATAACGTAATAAGTATGTGATAATGACATACTGTTATATAGTAATAATTATGTAATAATAACGTAATAATTATGTAATATTAACATACTGTTATATAGTAATAATTATGTAACAATAATGTAATAATTATATAATAATAACGTAATAATTATGTAATAATAATGTAATAATTATGTAATAATAACATACTTTTATATAGTAATAATTATATAATAACGTAATAATTATGTAATAATAACATACTGTTATATAGTAATTATATAATAATAACGTATTAATTATGTAATAATAACATACTGTCACATAGTACTAATTATGTAATAACATACTGTCATATAGTAATAATTATGTAATAATAACATACTAATTATGTAATAATAACAATACTGTCATATAGTAATAAGTATGTAATAATAACGTAATAATAAGGTAATAATAACATACTGTCATATAGTAATAATTATGTAATAATTATGTAATAATAACATACTGTTACATAGTAATAATTATATAATAACATACTGCCATATAGTAATAATTATGTAATAATTATGTAATAATAACATACTGGTACATAGTAATAATTATGTAATAATAAGTGTACCTGTCAGTGTCTGAGCCGTTTTTGGCGATGATCATCTTCAGTTTTCCCAGGCCGCCCACAGGTGCTCTGTGTGTGCCTGTGGTGAACTGAAGGAACATTTTCTTCTGTTCCTCCTCAAACGAGTGGATGGTTTCCCAGAAGTCCCTGCAGACAAAAATGAAAACAACAACTTCACTATGAACTCCACCTTCAGTTGTCTTCTTTTTGGCAAATTCAGACAAATTGTACGCGTCACACTTTGCCCGGAGGAGTTTGGTGTGGAAGAACTCCAGTACAGCTGAATAGACCTTACCGGGAAGGCTGAGGAGTGTGATCCCAGGATAGTTGGAACACACCCTCCGGTTTCCCTTCTTAAAGAGAGGAACCACCACCCCCGGTCTGCCAATCCAGAGGTACCGCCCCCGATGTCCACACAATGTTGCAGAGTCTTGTCAACCAAGACAGCCCCACAGCATCCAGAGCCTTGAGGAACTCCGGGCGGATCTCATCCACCCCCGGGGCCTTGCCACCAAGGAGCTTTTTAACTACCTCGGCAACCTCAGCCCCAGAAATAGGAGAGCCCACCACAGATTCCCCAGGCACTGCTTCCTCATAGGAAGACGTGTTGGTGGGATTGAGGAGGTCTTCGAAGTATTCCCTCCACCGATCCACAACATCCGCAGTCGAGGTCAGCAGAACACCATCCTCACCATACACGGTGATGACATTGCACTGCTTCCCCTTCCTGAGGCGGTGGATAGGGGTCCAGAATCGCTTAGAAGCCATCCGGAAGTCGTTTTCCATGGCTTCCCCGAACTCCTCCCATGTCTGAGTTTTTGCCTCCCCGACCACTGAAGCCGCACACCGCTTGGCCTGTCGGTATCGGTCTACTGTCTCCGGAGTCCCATGAGCCAAAAGAACCCAATAGGACTTTCTTCAGCTTGACGGCATCCCTCACCGCCGGTGTCCACCAACGGGTTCTAGGATTACCGCCACGACAGGCACCAACTACCTTGCGGCCACAGCTCCAATCAGCCGCCTCGACAATAGAGGAACGAACATGGTCCACTCGGACTCAATGTCCAGCACCTCCCTCGTGACATGTTCAAAGTTTTTCCGGAGGTGGGAATTGAAACTCTCTCTGACAGGAGACTCTGCTAGATGTTCCCAGAAGACCCTCGCAATGCGTTTGGGCCTGCCAGGTCTGTCCGGCATACTTGCCAACCCTCCCGTTTTTAGCGGGAGAATCCCGGTATTCAGCGCCTCTCCCGACAACCTCCCGGCAGAGATTTTCTCCCGACAAACTCCCGGTATTCAGCCGGAGCTGGAGGCCACGCCCCCTCCAGCTCAATGCGGACCTGAGTGGCGACAGCCGTTCTCACGTCCGCTTTCCCACAAATAAACAGCTTGCCTGCCCAATGACGTCATAACATGTACGGTTTTTAGAAAGTAGAGTGCACAACAAGGAGAGAGAGTTCTTGGTGTCTTATGTGGGTTTATTGTTAGGCAGTTTCATTAACGTCCTCCCAGCGCGGTACCAACACACAACAACAGCAGTCACGTTTAGTCTACCGTAAAGCAGTTCGTCTGCAGTAAACAGCAATGTTGTGACACTCTTAAACAGGACAATACTGCCATCTATTGGATAGCCTGCAGAACACTGAAATTCAAGTATTTTATTTATATGTATAATAAAATTAAAAAAAATAAAATATATATATATATATATATATATATATATATATATATATATATATATATATATATATATATATAGCTAGAATTCACTTAAAGTCAAGTATTTCATACATATATATATATATATATATATATATATATATATATATATATATATATATATATATATATATATATATACATATATATATATATTATATATATATTATATATTATATATATATATATTATATATATATTATATATTATATATATATATATATATATATATATATATATATATATATATATATATATATATATATGAAATACTTGATTTGGTGAATTCTAGCTGGAAATATACTCTCTTCTTAACCACGCCCCCCCCCCCCCCCCCCCCCCCCCCAAGTATGTTTTACTTGTAACAAGAATATGTTAACTAATAACAGGGATGGGTATCGAATTCATTATTTTTTTTTAGGTACAGATTGAATTTTGTCAGTACTAGGGGTGCAAAAAAAAAAAGATTCATATCCGAATCGCAATTTTTTATTTTTTTTGGTAATTTAGTTTTTAATGACGTCCAGCATCCTACATTCCTATCCATTACATCGTATTTGCATACATCATACATCTATTGTCTGCCTTAAATGTCAAAATAATATTTTTTTTGTTTATAGCCCAACGATGCCACCCCTCCCCCGCAAAAGGAAAAAACAAACAAAAAACAAACGAAAATAATAATAATAATAATTAATTAATTAATTAATTAGATAATTAATTGCAATCCCAATTCTTATTCATCCCGATTCTGAATCTGTTCATAATTTTCATAAAGTTGTTGTAAAAAATATATATATATAAATATATGTTTATATATATATATAATATGTAAAAATATAGAAATAAATAAATTTATATATATATATATATATATATATATATATATATATATATATATATATATATATATATATATATATATATATATATATATACATACATAAATATACATACATAAATATATAAAATATAAATTAATATATATACATATATATATTTATCAAATGTTTTATTGTATACATATATTTTTATTTTTATTTTTTAAATAGTAATAAGAATGCATTAACTAATGACAGAGCTTGGTATTGAATTAGATATGTTTTAGGTACAGATTTAATTTTGTCAGTACTAGTGGTGCACAAAAAAATTGATTCCCATCCAAATCGTGATTCTTATTAATACCAATTCATAATTTTACAAAATCGATTCAATATGTTTTCATTTTTTGAATGAGAATTCATTTTTTTAAAAACACTTTTATGCCATCTCCATGCAACCAGAAGAAGTGTTTCTAACCAGTAGCTTGTTTTGAAAAAATCTCATTAGAATCTTAACACCAAATAACACATTGCAAGAGTCGGTTTGAATCGACAATCGATTCTGAGTCGAATCGTTCGGTACCCAAAGATTCACAGCCCTACTTATATTGTAAAAATGTAACTTAAAGGCCTACTGAAAGCCACTACTACCGACCACGCGGTCTGATAGTTTATATATCAATGATGAAATCTTAACATTGCAACACATGCCAATACGGCCGGGTTAGATTAGTAAAGTGCAATTTTAAATTTTGCGCGAAATATCCTGCTGAAAACGTCTCTGTGTGATGACGCCTGCGCGTGACGTCACGGATTGTAGAGGACATTTTGGGACAGCATTGTGGCCAGCTATTAAGTCGTCTGTTTTCATCGCAAAATTCCACAGTATTCTGGACATCTGTGTTGGTGAATCTTTTGCAATTTGTTCAATGAACAATGAAGACTGCAAAGAAGAAAGCTGTAGGTGGGAAGCGGTGTATTAGCGGCTGGCTGCAGCAACACAAACACGTAGCCGGTGTTTCATTGTTTACATTCCCGAAAGACGACAGTCAAGCTTTACCATTGGCCTGTGGAGAACTGGGACAACAGAGACTCTTACCACGAGGACTTTGAGTTGGATACGCAGACGCGGTACCGTGAGTATGCAGCTGCGGCTTCCAAACATTTGATCACTTGCCCGTACGTGCGTGCCGCTATGTGCATGTCACGTACGTAACTTTGGGGAAATATATGTGCTGTATGAACTTTGGGGAGGTGAACGGTACTTTGGGCTGTGGGATTGAGTGTGTTGTGCGGGTGTTTGATTTGTATTGGTGGGTTATATGGACGGGAAGGGGGAGGGGTTTGTTATGCGGGATTCATTTGTGGCATATTAAATATAAGCCTGGTTGTGTTGTGGCTAATAGAGTATATATATGTCTTGTGTTTATTTACTGTTGTAGTCATTCCCAGCTGAATATCAGGTCCCACCCGCCTCTCACAGCATCTTCCCTATCTGAATCGCTTCCACTGCCCTCTAGTCCTTCACTCTCACTTTCCTCATCCACAAATCTTTCATCCTTGCTCAAATTAATGGGGAAATCGTCGCTTTCTCGTTCTGAATCGCTCTCGCTGCTGGTGGCCATGATTGTAAACAATGTGCAGATGTGAGGAGCTCCACAACCTGTGACGTCACGCGCATATCGTCTGCTGCTTCCGGTACAGGCAAGGCTTTTTTATCAGCGACTCAAAAGTTGCGAACTTTGTCGTCGATGGTCTCTACTAAATCCCTTCAGCAAAAATATGGCAATATCGCGAAATGATCAAGTATGACACATAGAATGGACCTGCTATCCCCGTTTAAATAAGACAATCGCATTTCAGTAGGCCTTTAAAGGCCTACTGAAAGCCACTACTACCGACCACGCAGTCTGATAGTTTATATATCAATGATGAAATCTTAACATTGCAACACATGCCAATACGGCCGGGTTAACTTATAAAGTGACTTTTAAAACTTCCCGGGAAATATCCGGCTGAAACGTCGCGGTATGATGACGTATGCGCGTGACGAAGTCAGAGTAACGGAAGTTATGGTACCCGTAGAATCCTATACAAAAAGCTCTGTTTTCATTTCATAATTCCACAGTATTTTGGACATCTTTTGCAATTTGTTTAATGAACAATGAAGGCTGCAAAGTGTGGGATCGGTGTATTAGCAGCGGACTACAGCAACACAACCAGGAGGACTTTGTTGGAGCGCTAGCCGCGCTAGCCGCGCTAGCCGCCGACCTCACCTTGACTTCCTACGTCTCCGGGCCGCCAAACGCATCGGGTGAAGTCCTTCGTCCTTCTGCCGATCGCTGGAACGCAGGTGAGCACGGGTGTCGATGAGTAGATGAGGGCTGGCTGGCGTAGGTGGAGAGCTAATGTTTTTAGCATAGCTCTGTGAGGTCCCGTTGCTAAGTTGCTAAGTTAGCTTCAATGGCGTCGTTAGCACAGCATTGTTAACCTTCGCCAGCCTGGAAAGCATTAACCGTGTATTTACATGTCCACGGTTTAATAGTATTGTTGATTTTCTATCTATCCTTCCAGTCAGGGGTTTATTTTTTTGTTTCTATATGCAGTTAAAGCACGATGCTATCACGTTAGCTCGTAGCTAAAGCATTTCGCCGATGTATTGTCGTGGAGATAAAAGGCACTGAATGTCCATTTTGCGTTCTCGACTGTCATTTTCAAGAGGATATAGTATCCGAGGTGTTTTAAAATACAAATCTGTGATCCACAATAAAAAAAGGAGAGTGTGGAATCCAATGAGCCAGCTTGTACCTAAGTTACGGTCAGAGCGAAAAAAGATACGTCCATCACTGCCTCTCAAGTCCTTCACTGTAACGTTCCTTATCTACGAATCTTTCATCCTCGCTCAAATTAATGGGGTAATCATCACTTTCTCGGTCCGAATCTCTCTCGCTCCATTGTAAACAATGGGGAATTGTGAGGAATACTAGCTCCTGTGACGTCACGCTACTTCCGGTACAGGCAAGGCTTTTTTTAATCAGCGAGTAAAAGTTGCGAACTTTATCGTCGATTTTCTCTATTAAATCCTTTCAGCAAAAATATGGCAATATCGCGAAATGATCAAGTATGACACATAGAATGGATCTGCTATTCCCGTTTAAATTAAAAAAAATCATTTCAGTAGGCCTTTAAAGTCATACAGTAGTAACAGACTATTTCTATTGACATGATGGCGGGAAAAACTTTTTTTCCGGCAAGAATTGTGCTTACTTGATGACTCGACTGTCTTTGCTGTAACCGCCGTCATAGTCCGTCGTCTTCTCCAGTGCCTGGAAGTCAAGTTTCTGTGAGAGGACAAGAGCGGCCGGTCAAAGAAATGAAGGCTTTCCAAGGGTGCAAGCTGCCAATGATGGCGCCCTCACTCGGCTTCCGCAGATCAGCAACTCCACTTCCTCGGGTCTGAACAGGTACTTCATGGGCGACTCGCTGGTCACCATGAGGAAGCCTTTCTTGAACGCTCGGAACTGCGTCTCCACGCTCTTGTTCAGGATGTAGTCGGCGTACAGCTGCACAAACTCCTGCCGGGGGTACAAGGCACAGAGAAGTGAACCTCGCTTTCTGTAGGACTCCGTTTTTGAATATAGCTTGCTCGCGTACCTTTCCCTTGATTTAGGCGTCCCCAAAAAATGTTTTTACAATTTTTTATCAATTAAATACGTCCGCAAAATAATCCAACATGAGGCACTTTGATAAAGAAGGTGAGAAACAGTATTGAATTCAAGAAAAAAGCTTAAAGGTAGCTCTACTCTCTCCTCCATAAAAGTGATGTTAAATGTTTATTTATGCCATAGGTGTCCAAAGTGCGGCCCGTTGCAAATTATTTCACTATTGTTAGCGTTCGAATATTAGCATGCTAGCTCGTTTGCTAATTTTGCAGGTATACACCTCAGCCTCAAACATTCTGTTACTTGACGAATGATACCTGTACTTACTTACGCCTAAGAATAATATATTTTAGTACTTGATGCATGTTACACTTAGCATTTTAGCAGGTTTTTTTTTTTTTTTGCTAATATAGAAAGTAAACACCTCAGTGTCATATATGTTGGTATTTCACTAATGCTGACTGTAGGCATGATATTGTTAGCATATTAGCATGGCAGTGTTAACATGCTAGATTTTTTTTAGCTCCCTTTGCTCATATTTTTTTGTTACTTGACGCTATCTGGCCAGCGTGTTAACTGTTAGCATTTCAGTCTGGCTTTGGCATTTGCAATTAGTTAGCTGAAATACCCAAATATATGACTCCAAGGTAAGATACCTGTAAAATACGTTGAAAAGGTAACCGGTAACTTTTAACATGTTAACAGTTAAGATACGTGAAGTGCCAAAATATATGACTGTGACGTAAATACCTGAAATATTAGCTAAAAATGTTGGCATGCTAACAGTTAGCATGCCTGAAATACCAAAATATATGACTGTGAGGTAAATGCATGTAAAATTAGCTAAGATGTTAGCATGCTAACATGCTAACAGTTATTATGCTTAAGTACCAAAATATATGACTCTGAGGTAGTACCTAAAAAATGTTCTAAAAAATGTTAGCATGCTACTGGTTAGCATGCCTGAAATTCCAAAATATATGACTCTGAGGTAGATACCTGTAAAATGAGCTAAAAAGTTAGCATGTTAACAGTTAACATGCTAACAGTTAACATGTGTGAAGTGCCAAAATATATGACTCTGACATAAATACCTGAAATATTAGCTAAAAATGTTGGCATGCTAACAGTTAGCATGCCTGAAATACCAAAATATATGACTGTGTGGTAGATGCATGTATAATTAGCTAAGATGTTAGCATGCTGACATGCTAACAGTTATTATGCTTGAAGTACCAAAATATACGACTCTGAGGTAGTACCTATAAAATGTTCTAAAAAAAAGTTAGCATGCTAATGGTTAGCATGCCTGAAATTAAAAAATATATGACTCTGAGGTAGATACCTGTAAAATGAGCTAAAAAGTTAACATGTGTGTGAAGTGCAAAATACCTGTATATGACTCTGACGTTAATACCTGCAAAATTATCTAAAAAGGTTGGCATGCTAACAGTTAGCTTGCCTGAAATTCAAAAATATATGACTCTGAGGTAGATACCTGTAAAATGAGCTAAAAAGTTAGCATGTTAACAGTTAACATGCTAACAGTTAACATGTGTGTGAAGTGCCAAAATATATGACTCTGACGTTAATACCTGCAAAATTAGCTAAAAAGGTTGGCATGCTAACAGTTAGCTTGCCTGAAATACCAAAATATATGACTGTGAGGTAAATGCATGTAAAATTAGCTAAGATGTTAGCATGCTAACAGTTATTATGCTTGAAGTACCCAAATATACGACTCTGAGGTAGTATCAATAACATTTTCTAATTTTTTTAGCTAATATTGCAGGTATTTACGTCAGAGTCATATATTGTGGCACTTCACACATGTTAACTGTTAAAATGCTAACTTTTTAGCAAATGTTACAGGTATCTACCTCAGAGTCATATATTTTGGAATTTCGGGCATGCTAACCATTAGCATGCTAACTTTTTTTGAACATTTTATAGGTACTACCTCAGAGTCGTATATTTTGGTACTTCAAGCATAATAACTGTTAGCATGCTAACAGTTATTATACATGCTAACATGCTAACAGTTTTTATGCTTGAAGTACCAAAATATACGACTCTGAGGTAGTACCTATAAAATGTTCTAAAAAAGTTAGCATGCTAACTGTTAGCATGCCAACCTTTGGCTAATATTGCAGGTATTTATTTATTTATTATTATTTATTTATTTACGTCAGAGTCATATATTGTGGCACTTCACACATGTTAACTGTTAACATGCTAACTTTTTAGCAAATTTTACAGGTCTCTACCTCAGAGTCATATATTTTGGAATTACAGGCATGCTAACCATTAGCATGCTAACTTTTTTAGAACATTTTACAGGTACTACCTCAGAGTCGTATATTTTGGTACTTCAAGCATAATAAATGTTAGCATGCATAATAACTGTTGGCATGCTAACAGTTATTATGCATGCTAACATGCTAACAGAAGACTCTACATTTTTTTTTAAATCTGGTGATATTAAAAAATAGTGCCGTGAAAAAATAAAAAATGCTCCCACGATGCGAGATTACCCGTACTTTGCTGTGGGTGGGATCAGGGTTGGCAAATCAAGCGCTCCTTTTCTCCTACCTCGTAGGAGGTGGTAAACTTCCCGAGCTTATTGTAAACAAACATGGCAGTCATCTTGTGGGACTTCAAACATCTCACGTGTCTGTTGTCCTTGGAAACAGGAATGTGGTCTCCTTCCTCCTTCAGGTCGTACAAGACCGGGCTTCCAAAAAGGTCCGTGTGAGATATCTGGAAGGTAAGCGCCATGTCCTCCTGCACATTGCCGCCATAGTCCAGAAGCTCCCTCAGACTCTGGTATAGAACCTGCAACACAACAAGCGGCTTGCTCAATGGCAGCACGCGCTTTGGACACTCTATTAGGTACACCTGATCTCAGCGTAGGAGCTTGGCAGCGGATTTTTTTCGTACCGGGTGTGAATCTGAAAGGTCCAAGTAGGTGCCCGTCTTGCCCATGAGCTTCCTGTAGACCACCATGGGGAAGTGCACGTCTAGGATGCAGTTGTTATAAATAGCCAAACCCAGCACGATGCCCACCAACGTGTACTGCGCCTCGTTCTCCAGCGAGGACGAGTTGAACCAGAAGACCTTGGTGTCGTCGTCGTGCGTGAACATTCCTGCGTCACAAAGGAGGAGCTTGGAAGGTTGCAAAAGGAGCCACAAGTGATTGACAGTGACAAGACTTTGGCGATTTCTGAACGGAATCGCAAATTGGACAACATCTCATAGAAGCTTTCCGCTCTGCAAGGCAAAATTATGATACATTTGAGAGCTGGAACAACTACAGCACACAAACTATTGGAATGTGTTCGCTTGCCCGAACCAAACCAATCCTTATCTACAATTTAGCTCCCTCTGCATTGGCCTTGGAAAGGTCATGCAGTAAACACCCTAGTGAAACCATTCCAGCGAAAGAGGCTCTGAATCCCTGCCCCCTTCTTCAAACACACTTGGGATGTTGACTCTGTTCTGTGGTGCCGAACGCAGCGACTTCCAGGCCTACGGCCAAATACTACAGAGATAGCTTTGAACTCATTTATACAGCCTAGCCTTTAAATAGACACTTATTCAGACCAGTTTTAGACCTCTCTTTTTCTGCTCTTGCCCCTTTTTCTCCTGTGTGGAGAGGTTATCGGGTGGCCACGGATCAGTTCCCACGGAGGATGCTCTAGCTGTTCCAAGTCGGGACCTGGGGTGGACCATTTGTGCATCAGTTGGTGACGTCTCTGCATTGCTAACGTGTCTACATACAAGAGGATGGCCTCTCTACGGACCGGACTCTCACATTATGAAGTCGGGACCCGGGTTGGACCGCTCCTCTATTCATCTGTCGGTGATGTCTCTGCGCTTCGACCTGTCTACTAGCAAGAGGATCCCTCTGCTGACCTCCCTATGGACTGGATGCTCACAGGGGCGGGGGGGGGGGGGGGGGGGGGGGACTGTTGAGATGCAAATCTGAGTCTAAAACGAGATCTGACCAATCTAAGCCCATGAGCATGAAGTGATGAAGCCTACTTGAATGAGACGCGAATCGTTTTCTAAAACAAACCAAACAGTCCGCCAGTTGCGATCAATTGCATGCCCTGAGACTTCCTGCTATGTCTTTAAAATTAATTAAAAGTTGTACGTTTGGCTAACTGAAGGCTCTACATTGTACTTAATGTTTTCGATGAAAACACCCTTTATCGAAGACCCTGAAGACAGTCTTTAATATTTACAAAAGTAGGTGGGTTAGGTTTACTGAAGGCTTTCAAGTGGTTTACAGAGACAGTCGGTCAGTGGAATATGCTGTATGTTAGTCCTGTGATTGACAGGTGATCAGTCCAAGAAGTACCCCGCTCTTTGCTCTATGTTCCCGCTAAAACGATTGACTAGCATCTCACCAATGTCAGGATTGAAGATTTCCTCCAAGACCAACTGGAAGAACTCTTTGGACACGCCTCCCTCGTCGACCCCTTGTTCCCCCTCGAACTCCACAAAGAGCTGTTTCTTCAGGTCAGACGGGTTCTCCGTGGAGATCATCTCCAGCTGCGACACAGGCGGGATGAAACATGACAAACTGTATGGTAGTGCGACGGGACTGACAGCGGCACAACGGTGTGACTCACTCTGACGAGGGCGTCGTCGATAATGTGGTCTCGGCGCACTTTGAGTTTGAGGTAAGGGTTGGGCTCCTGGCCCTGCACCATGCTGTAGAGGGCGGTGAGACGCCGCTCGCTGTACATCCTGATCCTGTTGTCGTAGTAAAGCCCCTGGTTCTTTGTGAATACGTTGAGGACAAAGGGGCAGGTCTGAAAGGAAAACTTTGTTTCCGCGTCAACTTTGAAGAAGGAGAAATCCTTGTCCATCTCAACCACGTCATTGAGGGACTCGTTGACAAAGTCCTCAAAGGGGATGAGGGGCTTCCTACTATCGATGGGTCGGACACCCAGCTCCATCTCCAGAGGGTCTACCTGAGGCCCCTTCTTGTAGAGACGCTCCTCGCCAAGCAGCTCGTGCAAGGAGAGCTCGTCGGAGTCGAACTCCCCGCCGTCGTCGTCTTCGTTGTGCTCCACGTCTACGTTGCCGCCCACTAAGCTTGCATAGAACACCACTTTCAAACACTTGCAAGCAGCCACCACCGTCTCGTCGTCATTGACCAGGTTCTCTGCGTTGTACTCCTGGCTGACGACGGTGTAGGTGATGAGCTGTTGGAAGGTCTCCATCATGCGGCGAACGTACGGGAGGTCATATTTTGACCACAGCTTGGACAGTCTGGCCAGAGCGCACACCGGCAGCTTGCTCATGGCCTTGCAAAGCTGCGGCAACGCTAAATCCAGGTACTCTGGGCTGTGTAGGTTGCTGTTCTCCATCAGAATGACAAAGATGTTCAGGTAGTCTGGGTTTGTCTCGTAGGCATCCAGGTACTCCAGGTCGAGCTCCACATTAGGAGTGAGGTAGAGGAGCGCATTCACCAGAGTGGACTCCGCCTGCTCGTTGGTCTGAAGTCTGTCATAGACCCGCCGCACAGAGTCAATGTCCACCGTCACCTCGCAGGCGTCCGCAGAAGAAAAGGAGGCGCCCGTCTGATCCGACTCCTGCTGGTCTCCGTCTCTGGGAAGAGCTTCCGCAGCGTTGGGTTCATCCGTACGGAAACTTTTTATCAGAGCACCTGCGTTAGAGAACACCCTGCCAATGACCCGAATGAGAGCAGAGTAGTCGCCTTCTTCTTCGCAGATGCTCAGAATGATAAAAACAGTATTCTCTGTGAGGTAATGGATATCTGGAACAACAGAACGCTGAATGAAGCGAGTCAGTGCTGAGAAAAAGTATTTTCTGCGCTACCTGAAAAGTCCTCCTTGGTAAGATCGGCCGGCTGAGGATCTGACTCTGTACCATGAGCATGAGGCTCGCAGAGTTTGGCTTTCACCTTGCACAACTCCAGCGCTCGGACCGCCGCCGAGTTTTTGTCCAGCGGCTGGAAATCTCGACACGAAGCGCAGAGCTGATTTTTGCAGTTGCCATTCCCACAGCCTTCAGTTAACTGCCGAAAGTAGCGCTCAATGAGATGCTTTGCTGTCGTTCTGTTCCTAAGAAAGATATATCAGCGTCAGACTGGTTGATAAAATAGTCTCTCCACTAAAGACACTAATAAGTAGTCTCTATAGACTCTGTAGCAACCACCAAAGCGGAAAGTGGCCACTATATGCGGGTTAGCAGCCATTTTTAATCTGTGGCCATCTTGATTTTCTTGGCCAGTACATGTTTTATCTCCTGTGTGTGCTTGGGTAATGCAAAATAGCAATGATGCAATTTGTTCTGCTTTTGGTAAACAGACGTGATGTCATAATAATAACAATGAACACAAAATAACTAGGAATTAGTCCCTACAGGATTTTGCTGGCTTTTTTTTGTGATTGCCTATAATGGCTGAATTTGCATGCAATCTGTCTGCCGTGGTGAAAAAGGAGCTAAGCCGGAAGGTAAAGCTCTCAATTTGCCGGTCAATCTATGTCCCTATCCTCACCTATGATGAGCTTTGGGTTAGGACCGAAAAGACAAGATCCTAAATACAAGCGGCCGAAATGAATTTTCTCCGTCGGGTGGCGTGGCTAAGGGGTAAAAAATGGATGGATGGAAGGGTGGCGTGGCTCTCCCTTAGAGATAGTGTGAGAAGCTTTGTTATTCGGGAAGAGCTCAGAGTTGCTGCTCCTCCACATCCAAAGGAGCCAGATGAGGTGGTTCGGGCATCTGGTTAGAATGCCCCCTGAACGCTTCCCTGGGGAGGTGTTTAGGGTGCGTCCGACCGGTAGGAGACCACGGGTAAGACCCAGGACACGGCTCTGTCTCCCAGGAAAATGCCTCTGGATTTCACGGGAAGAGCAGGACGAAGTAGCTAGGGAGAAGAAAGTCTACATAAGCTACTGACCCCACGACCCGACTTCGGATAAGCAGAAAAAGATGGATTTTTCAGAAAGTTCCAGCAAACGTTGCATCATTTTGAGGCTTTTTTAGGAACATTGCATCAACTTTTAATCATGTGAATTTGTTAACAACATTTGAAGTGTCCGCACGGTGTAATAGTTAGCATGTAGGCCGCACAGTCAGGAGATCTGGGTTTGGATCCCCGTTTGGACATCTCTGCGTGTAGTTCGCATGTTCTCCCCGTTCTTGGGTGGGAGTCCTCCGCATACTCCGGCCTCCTCCCACATTAAAAACTGAGGGTTTTTAAATGGTTAATTAATGGGCATTAATGCAAGTGTGGTTGTCTGTATACACCAGTTCAGAGTCCAGATTACCCGTGACCCTAATGGGGATAAGTGGGGTAGAGCAGTCTTTCTGAACCATAGGGCCCATTGTTGGCGCCCCAAAAATAATCAGCGCCGCAGCGGTACTCAGTTGTAATACACATTTCCACCACTTGTGGCGGAAATGACAATATCAAACAAACAAAAGTCTGTGGCTAAAGTCATGAAGAAGTTTCTTCAGGGCAAAAATTATGACTCTAGTGTGAAAGATGTGTTTTCGTTTGTATTTAAATTTTTTGGACAGTTTTTTAAGAAACATGTATATAATTAATTTACTTAGAATGTATTTTAGCAATGCGTAATTATATGTAAATGTATTTTTCATCAGTTTTTATGAGTCCCTTCTTTTGTAGTACATTTATTTCGTATTTATTTTTAGGTTTTTAGTTTTAGTCCAGTTAAACTGTAAGTAGAACAGAAATAATTATTGAATATGTTCAAAATCAAGGGTAAGATTTCTAATTCAGTCTGAATTGACCCCGGGACCCTCTGTAGTGAAAAATGGGTCCCCGGGGCATAGAGGTTAAGAACTCCTGGTGTAGAGGACGGATTGATGGGTTTTTCAGGTGTTCCTTGAAACCTTAACCTGAAAAAAGCACAGGATTTCAACAGAAATTGGAACAAATACTGTGTTGATGTTTTACTCGTTTTATACCGCACATACTTAGAAGTGGACGCTAGACGGCATGTGCTTCATTGTAAGTAACAATAGTAATATTAACTAACAATCCATAAAATAATAAATAAAAATACTTGCTATATTTAACTATTAAAACATTAAAGATGCATGATTACGCTATGAAAATTGATCATTGTTACGACAACAAAGGACTTGCCAACTCATCCGGATTCTTCATCCCGAATGAAGTTACAAACCTCCCGGATTGGGATGTTTTTGTGTGCAAATAAATTTGTTCGGATATTAAAAAGAATGACGGGGAGGTGGTTGATCACCAATCACTTTATCAAAAAGGAACCATCGTCTCCAAAAGCTTTTACGTCACGCCTCAAACTTGCCGATTTGGCTCCAGGCAAGAGTCTTTGGAACATTGTGCAGACTCAGCAACTACACAAAGCGACTTACATTCGGCTGGATTACGAAAACCTCTACAAGCCCGGCGGACAATCCCCTGAAAGAAAGTTACATCATATTATACAATATAGCCATTAAAAATGCATGTTGGTTTAGTGCTGTTCACACAAAGCCAAGCTAACACAAAACTGTGCATAATTCATGCCAGTGCCAGAAAATTAATATACACGTGATAAAATAGTAAGAATTATTTAAAACGAAATTGTATATAAAAACATTTTTAAATATACAAGAAATTAAGTAAAATATGACAAAACCCAAAACCAGTGAAGTTGGGACGTTGTGTAAATGGTAAATAAAAACAGAATACAATGATTTGCAAATCCTTTTTTAACTTATATTCAATTGAATAGACTGCAAAGACAAGATATTTAACGTTCGAACTGGAAAACTTTATTTTTTGCAAACATTAGCTCATTTGGAATTTGATGCCTGCAACATGTTTCGAAAAAGCTGGCACAAGTGGCAAAAAAATACTGATAAAGTTGAGGAATGCTCATCAAACACTTATTTGGAACATCCCACAGGTGAAGAGGCTAATTGGGAACAGGTGGGTGCCATGATTGGGTATAAAAGCATGAAATGCTCAGTCATTCACAAACAAGGATGGGGCGAGGGTCACCACTTTGTCAACAAATGCGTGAGGAAATTGTCCAACAGTTTAAGAACAACATTTCTCAACGCGCTATCGCAAGGCATTTAGGGATTTATCCATCTACGGTCCGTAATATCATCAAAAGGTCCCGAGAATTTGGAGAAATCACTGCACGTAAGCGATGATATTACGGACCTTGGATCATCGGTGTGTAAAGGATATCACCACATGGGCTCAGGAACACTTCAGGAAACCACTGTCAGTAATTACAGTTCGTCGCTACATCTGTAAGTGCAAGTTAAAACTCTACTATGCAAAGCTAAAGCCATTGATCAACAACACCCAGAAACGCTGCCGGCTTCGCTGGACCTGAGCTCACCTAAGATGGACTGATGCAAAGTGGAAAAGTGTTCTGTGGTCTGACGAGTCCACATTTCAAATTGTTTTTGGAAACTGTGGACGTCGTGTCCTGCGGAACAAAGAGGAAAAGAACAATCCGGATTGTTCTAGGCACAAAGTTGAAAAGCCAGCAGGTGTGATGGTATGGGGGTGTATTAGTGCCCAAGGCATGGGTAACTTACACATCTGTGAAGGCACCATTAATGCTGAAAGGTACATACAGGTTTTGGAGCAACATATGTTGCCATCCAAGCAACGTTATCATGGACACCCCTGCTTATTTCAGCAAGACAATGCAAAGCCACATGTTACAACAGCGGGGCTTCATAGTAAAAGAGTGCGGGTACAAGACTGTAGTCCAGATGTCCAAATGTGTGGCGCACAACGGAGACCCCCGGACTGTTGAACAACTTAAGCTGTACATCAAGCAAGAATGGGAAATAATTCCACCTGAAAAGCTTCAAAAATGTGTCTCCTCAGTTCCCAAATGTTTACTGAGTGTTGCTAAAAGGAAAGGCCATGTAACACAGAGGTAAAAATGTCCCTGTGACAACTTTTTTGCAATGTGTTGCTGCCATTAAATTCTAAGATAATGATTATTTGCAAAAACAAATGACGTTTCTCAGGTGGAACATTAAATATCTTGTCCTTGCAGTCTATTCAATTGAATATAAGTTGAAAATGATTTGCAAATCATTGTATTCTGTTTTTATTTACCATTTACACAAGGTGCCAACTTCACTGGTTTTGGGTTTTGTACATAAAGACAGAATAAAATTACTAAATGATTTAATACAAAAATATTTACACTGAGTTTCAGATGTCAACTTAATTCTTTTTAACGCCGGTCAGGTAAGAAGTGTTTATTTACATCACAAGTCATCAGTTTGATGTTACTAAAACACAAAACCTAACTCCTAATTGTCATCGAATGTGCATTAAAAATGTGTGTTTCAACATTTTGTAGGTGAACAAAATAAAGTCAATCATTAATACACGAAGCCAAGCACATTTAGTTTGTGTTTTAAACAACATTTTAATTGCACAACACGTCGCGAACACATCGTGATCTTGAACACCTCCCCGGCACCACAACAACAACAACACGGGTGACGTCACTCTGACAACTCGACGTTTTAAATTGTGAACTTTTATCGTGTCGATTTAACCCAAACACGACACGGAGATGCTCACTTTGGGGGTTAAAGTCCACGGCACACTTTGAACACACGCAAGCACAAATGTCACATGCAGTTACTTTAAATCAATGTCATGAAAGAAAGAGTGACACCTGTGTGTCCGTGACGCTGCAAAAAACATATCCTGCGTCGAGGCATGCCGCCCACTCACTTGGAGTCTTGTGTCGTTTTTTGTTTCTCAAATCAAAACAACAAGACAACAAAAAGCTAGAGACCAAATACAATATTAGTTTTTTTTCTATGTTTTTGAGTGTAGAAATCACAACAAGACACTCTCCTCTGCCATCTTGCTCGTATCCCAGCATGCAGTGCGACACTCGCCCCCCCTCCCCTACCCATGACTCGGAATCATGGTAAACATATTAGGTACATCTGCCTGAACGATATATTTCATTAGTTGTAAAAAATACTTTGTGTATTATAACTAAAGCTGTTTAAATGTTTTTTATTATTATTAAGTACATTTTAGAAAGTGTCACAATATAGCAAAGCAGCAGTTTGTCGCAGCACACCACTGCAGTTTCCTTCTTGGACACTAGAGGTCTCTGTGAGCCCACAACAATCTAACGTCAACATTCAAATCATGGCTAAAAAATTATTGTCAATTTTGGGGGTGTTGCCAAGTGTGGTCAGTGGGAGGAGCTTCATGATGACTTGGACCAATCATGCTGGGAGGATGTGATTCTACACTTACTGTACTGTACACTCTTAGTTCAGAAAACATTTTAAAATGACCACAAATTCATCAATCGAACCAAGAAATTATTAATTAAAACATTTTAAAAAATACTTACATCATTAAATAAATAAATGAATCGTGAAATAATTAAACTGTGAAATAATAAATCATGAAATAAGTACTCAAACTATAAACTAAATAACTAAGTTGTGAAATAATAAGACTTGAAATAATTAATCCAAAATAATGTAAATCATGAAATAAATACATACAAAAATGATCACTCCTATCATGAAATAAATAACTAAATTATGAAACAATTAAAACATGAAATAAGTACTTAAAGAATTAAATCAATAATTTAATTGTGAAATAATTAGATTGTGGAATAATTAAAGAATGAAATCATGGCATAATTAATAATAACATTAAATAATTCCTAAATCATGTAATAAATAAATAATAATGAAAACAAATACTTAAACTATTAAATACATGTTTATTTTTTTTTAAAAATGCTGAAATAATTTAATCATTAAATAATTAATTAAAAAACAATGAATCAATCTTAAATCATAAAATAAATAAACAATTAATACAAAATAAAATAATTACTTAAACCATGAAATAAATACATTAATTGTAAAAATAAATATATTGTGGAATAATTACGTTTATTGATAACTGGCCCTCTTTCTGGGGCAAACCAGGCTTGCTGATGAGAGACGGCCTTCACCCTAACCAGGAAGGCGCCATCATCCTGTCTAGAAACATAGACTACTATTTAAGTCTCACTTGACTGACTACACTAGAGCAAGCCCGGTCACAGGCAATTACAATGTCTGTTAGTCTGGGTGAGGAGTCAGTTAAGCTAGAACTAGCCAGCGCCAGGCTGGATAATCCATGTACGCATAGCAATTCTCTTAGAATAATACACAATTCACATAATGTTTTTTCTGTTGTGTCTGTGTCAGAGGTGGACATGCATTCTACTGAGGTGGCAAATTATGATATGTCCAGTCTATTGCAGCACCAAGCAAACAATCGGAAAATTCCCGTCATATCAATTCCTAGATATGGTCGAAACTATTTAAAGTGCACTACGCATAATAAACGCAACATTGTTAATATTGCCACTACGGATAATCTTAACAAAAACTCGTCAAAACAGCCCAATACCTATAATATGGGCTTTTTAAACATAAGATCATTGTCTCCCAAGGCGTTATTGGTTAATGAGGTCATTAGAGACAACAATCTTAACGTCATTGGTCTTAGCGAAACCTGGCTCAAACCGGACGAATTTTTTGCGCTCAATGAGGCATCTCCTCCTAACTATACGAATGCGCATGTTGCCCGCCCTCTTAAAAGGGGAGGGGGTGTCGCACTAATATACAATGAAAATTTCAACCTTACCCCTAACCTAAATAATAAATATAAATCGTTTGAGGTGCTTACTATGAGGTCTGTCACACCGCTACCTCTCGACCTGGCTGTTATCTACCGCCCCCCTGGGCCCTATTCGGACTTTATCAGTGAATTCTCAGAGTTCGTGGCTGATCTAGTGACGCACGCCGACAATATAATCATAATGGGGGACTTTAATATCCATATGAATACCCCATCGGACCCTCAGTGCGTGGCGCTCCAAACCATAATTGATAGCTGTGGTCTTACACAAATAATACATGAACCCACGCATCGCAACGGTAATACAATAGATCTAGTGCTTGTCAGGGGTGTCACCACCTCCAAAGTTATGATACTTCCATATACTAAAGTAATGTCCGATCATTACCTTATAAAATTTGAAGTTTTGACTCTTTGTCAACAAGCTAATAATAATAATAACTGCTATAGCGGCCGCAACATTAATGCTGCCACAACGATGACTCTTGCTGACCTACTGCCTTCGGTAATAGCACCATTCCCAAATTATGTCGGCTCTATTGATAAACTCACTAACAACTTTGACGATGCCTTGCGCGAAATTATTGATAGTATAGCACCGCTAAAGCAAAAAAGGGCCCCTAAAAGGCGCACCCCATGGTTTACAGAAGAAATTAGAGCTCATAAATTATCATGTAGAAAACTGGAACGCAAATGGCGCGCGACTAAACTTGAGGTTTTCCATCAAGCATGGAGTGATAGTTTAATAACTTATAAACGCATGCTTACCTTAGCTAAAGCTAAATACTACTCAAATCTCATCCGCCTCAACAAAAACGATCCTAAATTTCTGTTTAGTACAGTAGCATCGCTAACCCAACAAGGGACTCCTCCCAGTAGCTCCACCCACTCGGCAGATGATTTTATGAATTTCTTTAATAAGAAAATTGAACTCATTAGAAAGGAGATTAAAGACAACGCATCCCAGCTACAACTGGGCTCTATTAACACAAATACGACTGTATATACGACGGACACTGCCCTCCAAAATAGTCTCTCTATTTTTGATGAAATAACATTAGAGGAATTATTACAGCGTGTAAGTGGGATAAAACAAACAACATGTTTACTTGACCCACTTCCTGGGAAACTTATCAAGGAACTGTTTGTATTATTAGGTCCATCAGTGTTAAATATTATAAACTTATCACTTTCCTCCGGCACTGTTCCCCTAGCATTCAAAAAAGCGGTTATTCATCCTCTGCTCAAAAGACCTAACCTCGATCCTGACCTCATGGTAAACTACCGACCGGTCTCCCACCTTCCGTTTATTTCCAAAATTCTCGAAAAAACTGTTGCACAGCAGCTAAATGAACACTTAGTGACTAACAATCTCTGTGAACCTTTTCAATCCGGTTTCAGGGCAAATCACTCTACGGAGACAGCCCTCGCAAAAATGACTAATGATCTATTGCTAACGATGGATTCTGATGCGTCATCTATGTTGCTGCTTCTTGATCTTAGCGCCGCTTTCGATACCGTCGATCATAATATTTTATTAGAGCGTATCAAAACACGTATTGGTATGTCAGACTTAGCCTTGTCTTGGTTTAACTCTTATCTTACTGACAGGATGCAGTGCGTCTCCCATAACAATGTGACCTCGGACTATGTCAAGGTAACGTGCGGAGTTCCCCAGGGTTCGGTTCTTGGCCCTGCACTCTTTAGTATTTACATGCTGCCGCTGGGTGACATCATACGCAAGTACGGTGTTAGCTTTCACTGTTATGCTGATGACAGCCAACTCTACATGCCCCTAAAGCTGACCAACACGCCGGACTGTAGTCAGCTGGAGGCGTGTCTTAATGAAATTAAACAATGGATGTCCGCTAACTTTTTGCAACTCAACGCTAAGAAAACGGAAATGCTGATTATCGGTCCTGCTAGACACCAACATCTATTTAATAATACCACCTTAACATTTGACAACCAAACAATTAAACAAGGAGACTCGGTAAAGAATCTGGGTATTATCTTCGACCCAACTCTCTCGTTTGAGTCACACATTAAGAGTGTTACTAAAACGGCCTTCTTTCATCTCCGTAATATCGCTAAAATTCGTTCCATCTTGTCCACTAGCGACGCTGAGATCATTATTCATGCGTTCGTTACGTCTCGTCTCGATTACTGTAACGTATTATTTTCGGGCCTCCCTATGTCTAGCATTAAAAGATTACAGTTGGTACAAAATGCGGCTGCAAGGCTTTTGACAAAAACAAGAAAGTTTGATCATATTACGCCTATACTGGCTCACTTGCACTGGCTTCCTGTGCACTTAAGATGCGACTTTAAGGTTTTACTACTTACGTATAAAATATTACACGGTTTAGCTCCAGCCTATCTCGCCGATTGTATTGTACCATATGTCCCGACAAGAAATCTGCGTTCAAAGAACTCCGGCTTATTAGTGATTCCCAGAGCCAAAAAAAAGTCTGCGGGCTATAGAGCGTTTTCTATTCGGGCTCCAGTACTCTGGAATGCCCTCCCGGTAACAGTTAGAGATGCTACCTCAGTAGAAGCATTTAAGTCCCATCTTAAAACTCATTTGTATAATCTAGCCTTTAAATAGACCCCCCCTTTTTTAGACCAGTTGATCTGCCGTTTCTTTTCTTCTCTCCTCTTCTCCCCTGTCCCTTGCGAGGGGGAGTTGCATAGGTCCGGTGGCCATGGATGAAGTGCTGGCTGTCCAGAGCCGGGACCCCGGGTGGACCACTATCCTGTGCATCGGTTTGGGACATCTCTGCGCTGCTGACCCGTCTCCGCTCGGGATGGTTTCCTGTTGGCCCCGCGGTGGACTGGACTCCCGCTGATGTGTTGGATCCACTGTGGACTGGACTTTCACAATGTTATGTCAGACCCACTCGACATCCGTTGCTTTCGGTCTCCCCTAGAGGGGGGGGGTTACCCACATATGCGGTCCTCTCCAAGGTTTCTCATAGTCATTCGCCGACGTCCCACTGGGGTGAGTTTTTCCTTGCCCGTATGTGGGCTCTGTACCGAGGATGTCGTTGTGGCTTGTACAGCCCTTTGAGACACTTGTGATTTAGGGCTATATAAATAAACATTGATTGATTGATTGATTGAATTAAATTGTGAAATAATTAAATTAATAAAAACATCACACAATTCTTAAATCATTAAATAAATAAATAACTAAACAATAAAATATTACTTAACTCATGACATAAATAACTGAACTGTGCAAAAATGTAATGTTGAAATAATTAAATAAATACATTTTTAATAAACACAAATCATTCTTAACTTGTGAAATAATTATATAATAAATAAAAAAGGAAATCATTTCTTAAATCATGAAATTATTAAGATAAGAAATAATGAATAAATAATTGATTAAATGCTGAAACAATTCTTTAAATTGTGAAATATTTAACTCAATATTTCAAAAAATATATAACCCTACATTGAATTAATTAATTAATGATACATTTCATAACACATTTATGTATTTAATTTAAATTTCTATTGAATAAAGTACTTATATTAAGATGTATTTATTTATCTAACAAACAATATTATATAAAGTCAAGTTGGATATACTTTAGAGTAGTCAGCGTGCAGCTTAGTACAGATTTAACATCAACACATGATTGTGTAAACAATTGAAAGATAAATTCCATGTCTGGACTCCTTGCTTCACAATACATTGACCTGAACCTCATCGAACCGCAGCTCCCCAGTGCCAGCAGCACTCATGCACCACGCTTGACTGTAGACAATACACAATGATTTTCTACTCGCCTGTGTTACCAGATGCCAAACTCTTGGTAAAGTCGCACAAAACTTGCTTTATGATGTCATGCTACAAAACACCAGTTGGGAACTGAGGAGACATATTTTTGAAGCTTTTCAGGCGGAATTCTTTACCATTCTTGCTTGATGTACAGCTTAAGTTGTTCAACAGTCCGGGGGTCTCCGTTGTGCTATTTTAGGCTTCATAATGCGCCACACATTTTCAATGGGAGACAGGTCTGGACTACAGGCAGGCCAGTCTAGTACCCGCACTCTTTTACTACGAAGCCACGCTGTTGTAACATGTGGCTTGGCATTGTCTTGCTGAAATAAGCAGGGGCGTCCATGATAACGTTGCTTGGATGACAACATATGTTGCTCCAAAACCTGTATGTACCTTTCAGCATTAATGGTGCCTTCACAGATGTGTCAGTTACCCATGTCTTGGGCACTAATACACCCCCATACCATCACAGATGCCGGCTTTTACACTTTGCGCCTAGAACAGTCCGGATGGTTCTTTTCCTCTTTGGTCCGGAGGACACGACGTCCACAGTTTCCAAAATAAATTTGAAATGTGGACTCGTCAGACCACAGAACACTTTTCCACTTTGCATCAGTCCATCTTAGATGAGCTCGGGCTCAGCGAAGCCGGCGGCGTTTCTGGGTGTTGTTGATAAATGGCTTTCGCTTTGCATAGTAGAGTTTTAACTTGCACTTACAGATGTAGCGACCAACTGTAGTTACTGACAGTGGTTTCCTAAGGTGTTCCTGAGCCCATGTGGTGATATCCTTTACACACTGGTGTCAAGCTAACACAAAACTGTGCATAATTCATGCCAATGCCAGAAAATTAATATACATGTGATAAAATAGTAAGTAATACGCATTGGAATTATTTAAAACTAAATTGTATATAAAACATTTTTAAATATACAAGAAATTAAGTAAAATACTACAAAACCCAAAACCAGTGAAGTTGGCACGTTGTGTAAATGGTAAATAAAAACAGAATACAATGATTTGCAAATCCTTTTCAAACTATATTCAATTGAATAGACTGCAAAGACAAGATATTTCATGTTCGAACTGGAAAACATTGTTATTTTTTGAAAATATTAGCTCATTTGGAATTTGATGCCTGCAACATGTTTCAAAAAAGCTGGCACAAGTGGCAAAAAAGACTGAGAAAGTTGAGGAATGCTCATCAAACACTTATTTGGGACATCCCACAGGTGAACGGGCTAATTGGGAACAGGTGGGTGCCATGATTGGGTATAAAAGCAGCTTTCATGAAATGCTCAGTCGTTCACAAACAAGGATGGGGCGAGGGTCACCACTTTGTCAACAAATGCATGAGCAAATTGTCCAACAGTTTAAGAACAACATTTCTCAACCAGCTATTGCAAGGAATTTAGCGATTTCACCATCTACGCTCCGTAATATCATCAAAAGGTTCAGATAATCTGGAGAAATCACTACACGTAAGCGGCAGGGCCAAAAAAACAGTACCTCAAGCGGTACTGCATCAAAAAGCGACATCAGTGTGTAAAGGATATCACCACATGGGCTCAGGAACACTTCAGAAAACCACTGTCAGTAACTACAGTTGGTCGCTACATCTGTAAGTGCAAGTTAAAACTCTACTATGCAAAGCGAAAGCCATTTATCAACAACACCCAGAAACGCCGCCGGCTTCTCTAGGCCTGAGCTCATCTAAGATGGACTGATGCAAAAGTGAAAAAGTGTTCTGTGGTCTGACAAGTTCACATTTCAAATTGTTTTTGGAAACTGTGGACGTTGTGTCCTCCGGACCAAAATTCTAAGTTTATGATTATTTGCCAAAAAAAAGTAAGTTTCTCAGTGTGAACATTAAATATCTTGTCTTTGCAGTCTATTCAATTGAATATAAGTTAAAAAGGATTTGCAAATCATTGTATTCTGTTTTTATTTACCATTTACACAACGTGCCAACAACGGTTCGAATCAGATGAGAAATGTGGGATATGCAGTCGATTGTATATTTCCCATTCATTGTCAAAGGGGAGAAAATTCCTGCAAATTCCGGAAAAACCGGGAATTTTGGTAAAAGGGAAAACATTTTTTGGGTTCGATATATCGAAAATGTCGTGTGTGTGGATGGTTGAAGTCGGGTAAAAATGCTAAATTTTTAATATGTCCATTCATTTGAATGGGAACTCCCTAGAAATTTGGGAATTTAGGGAAAACCGTGAATTTTGAAAAATACTGATAGGAGCACAATTGTCGTAAATGAATGGGTTTATGAAGGAATTTTTTAAAATGATTGAAAAATGTTGACGTAGTAACAGTTTGACATTGAATGGGTATCTCGGAATTCCTGGAATTTTGGAAAAAAACGGGAATTTGAACAAAAACTAAAAAAAGATAACTTTTGTTGTCATAACTAAGAGGAATGTTTCGAATGTTGAATGGTCAAAAACGGTCGAAAAATTTGGACTGTGAAAACTTTCCAGGAAGAGGAAAATTCTGGAATTTTGGGTAGTTTGATTGTCCAAGGTGAGTGGGGGTGTGGATGGTGGAACGGTTTGTATCGGTTGAAAAATGTGGGATATGGAGAGGTTTGTATAGTGCCCATTTTTTTCAATGGGGGGAAATTCCTGCTAATTCTGGGTAATCAGTGAATTTTCCGAAGGGGGGGTAAATACTGGCTTGAATGTCCAGGGTGAGTGGAGTGGGAATTTAGGGAAAACCGGGAATTTTAAAAAATATTGATACGAGCACAAGTGTCGTAGATGATACAAATGGGTTTATGAAGGAATTTTTCAAAATGATTGAAAAATGTTGACGTAGTAACAGTTTGACATTGAATGGGTATCTCGGAATTCCTGGAATTTCGGAAAAAAAACGGGAATTTGAACAAAAGCTAAAAAAAGATAACTTTTGTTGTCGTAACTAAGAGGAATGTTTTGAATGTTATATGGTAAAAAACGGTCGAAAAATTTGGACTGTAAAAACTTTCAAGGAGAGGGAAATTCTGGAATTTTTGGTAGTTTGATTGTCCAAGGTGAGTGGGGGTGTGGATGGTGGAACGGTTTGAATCGGTTGAGAAATGTGGTATATGGAGAGGTTTGTATAGTGCCCATTTTTTTTTCAATGTGGGGAAATTCTTTCAAATTCAGTCGGTACGTGACTCTTGTGAACTGTTAACATGCTAAAGTTGGCATGCTAAAGTTAGCATGCACATTTTTTTTTAGTTAATTTTGTATGCATACGCTTCTGAGTCATATAACTTGGCACTTGTCGCTTACTAGCTGTCGGCAGGCTAACGTGCGTAACCACTTTAATGTGTAGCATACGCATTTAACTTGAAAACAGCATTATGACTCTGTTATGAATTATTATTTGCTAGCTAGATGATGAAAGAAACTAAGAGAGCATGTGTTACCCGGCTCGGAGGAACCCCGGATCCCTCCTCCTGAGCAAGGCCCGGAGGCAGGGTTGTCAGCGAGCGCCTGGTGGCCGGGCTAGCCATAGAGCCCGGCCGGGCACAGCCAGAAGAAGCTACGTGGAAACACCATCCTCTCCGCCACGTGGGCCCACCACCCGTGGTCGGAACCAGTGGGGTCGGGTGCACTGCCAAGTGGATGGCAGTGAAAGTTAAGGCTCCAGACGAACCAATTCGGGGCAGCATAGGCTGACTTTTGGGACGTGGAACGTCTCTACGCTGGTGGGAGAGGAGCGTGAGCTGGTGCTGGAGGTGGAGCGCTACCGGTTGGATATGGTGGGGCTTACCTCTACGCATAGCAAGGGCTCTGAAACCACACTCCTGGACAAGGGATGGACCTTGTTCACTTCTGGAGTTGCTCAGGGTGTGAGGATCCAGGCAGGTGTAGGGATACTCACAAGTCCCCGGCTGAGTGCCTGTACGTTGGAGTTCACCCCAGTGGACAAGAGTGTCGCCTCCCTTCGCCTTAGGGTTGGAGGGGGGAAAACTCTTGACTGTTGTTTGCGCGTACGCACCAAACAAGACTTCAGAGTATTCGGCCTTCTTGGATACCTTGCATGGAGTCCTGTATGGGGCGCCGGCAGTGGATTCTATAGTCTTGCTGGGGGACTTCAACGCGCACGTGGGCAATGACAGTGATACTTGGACTGGCTCCCTGATCTGAACCTGAGTGGTGGATTGTTCTTGGACTTCTGTGCTAGTCATGGACTTGCGATAACAAACACCATGTTCAAGCATAAGGATGCTCATAGGTGTACCTGGTACCAGAGCACCCTAGGCCTAAGATCAATGATCGATTTTGTAATCGTATCAGCTGATCTTAGGCCGTATGTTTTGGACACTCGGGTGAAGAGAGGGGCTGAACTGTCAACTGATCACCATCTGGTGGTGAGTTGGGTCAGATGGCGGGGGAAACCTCTGGACAGACCTGGCAAACCCAAGCATGTAGTGCGGGTGAACTGGGAACGATTGGAGGAGTCCTCTGTCCGGAAGGACTTCAACTCCCATCTCCGGCGGGACTTCTCTGCCATCCCTGTGGAGGTTGGGGATATTGAACAGGAATGGGCAATGTTCAAAGCCTCTATTGATAAAGCGGCAGCTGCGAGCTGTGGCCATAAGGTCTTAGGTGCCTCAAGGGGCGGTAACCATCGAACACCCAGGTGGACAGCGGTGGTCAGGGAAGCCGTCCGACTGAAGAAGGAGTCCTACCAGGGTATGTTATCCCAGGGGACTCCGGAGGCAATTGCAAGGTACCGACAGGCCCGAAGGGCACCGGCCGTGGCTGTGGACGAGGCTAAGCAGATGGTGTGGGAGTAGTTCGCGGAATCCATGGAGAAGGACTATCGGGCGGCACCTAAGCTGTTCTGGAAGACCATACGGCACCTCAGGAGGGGGAAGCAGGGAACCATCCAAGCTGTGTACAGCAAGGATGGGACTCTGCTGACTTCAAGTGAGGAAGTCGTAGGGCGTTGGAAAGAGCACTTTGAGGAACTCCTGAACCCAACTATATCAGACACACCCTCCCTGACAGGAGCGGACCTGAGGATGATGGGGGATCGATGTCGATCTCTCTGAGTGAAGTCACTGAGGTAGTTAGACAACTCTACAGTGGCAAAGCTTCGGGGGTTGACAAGATCTGTCCAGAAATGCTGAAGGCTCTGGGTGTTGAGGGGCTGTCTTGGGGACCAGATGGTGTGTGCTAATTACAGGGGTATCACACTACTCAGCCTCCCTGGGAAAGTTTACACCAAGGTACTGGAAAGGAGGGTCCGGCCAATAGTTGAACCTCAGATTCAAGAGGAGCAATGTGGATTCCGTCCTGGTCGTGGAACAACTGACCAGCTCTTACTCTTGCGGGAATCCTGGAGAAGGCCTGGGAGTATGCCTATCCAGTCTACATGTGCTTTGTGGATTTGGAGAAGGTGTATGACCGGGTCCCCCGGGAGATCTTGTGGGAGGTGCTGAGGGAGTATGGGGTGAGGGAACCATGCTGAGGGCCATCCAATCTCTGTACAACCAAAGCGAGAGTTGTGTCCGGGTGCTTGGATGTAAGTCGGATCCGTTTCCAGTGGGGGTTGGTCTCCGCCAGGGCTGCGCTCTGTCACCTATCCTGTTTGTGATTTTCATGGCAGAGTCGTGACAATGGTGGAGAGGGTATACGTCTCGGGGGGCTAAAGGTTGCGTCACTGCTGTTTGCAGATGATGTGGTCCTGATGGCACCTTTGGTCCGTGACCTTCAGCTCTCACCGGATCAGTTCGCAGCCGAGTGTTCAGCGGCTGGAATGAGGATCAGCATCTCCAAATCTGAGGCCATGGTTCTCAGCAGGAAACCGATGGTTTGTACAGTCTAGGTAGAGAACGAGACTCTGTCCCAGGTGGAGGAGTTTAAGTATCTCGGGGTCTTGTTCACGAGTGAGGGAAAGATGGAGAAGGAAGTCAGCCGGAGAATCGGAGCAGCTGGGGCAGTATTGCAGTCTCTCTGCCGCACTGTTGTGACGAAACCAGAGCTGAGTCAGAAGGCAAAGCTCTCGGTCTACCGAGCTATCTACATTCCTACTCTCACCTATGGTCATGAAGTGTGGGTCATAACCGAAAGAATAAGATCGCGGATACAAGCGGACGAAATGAGTTTCCTCAGAAGGGTGGCTGGCATCTCCCTTAGAGATAGGGTGAGAAGTTCAGTCACCCGAGAGAGACTCGGAGTAGAGCCGATGCTCCTTCGCTTGGAAAGGAGCCAGCTTAGGTGGTTCGGGCATCTCGTGCGGATGCCTCACGAGCGTCTCCCTAGGGAGGTCCTCGTTGCACGTCGCACTGGGAGGAGACCCCGCGGCAGGCCAAGGACCAGATGGGGGGATTACATCTCCTCTCTGGCCTGGGAACGCTTCGGGATTCCCCAGGAGGAAGTTGCTAATGTTGCTCTGGAGAGGGAAGTCTGGGGGTCTCTGCTGGAGCTGTTGTCCCCGCGACCCGATTCCGGATAAGCGGTGGAAGATGGATGGATAGCTAGATGTTTTTGTAGAGCACTAATAAGCGGAATAAAGCGACTCCTGTTGGCTCCATTTTTAGCTGACTTTTGCTAGTGTTTTTTTACTATTTAGAATGCATGAAAAAAACTTGTTTTTGTCCCATAAAAGGATTGTGAATGATAGACAAATTTAAAGAACAAGTGCAGTTCCCCTTTAAAATAATACGATGTATTATTATTATTACGTGTCTGTCCTTAGTTGCTATATGATGACGGGGTTTAGTCGCCATAGCGCTCACAGTCAAAACGGCATCACAATCGCACCTTTGTCGTTCATCATCATGGTCGTCAGCTGTTGCGTGCCTTCTTGTTTTTATTATTGTCACATCACCGTGAGGGGACGGTGTGGTCATCAACCTCAGGTACTACCAGCGGCTTCCATTCAGACCGCCCACCACACGGTTTGCGTGAGGATAAAAGTCTGACACGATGCGCTTCGTCGCCGTTTCTACCTAAAAATGTTCCTGTAATCGATCATTTAATGACTCATTGAAATAATGTTTATTATACATTCATCTTTTTTTTCTCAAATATATGTTTTAGGAGTTCAGTGAAGGCAAAAAGTTGCGTTTTGGGTCATTTTCTAGTTAAAGTGTGAACCAGTTGTTTGTAATATTCGACTTTTTTGACAAAATGTCATAAAATACTAATTTGATATTTTTTTGTTAGCTTAAAGCTAAATCATCCAAATTTTACATTTGAGGTCATACACAAACAAGTTTATTGGTTAAAGTCCTGTATTTTGTTTTTACTATAATCATAAAAAGGCACGAAACCATTGAGAACGTTCAAATCAGATGTATCGGTATCGGCAGTACTGGCCTTGGTATCGCTCGACAGTGTGTAGTATCGGCCGGGCTAGTGGGATAGCGTTAATAATAACGGTAGTGTGTCATAAAATACAGATTTTTTTTGTTAGCTTGAAGCTAAGTTATCAAAATTTCAAAATATATTCATGAAATATTTCAATCTGTATAGAATATCCTCGCAATTAAAAAAAAAAAAAAACTCCTAAAATAAATGTGGTTATCAAAATGCAATTTATACACAAACACGTTTATTGGTTAAAGTCCTGTATTTTGTTTTTACTATAATCATAAAAAGTATAATCACGTTTATTGGTTTAAGTCCTGTATTTTGTTTTTACTATAATCATAAAAAGTATAATCAAAAACAAGTATAATAAGTATAATCCAAAAATATAATCACGAAACCATTGAACATTTTCAAAATCAAATGTATCGGTATCAGTATCGGCGGTGCTGGCCTTGGTATTGCTCGACAGTGTGCAGTATCGGCCGGGCTAGTGGTTATAATAACGAACCAGTTGTTTATAATATTCGACTTTTTTGACAAATGTCATAAAATACTGATTTTTTTTTTTTGTTAGCTTAAAGCTAAATCATCAAAATTTCAAAATATATTCATGAAATATTTCAATCTGTATAGAATATCCTCGTGATTAAAAAAAAAATTGAACTCCTAAAATAAATACACAAAAAAAGTTTATTGGTTGAAGTCCTGTATTTTGTTTTTACTATAATCATAAAAAGTATAATCAAAAATAAGTATAATAAGTATCATCCAAAAATATAATCACGAAACCATTGAAAATGTTCAAAATCAAATGTATCGGTGCAAGTATCGGCAGTGCTGGCCTTGGTATCGCTCGACAGTGTGCAGTATCGCCCGGGCTAGTGGTAATAATAACGGTAGTGTGAACCAGTTGTCTGTAATATTCGACTTTTTTGACAAATGTCATAAAATACTGATTTATTTTTTTTGTTAGCTTAAAGCTAAATCATCAAAATTTCAAAATATATTCATGAAATATTTCAATCTGTATAGAATATCCTTGTGATTTAAAAAAAATTGAACTCCTAAAATAAATACATATTGTTTATAATATTCGACTTTTTTGACAAATGTCATAAAATACAATTTTTTTTTTGTTAGCTCGAAGCTAAATCAGCAAAATTTTAAAATATATTCATGAAATTTTCAATCTGTATAGAACAGGGGTCGGCCAACCAAAATGTTGAAAGAGCCATATTGGACCAAAAATACAAAAACAAATCTGTCTGTAGCCGCAAAAAATTAAAAGCCATATTACATACGGATAGTGTGTCATGAGATATAAATTGAATTAAGATGACTTAAAGGAAACTAAATGACCTCAAATGTACCTACAAATGAGGCATAATGATGCAATATGTACAAATAGCTAGCCTAAATAGCATGTTAGCATCGATTAGCTTGCAATCATGCAGTGACCAAATATGTCTGATTAGCACTCCACACAAGTCAATAACATCAACAAAACTCACCTTTGTGCATTCATGCACAACGTTAAAAGTTTGGTGGACAAAATGAGACAGAAAAAGAAGTGGCATAAAACACGAAAGTCGGAGAAAGTTATACATGTAAACAAACTACGGTGAGTTCAAAGACCGCCAAAATTAGTAGGACAAAACGGCGCTCGCCAAATACTCGAATCAGTGAAGCATGTTTAATATAAACAGTGTGCTTTATAACAATTAGGGAGTTTTGTGTCATGTTTGTCCTCCTACGGAAACCATATTAAAACAAAAACTTTTTTTTTTCCTCCTCATCTTTTTCCATTTTTCATACATTTTTGAAAAAGCTCCAGAGAGCCACTAGGGCGGCGCTAAAGAGCCGGAGCCGCGGGTTGCCGATCCCTGTCCTAGAAAGTCGGAAAAAGTTCTACATGTAAACAAACAAAGGTGAGTTCAAGGACCGCCAAAATTAGTAGGACAAAACGGCGCTCGCCAAATACTCGAATCAGTGAAGCATGTTTAATATAAACAGTGTGCTTTATAACAATTAGGGAGGTTTGTGTCATGTTTGTCCTCCTACGGAAACCATATTAAAACAAAAACTTTTTTTTTTTCCCCATCATCTTTTTCCATTTTTCATACATTTTTGAAAAAGCTCCAGAGAGCCACTAGGGCGGCGCTAAAGAGCCGGAGCCGCGGGTTGCCGACCCCTGTCCTAGTAAGTCGGAAAAAGTTATACATGTAAACAAACAAAAGTGAGTTCAAGGACCGCCAAAATTAGTAGGACAAAACGGCGCTCGCCAAATACTCGAATCAGTGAAGCATGTTTAATATAAACAGTGTGCTTTATAACAATTAGGGAGGTTTGTGTCATGTTTGTCCTCCTGCGGAAACCATATTAAAACAAAAACTTTTTTTTTCCCCTCATCTTTTTCCATTTTTCATACATTTTTGAAAAAGCTCCAGAGAGCCACTAGGGCGGCGCTAAAGAGCCGGAGCCGCGGGTTGCCGACCCCTGTCCTAGAAAGTCGGAGAAAGTTCTACATCAGGGGTGTCAAACGTACGGCCAGAGGGCCACATCAGGCCCGCGAACAGGTTTTATCCGGCCCGCGGGATGAGTTTGCTAAGTAAAAATGAGCCTGAAATTTTTGAATGAAAAAACTGCTGTTCTAAATGTGTCCACTGGATGTCGCAACAGCATTTTTTTGTATCTTTGTAGATGATGCTACATATGTACAAAATAAACCACATGATGTTAGTACATCAGTCAGGGAAAACGATCAAACTACCTAAATAAAATCCTGTAATTAGATTTAGATATAATTTTTTTATTATGATTGATTGAAAATTAACACCAATGTGTTGAATGATGAACATTATCACATGATTTATTCAAAAAATATAAATAACGACAAATAAATTATTAACCGCAACATGCAAGTGTAAAAAAAACCAACAACATTCTGATTTGTACATTTGTGCTTGTTCTATTTTTAAACAAAGAAAACAATCTGAAGTTTTCTTTATTTTTAAGTTATCGTGCCGTGATTTTACCAGTCCGGCGGCCCACTTGGGAGTAGATTTTTCTCCATGTGGCCCCCGATATAAAATGAGTTTGACACCCCTGTTCTACATGTAAACAAACAAAGGTGAGTTCAAGGACCGCCAAAATTAGTAGGACAAAACGGCGCTCGCCAAATACTCGAATCAGTGAAGCATGTTTAATATAAACAGTGTGCTTTATAACAATTAGGGAGGTTTGTGTCATGTTTGTCCTCCTGCAGAAACCATATTAAAACAAAAAATATATATTTTTTCCCCTCATCTTTTTCCATTTTTCGTACATTTTTGAAAAAGCTCCAGAGAGGGCTCTAGAGCCGCGGGTTGCCGATCCCTGTCCTAGAAAGTCGGAAAAAGTTCTACATGTAAACAAACAAAGGTGAGTTCAAGGACCGCCAAAATTAGTAGGACAAAACGGCGCTCGCCAAATACTCGAATCAGTGAAGCATGTTTAATATAAACAGTGTGCTTTATAACAATTAGGGAGGTTTGTGTCATGTTTGTCCTCCTGCAGAAACCATATTAAAACAAAAAACATATTTTTTTCCCCTCATCTTTTTCCATTTTTCACACATTTTTGAAAAAGCTCCAGAGAGGGCTCTAGAGCCGCGGGTTGCCGATCCCTGTCCTAGAAAGTCGGAAAAAGTTCTACATGTAAACAAACTACGGTGAGTTCAAGGACCGCCAAAATTAGTAGGACAAAACGGCGCTCGCCAAATACTCGAATCAGTGAAGCATGTTTAATATAAACAGTGTGCTTTATAACAATTAGGGAGGTTTGTGTCATGTTTGTCCTCCTGCAGAAACCATATTAAAACAAAAAATATATATTTTTTCCTCTCATCTTTTTCCATTTTTCATACATTTTTGAAAAAGCTCCAGAAAGGGCTCTAGAGCCGCGGGTTGCCGACCCCTGGTATAGAATATCCTCATGATTTTTGAAAAAAAATTGAACTACAAAAATAAATGTGGTTATCAAAATGTAATTCCTACACGTTTATTGGTTAAAGTCCTGTATTTTGTTTTACTATAATCATAAAATGTATAATAAGTATAATCAAAAACCATTGAAAATGTTCAATTATGTATCGGCAGTGCTGGCCTTGGTATCGCTCGACGGTGTGCAGTATCGGCCGGGCTAGTGGGATAGCGGTAACAACCGCGTGGCACTCGGGGGTCACGAGCCGCCAGGATGGGCTCGGCGAGGCGGGGCCCGCTGCTCACATTTCCGGCGCAGTGAGACCTTCCGCCCGGCCTTCGCCGATCTACAAGCGCGGCCGCTCGACGGGCGGCGGCATCCATGTTACTTGTAGATCCAAGAACGGGGGCGGGGCCTACCCGCCGTCTCAGCATCCTTCCACAAGTGGGAGGTACAAAAAAAAAGCGAGAAGCCCAAACAACTTTTTCCGCGACGACGTTGATGAAAAAGGCGATGTTTGACGAAGGCGACTAGCGGTCGCGGAGATGATAACTTAGCCGCCCCGGCTTGTGGCGAAAGTGCGCGAAAAAGTTGCTCCGCCATGGCGAGCGGGGTGGCTTCTAAAGTGAAGCGGAGGAAGAAGGGCAAAGAGTACAAGAGCAGGACCGTCCACGCCAACGCCGTGACGGGGGAGGAGAAGCCGCAGGCGGGCTACGCCGACAACCAGATCAAGACCACCAAGTACACGCTGCTCTCCTTCCTGCCCAAGAACCTCTTCGAGCAGTTCCACCGCTTCGCCAACGTCTACTTCGTCTTCATCGCCCTGCTCAACTTCGTCCCGCTGGTCAACGCCTTCCAGCCCGAGCTGGCGCTGGCCCCGGTGGTCTTCATCCTGTCCGTCACCGCCATCAAGGACCTGTGGGAGGACTACCGGAGGCACCGGTCGGACCAGGAGATCAACCACATGGACTGCCTGGTCTACGCCAGGTAAGCACGTGTTGAAGTCCCGGTAACAAAGTCGCCCTTTTTAGCTGCCACCCTCTGGACGTGGTTTGTTTACTTTGGACTCCTGCGCCCCTGGACCTTGGCGACTGTGTCGTGTGAAAACCTTTCAAGCGTGGAAAAAAACATTTTAACAACATTTTATCATTCTTAAATCATGAATAATTTATTGAAATTATTAGTCATAATATTAATATTGATGTTAATAATATTATTGAAATCGTGCTATAATTACATTTTAAAAGATTTATTTTTTAAAAGTCATAAGAATACTTATTAAATCATGAAAAAATAAGTACCGTATTTTCCGGTCCATAGGGCGCACTGTCGATGAGCGGGTCTAGTCAGGTTTATTTTCATACAAAAGGCGCACTGGATTATAGGGCGCATTAAAGGCCTACTGAAATGAATTTTTTTTTATTTAAACGGGGATAGCAGATCTATTCTATGTGTCATACTTGATCATTTCGCGATATTGCCATATTTTTGCTGAAAGGATTTAGTATAGAACAACGACGATAAAGATTGCAACTTTTGGTATCTGATAAAAAAAAAGGCTTGCCCCTACCGGAAGTAGCGTGACGTAGTCAGTTGAACATATACGCAAAGTTCCCTATTGTTTACAATGATGGCCGCATGAAGTGAGAGAGATTCGGACCGAGAAAGCGACAATTTCCCCATTAATTTGAGCGAGGATGAAAGATTTGTGGATGAGTAAAGTGCAAGTGAAGGACTAGTGGGGAGTTGAAGCTATTCAGATAGGGAAGATGCTGTGAGAGCCGGGGGTGACCTGATATTCAGCTGGGAATGACTACAACAGTAAATAAACACAAGACATATATATACTCTATTAGCCACAACACAACCAGGCTTATATTTAATATGCCACAAATTAATCCTGCATAAAAACACCTGCGTGTTTGTTACGCTAGCTCCTAGCTCCTCTGCTAGCTCCTAGCTCCATAGAACACACCAATACAATTCAAACACCTGATCAACACACACAATCACTCAGCCCAAAAGACCGTTCACCTAACCCAAGGTTCATAAAGCTTATATATTTTTAAAAAGTTACGTACATACGCAAAAAAAAGTTGCGCACATACGGTCAAGCGATCAAATGTTTAGAAGCCAAAGCTGCATACTCACAGTAGCACGTCTGCGTCTTTGTCATCCAAATCAAATTAATCCTGGTAAGAGTCTGTGTTGTCCCAGTTCTCTACAGGCGTCTGTGTATCGAAGTCAAAAGTCCTCCTGGTTAGAGTCTCTGTTATCCGAGTTCTTCCATCTTGACTGCATCTTCCGGGAATGTAAACAAAGAAGCGCCGGCTGTGTACTGTTGTTGCTGACTACGTTCGAAAAATACGTCCATTTCGCACCGACAACTTTCTTCTTTGCTTGCTCAGCTTCCTTCTCCATAATGCAATGAACATGATTGCAACAGATTCACGAACACAGATGTCCAGAATACTGTGGAATTATGAAATGAAAACAGAGCTTTTTCGTATTGGCTTCAATGTGGAAGGCATACCCGTGTTCGCCGGGCTACGTCACGCGCATACGTCATCCTCAGAGGCGTTTCGAACCGGAAGTTTAGCGGCAAATTTAAAATGTCACTTTATAAGTTAACCCGGCCGTATTGGCATGTGTTATAATGTTAAGATTTCATCATTGATATATAAACTATCAGACTGCGTGGTCGGTAGTAGTGGGTTTCAGTAGGCCTTTAAAGGCCTACTGAAAGCCACTACTACCGACCACGCAGTCTGATAGTTTATATATCAATGATGAAATCTTAAAGGCCTACTGAAATGAATTTTTTTTATTTAAACGGGGATAGCAGATCTATTCTATGTGTCATACTTGATCATTTCGCGATATTGCCATATTTTTGCTGAAAGGATTTAGTATAGAACAACGACGATAAAGATTGCAACTTTTGGTATCTGATAAAAAAAAGGCTTGCACCTACCGGAAGTAGCGTGACGTAGTCAGTTGAACATATACGCAAAGTTCCCTATTGTTTACAATGATGGCCGCATGAAGTGAGAGAGATTCGGACCGAGAAAGCGACAATTTCCCCATTAATTTGAGCGAGGATGAAAGATTTGTGGATGAGTAAAGTGCAAGTGAAGGACTAGTGGGGAGTTGAAGCTATTCAGATAGGGAAGATGCTGTGAGAGCCGGGGGTGACCTGATATTCAGCTGGGAATGACTACAACAGTAAATAAACACAAGACATATATATACTCTATTAGCCACAACACAACCAGGCTTATATTTAATATGCCACAAATTAATCCTGCATAAAAACACCTGCGTGTTTGTTATGCTAGCTCCTAGCTCCTCTGCTAGCTCCTAGCTCCATAGAACACGCCAATACAATACAAACACCTGATCAACACACACAATCACTCAGCCCAAAAGACCGTTTACCTAACCCAAGGTTCATAAAGCTTATATATTTTTAAAAAGTTACGTACGTGACGCGCACATACGGTCAAGTTATCGAATGTTTAGCAGCCAAGGCTGCATACTCACGGTACCTGATATTCAGCTGGGAATGACTACAACAGTAAATAAACACAAGACATATATATACTCTATTAGCCACAACACAACCAGGCTTATATTTAATATGCCACAAATTAATCCTGCATAATAACACCTGCGTGTTTGTTATGCTAGCTCCTAGCTCCTCTGCTAGCTCCTAGCTCCATAGAACACGCCAATACAATTCAAACACCTGATCAACACACACAATCACTCAGCCCAAAAGACCGTTCACCTAACCCAAGGTTCATAAAGCTTATATATTTTTAAAAAGTTACGTACGTGACGCGCACGTACGGTACGGTACGTGTTATGCTAGCTCCTAGCTCCTCTGCTAGCTCCTAGCTCCATAGAACACGCCAATACAATTCAAACACATGATCAACACACACAATCACTCAGCCCAAAAGACCGTTCACCTAACCCAAGGTTCATAAAGCTTATATATTTTAAAAAAGTTACGTACATACGCAAAAAAAAGCCAAAGCTGCATACTCACAGTAGCACGTCTGCGTCTTTGTCATCCAAATCAAAGTAATCCTGGTAAGAGTCTGTGTTGTCCCAGTTCCCTACAGGCGTCTGTGTATCCAAATCAAAAGTCCTCCTGGTTAGAGTCTCTGTTATCCGAGTTCTTCCATCTTGACTGCATCTTTCGGGAATGTAAACAAAGAAGCGCCGGCTGTGTACTGTTGTGGCTGACTACGTTCGAAAAATACGTCCATTTCGCACCGACAACTTTCTTCTTTGCTTGCTTGGCTTCCTTCTCCATAATGCAATGAACATGATTGAAACAGATTCACGAACACAGATGTCCAGAATACTGTGGAATTATGAAATGAAAACAGAGCTTTTTCGTATCGGCTTCAATGTGGAAGGCATACCCGTGTTCGCCGGGCTACGTCACGCGCATACGTCATCCTCAGAGGCGTTTCGAACCGGAAGTTTAGCGGCAAATTTAAAATGTCACTTTATAAGTTAACCCGGCCGTATTGGCATGTGTTATAATGTTAAGATTTCATCATTGATATATAAACTATCAGACTGCGTGGTCGGTAGTAGTGGGTTTCAGTAGGCCTTTAAAGCTCGTCTAAAGTTTGCTGCTGATCACATGGACAAAGATAAGACCTTTTGGAGGAAAGTGTTGTAGTCAGATGAAACAAAAATTGATCTGTTTGGCCACAATACCCAGCAATATGTTTGGAGGAGAAAAGGTCCCAGGAACACCACACCTACCGTCAAGCATGGTGGTGGTAGTATTATGCTCTGGGCCTGTTTTGCTGCCAATGGAACTGGTGCTTTACAGAGAGTAAATGGGACAATGAAAAAGGAGGATTACCTCCAAATTCTTCAGGACAACCTAAAATCATCAGCCCGGAGGTTGGGTCTTGGGCGCAGTTGGGTGTTCCAACAGGATAATGACCCCAAACACACGTCACAAGTGGTAAAGGAATGGCTAAATCAGGCTACAATTAAAGGTTTTAGAATGGACTTTCCAAAGTCCTGACTTAAATCCCATTGAAAACATGTGGACAATGCTAAAGAAACAAGTCCATGTCAGAAAACCAACACATTTAGCTGAACTGCACCAATTTTGTCAAGAGGAGTGGTCAAAAATTCAAGCAGAAGCTTGTGGATGGCTACCAAAAGTGCCTTATTGCAGTGAAACTTGCCAAGGGACATGTATGCAAATATTAACATTGCTGTATGTATACTTTTGACCCAGCATATTTGCTCACATTTTCAGTAGACCCATAATAAATTCATAAAAGAAGCAAACTTCATGAATGTTTTTTGTGACAAACAAGTATGTGCTCCAATCACTCCATCACAAAAAAATCAAATCAAGTCATCAAGTTTAAATCATCAAATAAATAAATTACATAATAAATGAAATATTACTTAAATCATGAAATAACAACATTGTGAAATAAATGAAGAATGAAATAATTAATAAAAACATGAAACATGTACTAATTAAAAAAATAAGTAATAAAAACATGAAATTATACTTAAACCATGAAATAATTAAGTAATAAACAATCAAATAATTTAAGTCGTGGAATAAATAACTACATTGTGAAACAATTAAATCATAAAAAATTTAAAAACGAAATTAATTATTTAAATCGTGAAATAATTACATTTTAATAGATAAACAAAATTCATAAGAGTAATTAATTATTAAATCACAAAAAAATAAATAATAAAGGAAATATGAAATGATTACCTAAATCATGAAATAAATAACTAAATTGTGAAATAGTTGAATCATGAAATTACATTTACTAAATTGTGAATTAAAGAATTAAATTGATAAATAAGTAATAACAACATTAAATAACCCTTAAATCCTGAAATAATTAAATAATAACAAATGAAACACTTACTTAAATTTTGGAATAAATAACTAAATGGTGAAACAATTAAATCATGAAAGAAGTACCATGAAATAATAAACATTTTTAAATATTGAAATGAACTAAATAATTTTAAAATATTACTTAAATCATGAAATATTACTTAAATCATGAAATAACGACATTATGGAAATTAATGAATGATGAAATAATACATACGTGAAATATGTACTATTTAAGAAAATAAGTAATAAAAACATTAAATTATACTAAAACCATGAACTAATTAAATAATAAAAAAAATGAAATAACTTAAGTCGTGGAATAAATAACACAATTGTGAAACGATTAAATCATGAAATAATTAAATACGAAATTAATTAATTATTTAAATCGTGAAATTATTACATTTTAAACGGGAAAAAAGATAATTAGAATAATTCATTATTAAATCACGAAAAAATAAGTAATAAATGAAAAATGAAATAATCACCTTAATCATGAAATAAAGAACTCAATTGTGAAATAGTTGAATCATGAAATAATTACTAAATTGTGAAATAAATAATTGAATCGATAAATAAGTAATAAAAACATTAAATAAACCTTGAATAATGAAATAATAATAAAATAAACAATTACTTAAATCATGGAATAAATAACTAAATGGTGAAATTAATAAGTACTTAAACCAACTTAAACATTTTTTAATAATGAAATGAACAAAATCATTTTTTAAAATCAAATAAATCAATTACATTATAAATGAAATATTACTTAAATCATGAACTATTACTTAAATCATGAAATAACAACATTGTGGAAATAAATGAATCATGAAAAAATTAGTAAAAACATTAAATATGTACTAATTAAGAAAATAAGTAATAAAAACATAAAATTATACTTAAACCATGACATAATTAATAAAACATGAAATAACTAAGTCGTGGAATAAATAACTAAATTGTGAAACAATGAAATCATGAAATATTTAAGTACAAAATAAAAAATAATTATTTAAATCGTGAAATAATTACATTTTAAAAGATAAAAACAATTCACAAGAATAATTAATTATTCAAATACAAAAAAATAAGTAATAAAGGAAAAATGAAATAATCACCTAAATCATGAAATAAACAACTAAATTGTGAAATAGTTGAATCATGAAATAGTTACTGAATTGTGAAATAAATAATTAAATCGATAAATAAGTAATAAAAACATTAAATAAGCCTTAAATCCTGAAATAATAACAAATGAAACAATTACTTAAATCATGGAATAAATAACTAAATGGTGCAACAATTAAATCATGAAATAAGTACTTTAACCATGAAATAATAAATTTTTTGAAACAATGAAATAGTCAAGAGTCAATATAAACTAAATCATTTTTAAATCATCACACAAATAAATTACATAATAAATGTAATATTACTTAAATCATGAAATAACAACATTGTGAAATAATGTTGAAATTATATTTAAACCATGAAATAATTAAGTAATACAAAAGAAATAACTTAAGTCGTGGAATAAATAACTAAATTGTGAAACAATTAAATCATGAAATAAGTACTTAAACCATTAAATAAATCATTACATTTTTAAATAATTAAATTAAATAATTAATAAAAACATAATATAATTTTTAAAACATTAAATAATAAAGTAAGTCAATCATGAAATTATATATATATATATATATATATATATATATATATATATATATATATATATATATATATATATATATATATATATATATATATATATATATACAACTAAATTGTGAAATAAATGAATCATGGAATAGTTCATAAAAACATGAAATATATACTAAATCATGAAATAAATAAAACCGTGAAAGAAAGAAATAGAAACATGAAGTAAATACTTAAATCATTAAATAAATGTTTTAAATTAAGGACCAATTAAATCTTGAAATGAGTACTTTACACAAACCATGAAATAGACAATTACATTTTGAGATGATTAAATAATAAAATAATCAATAAAATCAAAAATATTCCTAAATCTCAAAATAAATAATACATTAAAAAAGAAATATTTACTAAATTGTGAAATAATTCATAAATAATTAAATATTGAAGTCATTATTTAAATTGTAATATAATAAATGTTTCAATTAATATACACAATCTTACATAAAATGAACACATTTCATGAAAAAAAGTATGTATTTACTTCCATTTTGATTATTTAAGTAATTATTTAAAGATGTATTTATTTATTTCCTTCTGTTCCATTCAAACAAACAATACTATACCACACCCTTCTGCTTCTTCCAAACTAAATTCATCCACTTGTTGACAAACCGTGAAGTTAGTCACTTTGCATCATTCCTGCAATGAGGTGTCGCTGAAAATATAGCTGACTCAGTAATTTACGACCAATACACACAAATGCAAAAACAAAAGCTTTCCAAAAGCAGTTATGAACTGTTTTGATTGGGTGAGGTGGGAAATACCACAGATTCTGGTCTCCATCTGATGCCAAGTAAAGACAAATGATACTTTTTGACACAATATTACGATTATTTCCTTTTGCTTCTTCAAAAAGTTGCGGTAAAAGTTGCAATGTTTTCTTTCAATTTTTTGCAACAACATTGAATCAACTTGCAAGTTTCTGAATGTCACTTTGGAGGCTTTAAGTTGTGAGTAGCTGTTACGAAGTGGGTCCTACGCCGGATGGCGACAATGACGCTACTTAAAGGCCTACTGAAATGAAGTTTTTTTATTTAAACGGGGATAGCAGATCTATTCTATGTGTCATACTTGATCATTTCGCGATATTGCCATATTTTTGCTGAAAGGATTTAGTATAGAACAACGACGATAAAGATCGCAACTTTTGGTATCTGATAAAAAAAAGGCTTGCCCCTACCGGAAGTAGCGTGACGTAGTCGGGTGAACATATCCGCAAAGTTCCCTATTGTTTACAATGATGGCCGCCAGAAGTGAGAGAGATTCGGACCGAGAAAGCGACGATTTCCCCATTAATTTGAGCGAGGATGAAAGATTTGTGGATGAGGAAAGTGCAAGTGAAGGACTAGTGGGGAGTGGAAGCGATACAGATAGGGAAGATGCTGTGAGAGCCGGGGGTGACCTGATATTCAGCTGGGAATGACTACAACAGTAAATAAACACAAGACATATATATACTCTATTAGCCACAACACAACCAGGCTTATATTTAATATGCCACAAATTAATCCCACATAAAAACACCTAGGTGTTTGTTATGCTAGCTACTAGCTACTAGCTCGAGCTAGTTATAGCTCGAGCGGGTTATATGGACGGGATCCCGTCTATATAACCCGCCAATACAATTCAAACACCTGCACAACACACACACTCACTCAGCCCAAAGGACCGTTCACCTAACCCAAGGTAAATAAAGCTTATATATTTAACCAAAGTCACGTAGGTGACACGCACGTACGGGCAAGCGATCAAATGTTTGGAAGCGCGTGGGTGGGACCTGATATTCAGCTGGGAATGACTACAACAGTAAATAAACACAAGACATATATATACTCTATTAGCCACAACACAACCAGGCTTATATTTAATATGCCACAAATTAATCCCGCATAAGGTGTTTGTTATGCTAGCTCCTAGCTACTAGCTCGAGCTAGTTATAGCTCGAGCGGGTTATATGGACGGGATCCGGTCTATATAACCCGCCAATACAATTCAAACACCTGCACAACACACACACTCACTCAGCCCAAAGGACCGTTCACCTAACCCAAGGTTCATAAGCTTATATATTTAACCAAAGTTACGTAGGTGACACGCACGTACGGGCAAGCGATCAAATGTTTGGAAGCGCGTGGGTGGGACCTGATATTCAGCTGGGAAAGACTACAACAGTAAATAAACACAAGACATATATATACTCTATTAGCCACAACACAACCAGGCTTATATTTAATATGCCCCAATTAATCCCGCATAACAAACACCTAGGTGTTTGTTATGCTAGCTCCTAGCTCCTAGCTACTAGCTCGAACTAGTTATAGCAAGCGATCAAATGTTTGGAAGCGCAGCTACGTACTCACGGTATCGCGTCTGCGTCTGTGTATCCAAATCAAAGTCCTCCTGGTAAGAGTTTCTGTTGTCCGAGTTCTTCGATCTTGACTGCATCTTTCGGGAATGTAAACAATGAAACGCCGGCTGTGTTGTGTTGCTGACTTCCCTCGCAAAATACTCCGCTTCGCACCGACAACTTTCTTCTTTGCTTGCTCAGCTTCTTTCTCCATAATGCAATGAACCAATTGCAACAGATTCACCAACACAGATGTCCAGAATACTGTGGAATAATGACATGAAAACAGCTATTTCGTACTGGCTTCAATGGGGAAGCCATACCTCTGTTAAACTGGCTACGTCACGCGCATACGTCATCCTCCAAAGGAATTTTCAACCGGAAGTTTAGCGGGAAATTTAAAATTGCACTTTATAAGTTAACCCGGCCGTATTGGCATGTGTTGCAATGTTAAGATTTCATCATTGATATATAAACTATCACACTGTGTGGTCGGTAGTAGTGGGTTTCAGTAGGCCTTTAACATGATTGTGTACGGCAGGTGTGCCTAATGAAGAGTCCAGTGTAAGAGGTCACTGTGGCCCTCTCTCTGCCATGCCAACCTGCCCGCCCCTCCGCCTGTTTTCTCTGCCGGCCGAGCTAATGAAAAGCGTGGCTGTGGTTGCGCGTACAGAGCATAATTCACGCTCATCAAAAGGCTCAGTGTTTTTCTCGGCGCCGCTATTTTAGCCTTCAGTCTACCTCCAAGTTGCTCTGTCAGGGTCCACCATAATGTAAAATACATACAAATTCTACACCAAAAATTCATCAAGTTATTATCATTAATGCTCTAACGAAGGGTGTCCAAACTACGGTCTGCTGACGTCTTCAATTAGGCCCGTGAGACGCAATGAGTGTAATAAGGAAACTCCCCCACAGGGAGATTGCATTGGCTTTTAATAATCTGACAGTTTTGATACCGTGAGTAATTCAGGTCAATGACTTTTTGATTTTGTTCTAATTGGTAACATGCGCAGCATTCACTTACGTTTATGTATGTACCTTTCAGCATTAATGGTGCCTTCACGGATGTGTAACACTTTTCCACTTTGCATCAGTCCATCTTAGATGAGCTCGGGCCCAGCGAAGCCGTCAGCGTTTCTGGGTGTTGTTGATAAATGGCTTTTGCTTTGCAAAGTAGTTTTAACTTGCACTTACAGATGTAACGACAAACTGTAGTTACTGACAGTGGTTTTCTAAAGTGTTCCTGAGCCCATGTAGTGATATCCTTTACACACTGATGTCGCTTTTTGATGCAGTACCGCCTGAGGGATCGAAGGTCACGGGCATTCAATGTTTTGTGCAGTGATTTCTCCAGATTCTCTGAACTTTTTGATGATATTACGGAGCGTAGATGGTGAAATCCCTAAATTCCTTGCAATAGCTCGTTGAGAAATGTTGTTCTTAAACTGTTCGACAATTTGCTCACGCATTTGTTGACAAAGTGGTGACCCTCGACCCACCCTTCTTTGTGAATGACTGAGCATTTCATGGAAGCTGCTTTTATACCCAATCATGGCACCCACCTGTTCCCAATTAGCCTGTTCACTTGTGGGGTGTTCCAAATAAGCGTTTGATGAGCATTCCTCAACTTTCTCAGTCTTTTTTGCCACTTGTGCCAGCTTTTTTGAAACACGTGGCAGGCATCAAATTCCAAATGAGCTAATATTTGCAAAAAATTAAGTTTTCCAGTTGGAACATTAAATATCTTGTCTTTGCAGTCTTTTCAATTGAATATAAGTTGAAAAGGATTTGCAAATCATTGTACTCTGTTTTTATTTACCATTTACACAACGTGCCAACTTCACTGGTTTTGGGTTTTGTTTTTAGGAACCGGTACTCAGTATACATCCCTAATCAACATGCATTATCACAATAAAACGATAGTAATAAAATGTTTATCGCCATCAAATGTCTAGTATTTATATTGTTTACATTGCACAAGGCTAGTGTCCAATAAGACCTAAAAGAGTCTCTACATTAGTTGTTTTTTTTTTGGAGGGGTTTGACTGCTCACTAAAAATAGCGACAAAATTGTCAACACTGATACTTCCTGCTACGTCTTCTTGTTCTCTGGCAGAGCAGGTGGTATGATCCACTTACAACCACAATCACCTTGGTCCACTTTGAAGCACGGGCTCGTTTCGGCGCGAACTCCGTTTGAACCTGGTTTAGTCTTTTATTGATTGACACGTGTCTGGTTTTGTTGACGTGTGAATAAGTTTACAGCACCAATGACAAACATTAGGCCCGCGCAACAAGAGTAAACAAAAGTCCAAACTGTACTTACGCCCACACAAAATGGGAGGTGTACTGGCTGGTCAACCAGTTGTTACCACTGCCAAGTTGTGTTTGTGTGTCTGTTCGCAACATAGCTCAAAATGTTACGTATGGAGGTTAATTTGTGTCTTTTTATTACAAAAGCTTTTTTTTTTTTACACTGAATTATATAACTACACTTAAATTTTGTGAACTCAAAATGCGTGTGTTTTAATAATTCAGTGTAGGGTTGTACGGTATACCGATATAGTACCGCGATACTAATTAATCATATTCTGTACTTTACCGCCTCTAAAAAGTAAAATAAAGCAGATAATGTAATTTTTAGAAAAGTATCGAAAAGTACCGAAAGTATCGAAAAACATTTTGCTACCGGTACCAAAATATTGTTATCGGGACATCACTAATTCAGTGTTTTAAAAATTCTGTGTTTTAAAATTCAGTGTATAAAAATTCAGTGCATAAAAAGTCAGTATATAAAAATTCAGTGTATAAAAAAATAGTGTATAAAAATCCAGTGCAAAAAATCTAGTGTAAAACAAAACAGTGTAAAAAAGAACAATTTATAAAAAATAAATGTAAAAAGATTGTGTAAAAAAAAAAAAAAAATCAGTGTAAAAAAATCCAGTGCAAAAAAATTCAGTGTAAAAAAAACTAATTTATAAAAAATAAATGTAAAAAGATTCTGTGTAAAAAAAAAAAAAATCAGTGTAAAAAAATCCAGTGCAAAAAAATTCAGTGTATAAAAATGTAGTGTAAAATAATTCAGTGTAAACAAAATAAAATTCATAAAAATCAAATGCAGTGTTTCCCATAAACTGCCAAGATACCTGTGGCGGTGGGGGCGTGGCTATGGGCGTGGTCACCATGACATCATCGAGTAATTTGCATAATTTACTACAATGATATGATTTTCTCTAAAACGGCTCAAAAAATGTATACTTACTAATTAATAATAACAGTTTTGTTTTAAATGTCCATCCATCCATCCATCCATTTTACAATATAATTACAACACTTTATGTACATATTTATATACAGATTTGAACATTAACTTATTCACTGAAATATATTTATTAATTGTGGTTCTTACAAAAAATATATCTTATAAAATATAAAAGCTAAAATGTCTCTTAAAGCTCTGCCCCTTTAATTAGTGCATACTAAATAATTTAACTTTAGCCTACTACTACAACCATATTATTTACCAGCAACATAAAGTGAAACAGAGGCAGAGGTGTCCTGCCACAGTCAGTAACAAATAAACAGAAAACAGTAGTGGTCAAATACAAATAAGGCAACAAGAGAAGTATCCTACACTTCTCTTTTGTAAAATAACAGCGTATATGGGCATCTACATCAACTATATGATTTGCCTGAGAAGCTGGACAGGACAAAAAAAAAAAAAAAAACAACAAAAAAAAAATTATTTTTTTATTTGTGGCGGATGTAATTCTTTCGTGGCGGGCCGCCACAAATAAATGAATGTGTGGGAAACACTGAAATGCAAAAAAATTCAGTGTATAAAAATTCAGTGTAAAAAAATCCAGTGTATAAAAATTCAGTGTAAAAAAAATCCAGTGCAAAAAAAATTCAGTGTATTAAAATGAAGTGTGAAGTGGAGGGAAATATATTTATATAGCGCTTTTCTCAAGTGACTCAAAGCGCTTTACATAGTGTAAAAGAATTCAGTCTAAAAACAAATTTAATTTATAAAAAATAAGTGTGAAAAAATGCGTGCAAAAGAATTCACTGTAAAAAGTTCAGTGTACAAACAATTACATTGATACAAATGAACTGAAACAAAAAATTCAGTGCAAAAAAATTCAGTGTATAGAAATGTAGTGTAAAAGAATTCAGTCTAAAAAAAAAGTAATTTATAAAAATTAAATGTAAAAAAATGCGTGCAAAAAAATTCACTGTACAAAAGTTCAGTGTACAAATTAACTGAAACAAAAAATTCAGTGTAAAAACTATTGAGAGCAAAAAAAATTCTGTGTAAAAAAAAATGTGCTGTAAAAAAATTCTGTGCTGAAAACTTTAGTTTCGAAAAATTTGCTGCTTCAAAATGGAAGACTCACTTCCAGTAAATAAAGACTGACGCAATCGGTCCTGTGTCAGAACAAGCCAATGAAGTGTCAAGTTTGAAGTCACATGACACGGGTCTTGCAAAACAACATAAACAAATGCAGTTAACTGAGCTACCTTGGCACAATACAACATAATTAACATTTCAATGCGACCCGCTGGATATTTTCCAAACTATAGAAATTATGGTTGAAATCTGCACTTTTGAGCGACATACGAAGTTTGCTTCATGAACTGGGCAGGGCAGAATGGGCGGGGCTTGTTTACAGAGCAAAAAGCCACATTTACATTTTGGGACTGATCGGATAAATTCTACTACGTATGCTTAATAAAGCAAATTAATTTCCTCTTTTTTAGTTAATTCAAGAAGTCATGGCTGGATCTTCATCTACCTTTCAGAAAGTGTCCGGTTTGGGATAAGGAACAAGTCGTTAGATTTTGGCACTGATTGGGATCACCGTTTGGATTCAGGACATTTTTACTATTTGGAGGGCGGACCTGGCAGAGGTTTGGCTTGTGCTGGGCCATAAAATGATATCGAGATATATCGCGATAGACACGTTATTGATGTTAATGAACAAATAAGTTCACTAAAAAATTTGATCGCTACCCTCAGACACATAAACAGAATGTCGTAACATGAAGACACATGGCAACCCGTACATAATCACAACATAAAAGGCACAGAACAGCTCCATTTAAAAAAAATAAAAAATAAAAGAGAGGTAAAACAACAGTAGTAAACAGAAGGAAAACATGATAAATACCGTGATAATGTCAGACAAGCAGAAATGCACAAAGCAACGTTTGTTTACAGTAACATCTACTCCTTCTTCAGCACCTGCAGTGAGCACACTCGTCCAAAAGATGTCGCCGTAGCACAAATAACACCTTTCTGTTTAAGTTAGGTTCTGCGCAAGTCAAATAAAGTATTCCGATCTAAGGGTCCATTTACACGGTAACATTCTAATCCGAATGATGATCAGATTAAATGCATGTTGTCCATGTACACGTGGCTACTGATCAGCCAATCAGGTGACAGCGTCAACTATCAAGTTTGCTTGTCTGGCGGTTGATTCTTTGCATGGGGTGAGAAGAGAAAGTCAAAATGAAGAAATTGAGGATAAAAGTGGAAAAGTCAGTTTGGGGATTTTTTTTCTAAAGGGACAGTAGTTAGACCAATGTGGTCTGTAAATGATGCAAGGCAAGACCGCTAATACCACACCACCTTAGCTCACCCTTTAGAGCACAGCTGTAACTTCCTGTCACTAAACCTGCATAAAGTAGTTCTTCTCATGTTTCTCTGTTTACATTTTCACACTTTGCACTATTTTTGTAACACGATTGAAACATTTCTTACATATTCTTTATTTTTAAGATCTTATTGTTGAACGTGATTTTACTACAAAACCCAAAAACAGTGAAGTTGGCACGTTGTGTAAATGGTAAATAAAAACAGAACACAATGATTTGCAAATCCTTTTCAACTTATATTCAATTGAATACTCTGCAAAGACAAGATATGTAATGTTCCAACTGGAAAACTTTATTTTTTGCAAATATTAGCTCATTTGGAATTTGATTTGAACAAATGCGTGAGCAAATTGTCGAACAGTTTAAGAATAAAAAATATTCAACGAGCTATTGCAAGGAATTTAGGGATTTCACCATCTACGGTTTGTAATATCATCAAAAGGTTCAGAGAATCTGGTGAAATCACCGCACGTAAGCGATGATATTACGGACCTTCGATCCCTCAGGCGCTACTGCATCAAAAAGCGACATCAGTGTGTAAAGGATATCACCACATGGGCTCAGGAACACTTCAGAAAACCACTGTCAGTAACTACAGTTTGTCGCTACATCTGTAAGTGCAAGTTAAAACTCTACTATGCAAAGCGAGAGCCGTTTATCAACAACACCCAGAAAAGCCGCCGGCTTCGCTGGGCCCGAGCTCATCTAAGATGGACTGATGCAAAGTAGAAAAGTGTTCTGTGGTCTGACGAATCCACATTTCAAATTGTTTTTGGAAACTGTGGACGTAATTTGGAAACTGTGGACGTTGTGTCCCCAGGAACAAAGAGGAAAATAACCATTCGAAATGTTCTAGGAGCAAAGTGTAAAAGCCAGCATCTGTGATGGTATGAGGGTGTATTAGTGCCCAAGGCATGGGTATGTATGTATGTAGTATACATACAGGTTTTGGAGCAACAAATGTCGCCATCCAAGCCACGTTATTATGGACGCCCCTGCTTATTTCAGCAATCCAATCCAATCCACTTTATTTATATATCACATTTAAACAACAAGAATGCTTCCAAAGTGCTGCACAGCCATGTTAAAAACAATATTAAAAACAATATTATGCTCCACCAATGACTGAATAAAAACAAAAAATAAATAAATATGATTAAAAATGATTTTCAAGGGTAAAACCAATTAATACAGTAAATAGAAATCAAAATTTCAAGACAATGCTAAGCCATGTGTTACAACAGCATTACATGTTACATTTCAAATGAAATATATTTTTCCCATAGGTCACAAAAAATATCAATAATCATCGATATGGACCGATATAAAGGACTGATATCATGATACAGTTGTCAGCCCTCGTGTGTGTCTTCAGTATCTGACCAGAATATTTAGAATAATGTTACTTTCTCTCACACGTGTTGGCCTCGTGACAACAAGACGTCGCGCTAAGCTACACGTATAATTTATTGTCGTCGTTTCACGTGTTTTATCGAATGCTTTGTAAGCGAGACGGTCATGTGACGCATTTGTAACCTTTAAGTCGGGAACATTTATCCTTGTTCCTTCATGAGGAAGAAAACGCACATATTAGTTTTCTTGTCTCTACTAACTTCAATTTTGGCAAAGTTCATCAATTCATCCAAGATTTAAGTCAAGCCAAGACCCCTGAAAGTCATATGGTGGCACATTTTCACAGACTTGGAATTTCTCACACACTGTAACTTTAAGGGTATTTTAGACCAGTCGCCAATGAATTAGGTACACAAGCGCATGTGTACATTTGAGCAAGTTTGGATAAAAAATGTCCGCTACTAGGAAAAAAAGGGGCAAGACCTTCAAATAAATTACCCATAAGTCATTCGTCAATAGATTTTTTTCAAAGAACTAGAAAATGCAATTTTGGTAGAAATTTAAAATGAATGCTGACAGTTAGCACGCTGGCAAGATAGCGTCAATTAACAAAAAAATGTGAGCAATATAAACTAAAAAAGCTAGCATGCTAACAGTACTATGTTAACAATAGCATGCATCCAGTTCACATTTGTGAAATACCAAAATATGTGATACTGAGTGGTGTACCTGTTAAATTAGGTAAGATAATATAGCATGTTAGAATAGAATAGAATGGACTTTATTGTCATTATATCTGTATATAACGAGATTAAGGACTCCAACTTAAGGTGCGGTAGTGGGAACAAATATGGGGTAAAAATAAATTACACAACAGGTAATAAAGAAAAAACTAACAATTAAAATAAACATATAAGAATAATAAGCAATCCTGTACAATATACAAAACACTATAGAAATACAAAATACTGTACAATATACAGAACAGACAAGAGTACCGGAGTAATAAATAACAATCAGTGTCGGACGTATTGCACTCGAAGGGTAATATTGCACAGTTGGGTATTAGGGTAGGATATTGTATAGGGGTGAATTATTATTGTAAGTTAGAGTTCAAGATGGTGACAGCTCTGGGAAAGAAGCTGTCTCTGAGCCTGTTTGTTCTGGCTCTGATGCACCTGTAGCGCCTGCCCAATGGTAGCAGGTGGAAAAGGTGGAAGCCAGGGTGTGTGCTGTCTTTGGTGATGCTTTTTGCTCTGTTGAGGCAGCGGGAGTTGTGTAAATCCTTCAGGGAGGGGAGGGGGCAGCCGATGATTTTTTGTGCAGACTTTATGACCCTCTGAATCGCATGTTTGTCTGCTTCAGTGCAGCTGGCGTACCACGCTGTTAGGCAGTACGTCAGCAGGCTCTCGACAGCCGAGCGATAGAAGGTCACCATCAGCTGCCTCTCCAGTCTGTTCTTCCTCAGCACCCTCAGGAAGTGGAGTCTCTGCTGGGCCTTCCGGATGACCGCAGTTGTATTTTGGGTCCAGAAGAGGTCAGCAAATATGAGGGTGCCGAGGAACTTGAAGGAGCTGACTCTCTCCACCTCCTCGCCGTTGATGTAGAGGGAATGCAGTGTTTTTCCTGAAGTCCAAGATGAGTTCCTTGGTTTTTGTGGTGTTCAGTGCCAGATTATTCACGGAACACTACGCTGATAGTATCAGGACCTCATCTCTGTATGCAGACTCATCCCCCCTATTAATAATAATGTTTTTTGACAAGATCTTTCCAGAATGCTTTCCAGCATGTTGTGACTTTGCAGTCACTCCCAATCCTCTCTCCTCCTCCACTCCCGGCCACTTACTGTTAAAGGCAACAGATGATTAGATTAACACGTACCACCTGTGAAATCTAATCACCTGCCAGCTGTGTCTTGCCGTCAGCACATGCCCCGCCCCTGCCCGCTGGTGCTCATCCTCAGTACCATGGACAGCGGCGGTGACTTTTTCTCCTACAGGCAGCGCTGACTACACCTCCCCCCACAAACCTAAATATATTACCTAAATATGACTTGAGGTGTATACCTACAAAATTAGCTAAAAAAAAAAAAAAGCTAGCATGCTAACAAGTATCGTTCGTTGAGTAACAAAATATATGACGCTGGGGTATGTACCTGCAAAATTAGCTAAAAGCTAACATAGTATCAGTGAAGTACCACAACACTGTTGAATTAGCTAAAAAAAATACCGTATTTCCTTGAATAGCCGCAGGGGCGCTAATTAATTTAAAACCTCCTGTCACTCCGGCGTTTACCGGAAACCGGCGGGATAGCCGTGCATGCGGTAATTATTTTAAAACCTCTTCTCACTCCGGCGTTTACCAAAAGGAATCCGGTAAATTTAGGCGTGCGCTTTGAGTGTGATGTAAGCATACCATCATGAAAAGCACATTTAATTAAAAAAAACGTTATTATGGTCTTACCTGTACTTATAAATGGAGTCCATTTGCAGCTCCTTCTGACCAAAAGCATCGATAACTTGTTTATAGAAGTCTTCCTTATTTTCTTTCTTCCGTTTTAAAAGTCTCTCTGTCTCGATGGAGATATTCCTTTAATTATTACCTCCTGCTTCGATTGAAAGTCCAGTTTAGAAAACTTGTTTTATTTTAGATACCGGTATGTAATCCTCCTTGTTAAAAGTTCAGGCAGAAGCTGCGTGTGTTCACTTCTTCTGCAGTACCGGAAGTCGCAAGAAGGATCACTAGCGCGGCAGCGCCCTCTACCACCAGGAGGCGGGAGTCATTTCATGACTCATACAGTATTTGACACACGCAGCTACGGTATATTAATAAAACATAGCTGCTTACTGTTCTTTTTAGCATACTGTACCGGTATTCAATAGCTTGGACCTTAAATCCTACTGAATAGCTCTTTATCTTTTTTCCTTTGTGCAATTGCAAACTACTGAAAGCAGCTTCCTCCATTTTGAAAATGAGGACAGGTAAAGCGTCACTCGTGACGTAACGAATTTGACCCGGTGGAAGTTCTAGCCATATGCTAAATATTTTGCGAAACGAGTTTGACCCGGCGAAAATTATAGACATGCGATAATAAAATTAATATTTTGCGAAACGAATTTGATCCGGCGTCAATAATGAACCGGCGATAAGGCCAAGCATGCGTTAATTATTTTGAGAAATGAGTTTGACCCGGCAGTAATTCTAGACGTGCGAATACTATATTCCCTGCGCCAATTCAAGGAAATACGGTAGCATGTTAATATTATCATGCTAAAATGTTAAATGTAGCGTGCGTCAACTACCAGAATATACTATTCTGAGGTGTGTACTTGAAAAATGTGTTTAAAATGCCAGCCTTTTAACGTTAACATTTGTCAGGTACTAAAATATGACAAAATTAGCTTTTAAAAAAGCTAGTATACTAATAACATTAGCATGCTAACAGGTATCAAACGTCAAGTAACCAAATATTTGATGCTGAGGTGTGTACCTGCAAAATTAGCCAAAAGCTAACATGCTAACAAAGCATGTTTAACCTAAATATATTACCTAAATATGACTTGAGGTGTATACATACAAAATTAGCTAAAAAAAAAAAAAGCTAGCATGCTAAAAAGTATCATTCGTCGAGTAACAAAATGTATGACGCTGAGGTATGTACCTGCAAAATTAGCTAAAAGCTAACATGTCAACAATAGCATGTTTACAGTTAGTATCAGTGAAATACCACAACACTGTTGAATTAGCTAAAAAATACAGCATGTTAATATTATCATGCTAAAATGTTAAATGTAACCTGCATCAACTACCCGAATATACTATTCTGAGGTGTGTACTTGAAAAATGTGTTTAAAATGCCAGCCTTTTAACGTTAACATTTGTCAGGTACTAAAATATGACAAAATTAGCTTTAAAAAAAGCTAGCATACTAATAACATTAGCATGCTAACAGATATCATTCGGCATGTAGCAAAATATTTGATGTTGAGGTGTGTACCTGCAAAATTAGCTAAAAGCTAACATGCTAACAACAGTTAGCATTAGTGAAATACCAAGAAATATTACACTGAAGTGTTTACCTGTTAAATTAGCTTAAAAAAAATATATAGCATGCTAATATTAGCATACTAAAATGTTAACTGTGACATACATGTGTCAAGTACCAAAATATATTATTCTGAGGTGTGTACCTGGGGAAAAAATAAAAGTTTAATACTGGCCTGCTAACGTCAATATGCGTTAAGTACCAACATGTGACTATACCTACAAAATTGGCACAAAAAAAGCTAACATGCTAACGGTTATCATTCATTAAGTAACATAATATTTGACGCTGAGGTGTATTCATGCAGAATTATCTAAAAGCTAACATGCTAACAATAGCATGTTTACAATTAGCATTAGTGAAATACCAATAAATATTACACTCAAGTGTTTACCTGTTAAAATATCTATAAAAAATATAGCATGCTAATATTAGCATACTAAAATGTTAACTGTGACCTGTGTCAAGTACCAAAGTATATTATTCTGAGGTGTGTACTTGAAAAATGTGTTTAAAATGCCAGCCTTTTAACGTTAACATTTGTCAGGTACTAAAATATGACTTGAGGTGTATACCTACAAAATTAGCTTTAAAAAAAAGCTGGCATACTAATAACATTAGTATGCTAACAGGTATCATTCGGCATGTAGCAAAACATTTGATATTGAGGTGTGTACCTGCAAAATTTGCTAAAAGCTAACATGCTAACAACAGTTAGCATTAGTGAAATACCAAGAAATATTACACTGAAGTGTTTACCTGTTAAATTAGCTAAAAATATATAGCATGCTAATATTAGCATACTAAAATGTTAACTGTGACATACATTTGTCAAGTACCAAAATATATTATTCTGAGGTGTGTACCTGGAAAAAATTGTTTTTTAATGCTGGCCTGCTAACGTCAATATGCGTCAAGTACCAAAATGTGAATAAGGTGTATACCTACACAATTGGCACAAAAAAAGCTAACATGCTAACAGTTATCATTCATCAAGTAACATAATATTTGACGCTGAGGTGTATTCATGCAAAATTAGCTAAAATCTAACATGCTAACAATAGCATGTTTACAATTAGCATGAGTGAAATACCAATAAATATTATACTGAAGTGTTTACCTGCTAAAATATATCAGAATAATTGCATGTGAGTTATCACAAAACTTTGTGTTACAATGAGTTCCCGGCGAGCAAACAAAAGCTGTCCTTGATATTACCAATCGAAAGGCTTGTAAAACTCCACTGTGTAGGATGGGAAGCGACATGAAGGTGTCTGTTTCTTTGATGTATTGTAATCCACAGGAAGATTCTTTGAACTGTTTTGTAACCAAGGGCGACGGCTGTTTACGACCCCCCTTCCTTTAGAAACAGCTGTTGCCATGTAATCAGGGAAAGTCCAAATAAAAGAGTAGGCGTACAATCTTTCGTCAGAGCGTGGTGGGACACTGTACAAGTTTACAGGTCTACGCGTTTTTGTTTAATTCCTTGCTTCTTTGTCTGTTTAATAGATGTCATTAGTGTTTGAACCTGACAAAATATCTATAAAAAATATAGCATGCTAATATTAGCATACTAAAATGTTAACTGTGACCTGTGTCGAGTACCAAAATATATTAATCTGAGGTGTACTTAAAAATGTTTTTTTCAAATGCTAGCCTGCTAACGTTAACATGCGTCAAGTACCAAAATGTGAATAAGGAGTATACCTACACAATTGGCACAAAAAAAGCTAACATGCTAACAGGTATCATTCGGCAAGTAACAAAATATTTGACGCAAAGGTGTATTCATGCAAATAGCAAAATACCTATATTATAATGATAAGGATTGTTAAAAAATTAGCTGCTTTACACGTTCATTATACGTTTGTATATCTGGTAAATATTGCAGATATTTTGTAAACGATACTCCCAAAGCTGTTCTGATTAAAAGTCACATCCAGAGGAGCTGGCAGCCGTTGTTGTTGTTGTTGTTGTTGTTATTATTGTGTTTGTTTGTCCACGGACGTTCTGTCAGATTGGAGCGCCGCTACGTGGAAAAGTTCTGGAAGGAAGTGCGCGTGGGCGACTTCATCCGGCTGAGGTGCAACGAGATCCTGCCCGCCGACGTCCTGCTGCTGAGCTCCAGCGACCCCGACCGCCTGTGTCACATCGAGACGGCCACGCTGGACGGCGAGACCAACCTCAAGCAGAGGCAGGTGGTCCGCGGCTTCTTCGACCTGGTGAGACCGCTACCGCCCGCTTCTTGTTTGCGCGGCGCGCCGCCAATAACCAGGCGTTTTTCGGCAGGATTGCGATTTCGACCCGTCCAAGTACAACAGCGTCATCGAGTGTGAGAAGCCCAACAACGACCTCAACCGATTCCGAGGATACATGTGAGTTGTGTCTGATTAGTCTTGTGCAACACACATCCGCACTTTTACACGCTCTAAAACAGGAAATGTTTGGTTCTCCACATTTCTCACATGTTACATGCTCTTTGTGTACCGTATTTTTCTGACTATAAGGCGCTAGGGATGGGCGATACCACACTTTTAGGATTAGATACGATACCGATACTTTTTCTTGCATTTGCATCGATACCGATACCAATAATTTCTTATTGGCAATTTTTTGTCAGTCAAAAATATTATTACTATTGTTATTATTTAAGACAAATCACAAGACAAATACAGACCATTTATACCACATTTATTATGGTCAATATATAATAAAAGTAAAATTAAAATAAATAACATAAATATGAAAAATACATTAAATATTATATATAATAATAACTATATATTATATATAATAATAATTAAATATTAGGGCTTTCCAATTAACAGTCAAATCCGAATTGCAAGAAGCTGCAGTTATTTTTTAAAGTTTGTGATATAATTAGCAATTAATGAAATATGAAATAGGCTAATGTTTTCGAAATGTAAGAAATCATGTTACAGATTAAAACCAAAATCACATTCAATCATATATTCAAGATTTTCTTGGAAAAAAATAAAACTGTAATGCAAAGATGAAGAATCTCCAAATTGTATCTCTTTCTTATCTTGTTTTAAATACTCAAGCAATTTTCAACTAACAGTACATTCCCCTGTGTGGAAATTATTTGAATTTAGGATAATCATTAAAACACAAATATTCAGTAAACATTACTAAAAAACAAACAAAAACAATGCCTGTTTTAAGTCAACAATTGGACAACACTGGATATGCCTGGCTGCATCGTTGTCGGCTGGCTGTGTGTGTGTTGCACGTTGACCACGCTCATTCGCTGTCTCCTGTCACGTGACTGGGCCAGCTCTATACTCTGCCAGGTACAGGGGTGTCCCAGCACATAGGAAGTTAAGTAAGTCATCAAAAACATCTGAAAGTGATGCTTGCACCCCCCACACGCCGTTTTTTTGGTTTATATCGATACTTTTTTCAGAAAAGTGATGCCAAATGAGTAGCGTGTGAGTATCGATATATATCGATACCACAGGATCGATACGCACATCCCTATAAGGCGCACTTTTCATTTTCTCAAAACTGGACAGTGCACCTTGCAACACGGTGCGCCTAAAATAAGGAGTAATTCTGGTTGTGCTTACTGACCTAAAAGCTATTTTACATGATAAGTGTGACGAGTAGATGGCAGTCACACATAAGAGATGCGTGTGCACTGCAAGATGACACCAGCAAACCACACCAAAACTTTAAATTTGAGATGTCCGATAATGGCTTTTTTGCCGATATCCGACATTCCGATATTGTCCAACTCTTAATTACCAATTCCGATATCAACTGATACCGATATATACAGTCGTGGAATTAACACATTATGCCTAATTTTGTTGTAATGCCCCGCTGGATGCATTAAACAATGTAACAAGGTTTTCCAAAATAAATCAACTCAAGTTGTGGAAAAAAATGCCAACATGGCACTGCCATATTTATTATTGAAGTCACAAAGTGCATTATTTTTTTTAACATGCCTCAAAACAGCAGCTTGGAATTTGGGACATGAGGAGGTTGAGGTGGGCGAGTAGGAGGTAGCGGGTTGTGTATATTGTAGCGTCCTGGAAGAGTTAGTGCTGCAAGGGGTTCTGGGTATTTGTTCTGTTGTGTTACGGTGTGGATGTTCTCCCGAAATGCGTTTGTCATTCTTGTTTGGTGTGGGTTCACAGTGTGGCACATATTTGTAACAGTGTTAAAGTTGTTTATACAGGCACCCTCAGTGTGACCTGTATGGCTGTTGACCAAGTATGCGTGGCATTCACTTGTGTGTGTGAAAAGCCGTAGATATTATGTGATTGGACCGGCACGCAAAGGCAGTGCCTTTAAGGTTTATTGGTGCTCTGTACTTCTCCCTACGTCCATGTACACAGCGTTTTAAAAAGTCATACATTTTAGTTTTTGAAACCGATACCGATAATTTTGAAACCCGGACCGATAATTTCCGATATTACATTTTAAAGCATTTATCGGACGATAATATCGGCAGTCCGATATTATCGGACATCTTTACTTTAAATATTCCATTGATGATACAAAACCCAAAACCAGTGAAGTAGTCACGTTGTGTAAATGGTAAATAAAAACAGAATACAATGATTTGCAAATCCTTTTCAACTTATATTCAATTGAATAGACTGCAAAGACAAGATACTTAACATTCCAACTGGGAAAACGTTATGTTTTGCAAATATTAGCTCATTTGAAATTTGGTGCCCGCCACGTGTTTCAAAAAAGCTGGCACAAGTGGCAAAAAGACTGAGAAAGTTGAGGAATGCTCTTTAAACGCTTATTTGTAACATCCCACAGGTGAACAGGCTAATTGGGAACAGGTGGGTGCCATGATTGGGTATAAAAGCAGCTTCCGTGAAATGTTCAGTCATTCACAAACAAGGACGGGGCGAGGGTCACCACTTTGTGAACAAATGCGTGAGCAAATTGTCCAACAGTTTACGAACAACATTTCTCAACCAGCTATTGCAAGGAATTTAGGAAATTTCACCATCTACGCTCCGTAATATCATCAAAAAGTTCAGAGAATCTGGAGAAATCACTGCACATAACATTGAATGCCCGTGACCTTCGATCCCTCAGGCGGTACCGCATCAAAAACCGACATCAGTGTGTAAAGGATATCACCACATGGGCTCAGGAACACTTCAGAAAACCACTGTCAGTAACTACAGTTTGTCGCTACATCTGTGAGTGCAAGTTAAAACTCTATTATGCAAAGTGAAAGCCATGTATCAACAACACCCAGAAACGACGCCGGCTTCGCTGGGCCCAAGCTCATCTAAGATGGACTGATGCAAAGTGGAAAAGTGTTCTGAGGTCTGACGAGTCCACATTTCAAAGTGTTTTTGGAAACTGTGGACGTCGTGTCCTCCGGAACAAAGAGGAAAAGAACCATCCGGATTGTTATAGGCACAAAGTGTAAAAGCCAGCATGTGTGATGGTATGGGGGTGTATTAGTGCCCAAGACATGGGTAACTTACACATCTGTGAAGGCACCATTAATGCTGAAAGGTACATACAGGTTTTGGAGCAACATATGTTGCCATCCAAGCAATGTTACCATGGACGCCCCTGCTTATTTCAGCAAGACAATGCCAAGCCACGTGTTACATCAACGTGGCTTCATAGTAAAAGAGTGCGGGTACTAGACTGGCCTGCCTGTAGTCCAGACCTGTCTCCCATTGAAAATGTGTGGCGCATTATGAAGCCTAAAATAGCAGAAGGGAGACCCCCGGACTGTTGAACAACTTAAGCTGTACATCAAGCAAGAATGGGAAAGAATTCCACCTGAGAAGCTTCAAAAATGTGTCTCCTCACTTCCCAAACGTTTACTGAGTGTCGTTAAAAGGAAAGGCCATGTAACACAGTGGTAACATTGCCCCTGTGACAACTTTTTTGCAATGTGTTGCTGCCATTAAATTCTAAGTTAATGTTTATTTGCAAAAAAAAAACGTTTCTCAGTGTGAACATTAAATATCTTGTCTTTGCCGTCTATTTAATTGAATATAAGTTGAAAAGGATTTGCAAATCATTGTATTCTCTTTTTATTTACCATTTACACAACGTGCCAACTTCACTGGTTTTGTACATTTAGGGATGTGTATCCTTCAGTACCTTGAAATCGATACCAGTACTCAACGGTACCAATTTTCGGTACTTTTGTGTGTGTTAATAAATATTAATTGTTCCTCACAATATATATATGTATATATTTTGTTTATTCTGACATTTAAAAATTAGCTGATTATAACTGCTGTCTAGTTGTGTTATATCTTGTTTTATTATCACTTTTCTGAGTCTCATTTGCAAGTATGACATTAGGTGTCAGTTACAGTTGCAACTCCAATACATTAGATGGCAGTAGTGTTTTGTTGGACCCTGAAAAGTGTTAATACTGTAAGTATTGTAGTTATTACACACCAGCTGTTTGATTGTAACGTGCATCTTAGTTGTCGTTTGTATTCAGTTAGCCATGTAAAATCGCTAATGCTAATCAGTAGCATGCCAATAGCAAAGACAATGTATTTTAGCATCAAGCTAGCGCATTTTTGGAAAAGTGGAGTTTTACTTCACTTACGTTAAAGCGTTTTGGTTTTTTTAAATAGTCAATTTCTTTGTTGACATTGAAAATCGCAACATTAGCTCGAGGCAGTTTGGCTGGTCTGAGAAGTAAAAGAGGGGCCATGTTCATATGTTGTTAATTTTCAGTGTTTTATTGTTCATAGTTAATATTGTAAATCCCACTCTCTTTATTTTCATGTACATTTTGGGTGTCCCATTCAGCAAAAAACTGTAAAATTCCATTCCGTTTTTTTGAGGTGGCTCGTCATAACTTTTTTTTAGAATTCTATCGGACATTGTGACTTTTGGAATTAGTGTTCCTGGAAAAAAAGGGACACAAACGCACCTACTGAACAGTAGATTTTTACAGCTGTCATGATCCGTGACCCGGATTATGTTTTGTTTAGTCATGTTCTGTTAGTTTTGGACTCTCTCAGTTCCTGTTTCGTGCACTCCTGGGTTTGTTTTGGTCACCATGGGTACTGATTGGTTTCACCTGCCTCTGGTTAGTGTTCGGCACGTTCACCTGCGGCCGGGCACTAATCAGAGAGGTATTTTTTCATGTTTCTCGCCACACTCTGTCTGGCTTCGTTGTGTGCTGAATGCAACTGCTACGTTGGGTAATTCATGCTTCTATGCTTCTTGATTCCTGTGCTAAGTCTCACCTTAGCTTGTTTGTTTTCTGTCTGTTTGGATTGACTGTGTATGATTTATGGCAGGGGTCACCAACGCGGTGCCCGCGGGCACCAGGTCGCCCGTAAGGACCAGATGAGTAGCCCGCTGGCCTGTTCTAAAAATAGCTCAAATAGCAGCACTTACCAGTGAGCTGCCTCTATTTTTTAAATTGTATTTATTTACTAGCAAGCTGGTCTTGCTGTGCTCGACATTTTTAATTTTAAGAGAGACAAAACTCAAATAGAATTTGAAAATCCAAGAAAATATTTTAAAGACTTGGTCTTCACTTGTTTAAATAAATTCATTATTTTTATTACTTTGCTTCTTATAACTTTCAGAGACAATTTTAGAGAAAAAATACATCCTTAAAAATGATTTTAGGATTTTTAAACACATATACCTTTTTACCTTTTAAATTCCTTCCTCTTATTTCCTGACAATTTAAATCAATGTTCAAGTAAAACATTGTTTTATTATTGTAAAGAATAATAAATACATTTTAATTCTTCATCTTAGCTTCTGTTTTTTCGACGAAGAATATTTGTGAAATATTTCTTCAAACTTATTATGATTAAAATTCAAAATTATTCTGGCAAATCTAGAAAATCTGTAGAATCAAATTTAAATCTTATTTCAAAGTCTTTTGAATTTCTTTTCTAGAAGAAATATTGATTTGTCTTTGATAGAAATATAGCTTGGTCCAATTTGTTATATATTCTAACAAAGTGCATATTGGATTTTAACCTATTTAAAACATGTCATCCAAATTCTAAAATTAATCTTAATCAGGAAAAATTACTAATGATGTTCCATAAATTCTTTTTTTTATTTTTTCAAAAAGATTCAAATTAGCTAGTTTTCTCTTCTTTTTTTCAGTTGAATTTTGAATTTTAAAGAGTAGAAATTGAAGATAAACTATGTTTCAAAATGTAATTGTCATTTTTTTTCGTGTTTTCTCCTCTTTTAAACCATTCAATTAAGTGTAAATATCATTAATTATTAATAATAACATAGAGTTAAAGGTAAATTGAGCAAATTGGCTATTTCTGGCAATTTATTTAAGTGTGTATCAAACTGGTAGCCCTTCGCATTAATCAGTACCCAAGAAGTAGCTCTTGGTTTCAAAAAGGTTGCTGACCCCTGCTTTATGGAGAATAAATCATCTCCTACCTTCACGCTTTGCCGGAGTTGTCCGTCTGCATCCTGGAAGAATGACCCTGCGGTAAAATGCGACCCCCACGTGACAACAGCTAATTGTGTACATAAAATTTATACACACATTGGGGTTGTATGGTATACCGGTATTAGTATAGTACCGCGATACTAATGAATCATTTTCGGTACAATACCGATAACGTACCGGTCCCGCAACCCCCCGCGCAAAAGTTTTTTTTGATTGATTGAAACTTTTATTAGTAGATTGCACAGTACAGTACATATTCCGTACAATTGACCACTAAATGGTAACACCCCAATAAGTTTTTCAACTTGTTTAAGTCGGGGTCCACGTGAATCAATTCATGGTAATTCAGTTTATATCCTAAAATCACAAACCCAAGCAGAATCACAGGACACTGTGCCACGCTTATTGATCATATTTTTACCAATGATTTTGATAACAACACTACATGTGCTCTACTTATAACCGTGACATTGCTGGTTTACGAGCAGACGAGCATGTTCGGCGGCACACAATCACCGAGTACTTACAGACAGACAGTGTGTAGACAGAAAAGGGAGAACGGACGCATTTTGGCCTAAAAATTAAAGATAAAGGTGAAGTTATAACACTGAAACACCCTCAGGAAGAGATACTTTAAGACAGGGGTGTCCAAAGTGCGGCCCGGGGGCCATTTGCGGCCCGCAGCTAATTGTTTGCCGGCCCGCCACACATTCTGGAAATGCTATTGCAAAAATAAAAATGAATGAGGTGAAATCTAACGAGAAAAGTTGCAATGTTGACACAAAGCTGCCATGCAGGCTGTTTTTTTTTCTTTTGTCTTTCTTTATTTTTATTTTTTTGCCATTGCTCACAAAAAAAAAAAATAATGACAAAAAATCCATGTTATAATGAATTATTTTCAAGGCTCCAATTACTTCAAATATTTCACTTTAAAATGTTTTATGTGGTAAATATTGCATATATTGTGTAGTTGCCATATAAAAACATTGTTTTATTCGACAAAAGAGCATAAAACAAAGAAAATAATAGTTCAAACATAAATTCGACAGATATATCTGAAGTTGATCTTGTAACTTAAGTGTTGAAAGTAACAGAAAAACCTAATAAAAACATATCACTTTATGAGTGGGGCACCTTTTGGATCCCAAATATATTTAGTTGTATTTTATTTATCTTTTCACTGTGATTACTCAAAAATATTAAATAATTAAAATCAATGCATTATTGATCTTTTAGGGCTCTAATTACTAAATACTGCATATTTCAGTTTTATTATAAAAAACAAAGTTGTTTTTGACATAAAAGCCATAAAACCTTTTTTTATTATTACTTTATATCAACTTGAAGTTAAAATAGAGGTTTACTGTAAGCGTTAGATTAAAAAAAATAAATAATAATTTGACTTATTTTTAACATTTTAATGATTGAGACCCTTTATGATCCAAACACTATTGGTGGATCTACACCTAACATCCACTGTAATGATATCAAGTACAGGCATGTATCTAGTCGATACTACTATGATTACGTCAATATTTTTTGGCATTACATCTTCTTTCGTTATTTTAAAATGTATAGTATGTTTATAAACTCAGGAAATATGTCCCTGGACACATGAGGACTTTGAATATGACCAATGTATGATCCTGTAACGACTTGGTATCGGATTGATACCCAAATTTGTAATATCATCCAAAACTAATGTAAAGCATCCAAACAACAGAAGAATATGTGATTATTACATTTTAACAGAAGTGTAGACAGAACATGTTAAAAGAGAAAGTAAGCAGATATTAAATAGTAAATGAACAAGTAGATTAATAATTAATTTTCTACCACTTGTCCTTAATAATGTGTACAAAATAATAGGTGTATTAATGACACAATATGTTACTGCATATGCCAGCAGACTAATTAGGACCCTTTGTTTGTTTACTTACTAATAAAAGACAAGTTGTCTAGTATGTTCACTATTTTATTTAAGAACTTAACTGCAATAATAAACATATGTTTAATTTACCCTAAGATTTTTTGTTAAAATAAAGCCAATAATGCAATATTTTTGTGGTCCCCTTTATTTAGAAAAGTACAGAAAGTACAGAAATAATTTTAGAACTGGTACCTGTACCAAAATATTAGTATTGTTACAACACTAACACACATATACATTGGCCCCTCAGACACATTTTTTCTTTCAATGCGGCCCCCGAGTCAAAATATTTGCCCAGCTCTGGGTATAGCCTGTCTAAATGCTACATTTCATTTTCATTGGTGGACAAATCTGGCCCGCCGGACATTCCCAAATCATTTTTTTTTAGATCTTTAAGATGGAAACTGTAGCTGCCATTATGATGTGCAGTGATGTTTTCAAATTTCCGTAAGTCTTGTACTATACAAAGTATTTCAATGGTTGGAATCTGTGCTTTTGCATTATAAACTAGTTACTATGGTAATCTAATTAGTTACTACGGTAATCTAAGTCACAGCAGCTCATAGGAGGCGGCCAGCCTGAAATGCGGGTGTCAGGGACAGACGCGGAAGGAGATTTTTACAACAAAGTTCTAAAGCTTAGTGATGTATCAGATATATCAGATATTAGGTGGGTTTATTTTTTACCCTTCGCGTTCATATTTTGCTGTGTTTGTTGCATTTTTGTTGCGTTTCGCTTGATTGTAAAATATGTCGATGGAGAGGGGGTGTGACGTGTGTATGTGGATGTTGTCAATATTAAGAGTTTTATTGTTCATAGTTAATATTGTAAATCCCACATTATTTATGTTCATGGACATTCTGGGTGTCTCATTCAGTAAAAAAAAATTAAAATTCCATTCTGTTATTAAGGCTGTCTGTCATAACGTTTTTAGCATTCAATCAGACATTATTGGAAGGTTTTGTATTAGTGTTCCTAAAAATCAGATATACCGGCCCCCAGACCCATTTTTTTTTCTAAATTTGGCCCCCCGAGTCAAAATAATTGCCCAGGCCTGCTGTATAGAGTAGGCTTACCCATGTGGTTCCTGTGGATGTACACACAAGTTGTAATTACTGTCGTGACTAAATAACATAGTGACTGAAACAGACATAGTGATTCATTTGGATGAATGTATTTGTCAGTTTCAAACACTGATGACATCTATTAAACAAGACAAGAAGCAAGGAATTAAACAGAGACAATTAAATTTGAGAGACATCTGGGCTGTACTCTTGCACAGTCTCCATTACGCTTTGGCGAAAGATTGTACGCCTCTTTTATTTGGACTTTCCCTGATTACATGGCAACAGCTGTTTGTTTCTAAGGTACGGTGGTCGTAAACAGCCATCGCCTTTGGTTACAGAACAGTTCAAAGAAAAGGTCGTAAACAGTTCACAGAAAAGGTCGTAAAACAGTTCAAAGAAGAGGTCCCTGTAGGGGAGTCAGGTCTTGCTTCCTCTTTGCTTTGTAGATCTCGGGTCAAGACAATGTAGTTCTGTTGATTACAATACATGAAAGAAACCGAACACCTTCATGTTGCTTCCCATCCTACACAGTGGAGTTTTACAAGCCTTCTTCTTAGAAATGTCCGATAATATCGGCCTGCCGATGTTATCGGCCGATAAATGCTTTAAAAATGTAATATCGGAAATTATTCAAAAAGTAAAATTAATGACTTTAAAACGCCGCTGTACGGAGCGGTACATATCCGGTAAAACACGGACGTAGGGCATATTTGCCAGCCCTCACGATTTTCCCGGGAGACTCCCGAATTTCAGAGCCCCTCCCGAAAATCTCCCGAAGCAACCATTCTCCTGAATTTCTCTCGATTTCCACCCGGACAACAATATTGGGGGCCTGCCTTAAGGGCACTGTCTTTAGCGTCCTCTACAACTTGTCGTCACGTCCGCTTTTTCTCCATACAAAGCGTGCCGGCCCAGTCACATAATATATGCAGCTTTTACACACACACAAGTGAATGCAACGCATACTTGATCAACAGCCATACAGGTCACACTGAGGGTAGGCGTATAAACAACTTTAACACCGTTACAAATATGCGTCACACTGTGAACCCTCACCAAACAAGAATGACCAACACATTTCGGGAGAACATCCGCACCGTAACAACATAAACACAACAGAACAAATACCCAGAACCCCTTGCAGCACTAACTCTTCCGGGACACTACAATATACACCCCTGCTACCACCAACCCCACCCCCCCACCCCCCATTAATTAATTCATGGTAAAGTTACATTGTTTAATGCATCCAGCGGGGCATCACAACAAAATTAGGCATAATAATGTGTTAATTCCACAACTGTATATATCGGTATCGGTTGATATCGGTATTGGTAATTAAGAGTTGAACAATATCAGAATATCGGATATCGACAAAAAAGCCATTATCGGACATCTCTACTTCTTCTTGGTAGTTTGTCTTCTCGCCGGGAACTCATTGAAACAAAGTTTTGTGATAACTTAGATACAATTATTCTGACAGTATTTATGTCAACTGTGTTGATCATTTTTCAATTCTTTAAAGGCCTACTGAAAGCCACTACTAGCGACCACGCAGTCTGATAGTTTATATATCAATGATGAAATCTTAACATTGCAACACATGCCAATACGGCCGGGTTAACTTATAAAGTGCAATTTAAAATTTCCCGCTAAACGTCCGGTTGAAAACGTCTATGTATGATGACGTATGCGCGTGACGTCAATCGTTGAAACGGGAAGTATGCGGACACATTGAATCCAATACAAAAAACTCTGTTTTCATCTCAAAATTCCACAGTATTCTGGACATCTGTGTTGGTGAATCTTTTGCAATTTGTTTAATGAACAATGGAGACTGCAAAGAAGAAGGTTGTAGGTGGGATCGGTGTATTAGCGGCGGACTACAGCAACACAACCAGGAGGACAGAGATGGATAGCAGACGCGCTAGCCGCCGAACTCACCTTAACTTCCTCCGTCTCGTCGACCGCATCTGTGATCGGGTGAAGTCCTTCGTCGATCGCTGGAAAGCAGGTGAGCACGGGTGTTGATGAGCAGATGAGGGCTGGCTGGCGAAGGTGGATAGCTAATGTTTTTAGCATAGCTCTGTGAGGTCCGGTTGCTAAGTTAGCTTCAATGGCGTCGTTAGCAACAGCATTGTTAAGCTTTGCCAAGCTGGAAAGCATTAACCGTGTATTTACAGGTCCATGGTTTAATAGGATTGTTGATCTTCTGTCTATCCTTCCAGTCAGGGATTTATTTATTTTGCTTATATCTGCATTTGAGCCCGATGCTATCACGTTAGCTCAGTAGCTAAGTGTGTCACTGATGTATTGTCTTGGAGATAAAAGTCACTTTAAATGTCCATTTCGCGTTCTCGACTCTCATTTTCAAGAGGATATAGTATCCGAGGTGGTTTAAAATACAAATCCGTGATCCACAATAGAAAAAGGAGAGAGTGTGGAATCCAATGAGCCAGCTTGTACCTAAGTTACGGTCAGAGCGAAAAAAGATATGTCTTGCACTGCATTCTAGTCCGTCACTCTCACGTTCCTCATCCACAAATCTTTCATCCTCGCTCAAATTAATGGGGTAATCGTCGCATTCTTGGTCCGAATCGCTCTCGCTGCATTGAAAACTATAGGAAAATGTGAGGAGCCTTTCAACCTGTGACGTCACGCTACTTCCGGTACAGGCAAAGCTTTTTTTATCAGCGACCAAAAGTTGCAACTTTATCGTCGATGTTCTCTACTAAATCCTTTCAGCAAAAATATGGCAATATCGCGAAATGATCAAGTATGACACATAGAATGGATCTGCTATCCTCGTTTAAATAAAAAAAATTCATTTCAGTAGGCCTTTAAAGACTAAAACATCTTTAATGAGGCTTTATTTTTTTGCAAATTTTTGCATCTTCAATTGCTGAAAAACCAGGAGCTTCGCCCTGGACCCCCGCTTATTTTCAGTCATTAAGTTCAAATCACATGCCTGGTGTGCACGCTATGTTGTATGTCACAGGCCAGTGGCACGCTGTCTAATCCCGCCTCCTCCACCGTGAGAGATCGAACAATCCGCGTTTATCAATTTTCTCCCCCGGCAAGCTCAGGGTCGGCGCTGTTAATCTGCGGACGGCGCTCCCGTGCCGTCAGCGACCCGAGCGACGGGCGTCCACCAACACGCTGACAGGCGCGTGACCTGAGTAGCTGTGCTGAAATTGAAGTTGTTCCTGACATGCCAGCCTCCATCTAGTGTTATTCCAGTTAAATATGTTCCCCACCGTCCTGGTGGTCGGTCAGGAGTCTTTAAAGCGTGTAAAGGTCGCCAGGGAGCAGATAACTCTCATGTCGGGGGTGATTTGTGCTGACCCGGCAAGGCGGTGAAGCTTTTTAGACGGTGATAGAGCGAGGTGCTGGCTGTGATGAATAGAGGTTGTCCTCTCGCACATTCTGCTGGAGGGCGGAGGACGCCAGCTAATAAATTTCACGTCGCTTGAAGGGGAAGTGCACTTTTTAGGAATGTTGCCCATCATTCACGGTCCTTATGTAAGACAAGAACACGTGTTTTTTTTTTTAAATGCCTTCTAAACCGTAAATAAACACTAGTAATAGTCAGCTAACAGTGGAGGTAAGCAGAGTCGCTCTATTCTGCCCATCAAGCGCACTAAAAAACATCCCAAAGACTCCATCGTTGTTTTATACACACTGTAAGTATACAGTCGTGGTCAAAAGTTTGCATACACTTGTAAAGAACATAATGTCATGGCTGTCTTGAGTTTCCAATAATTTCTACAACTCCCATTTTTTTGTGATAGTGATTAGAGCACATACTTGTTTCTCACTAAAAACTTTCATGAAGTTTGGTTCTTTTATTCTTTTATACAATGCCCTATATGTAGGCATTAGCCAGGCCTCCCTCGCCCGCCTGCAGCTCGTGCAGAACTCTGCTGCTCGTCTGCTAACACAGACCCGCAGACGTGAGCACATCACCCCTATATTAGCGTCCCTTCACTGGCTCCCTGTGCGTTACCGAATCAATTTTAAACTCCTTTGATTTGTTTTTAAATGTCTAAACAACCTCGCGCCAACATATCTCTCCGACCTCCTTCAGCCTTACTGCCCCACCCGATCCCTAAGATCAGCCGATCAGCTGCTACTGACGTTCCCTGACACAAGGCTGAAGCTTAGAGGTGACAGAGCTTTCGCCGCTGCTGCTCCCAAGCTCTGGAACAACCTACCTCTGAGTGTTAGACAAGCCTCCTCTCTTCCTGTTTTTAAATCTCTCTTAAAAAAAATACTTTTATTCCATGGCTTTTAACACTGAGTGATATCCATCCTGCAATGGCACCCCATAATACACCTGCTGTGAACCTGTTTTTATGTTTTATTTATTTTATTTATTTATTTTTTATCGTGTTCTGTTTGTGTTGTGTTGTGTTTACTCGGTTCTCGTATTCTCTTTTAACCTGCCCATTGTACAGCACTTTGGCTACCCTTGTGGTAAATTTTAAATGTGCTTTATAAATAAAGTTGATTTGATTTGATTTTATGAATTTATTATGGGTCTACTGAAAATGTGAGCAAATCTGCTGGGTCAAAAGTATACATACAGCAACATACATGATACATTTTGGTGATGTAGAAAAGTTACAATCAAATCAAAGTAGCTTCATGGCATGGCCTCTTAACTTCATGTGAGTGATTATGATTGACGACACCTGTTGACTTCTCTGAGCCCATTTAAATAGGACTCATGTGATGCAGTCATTAGACTCGCTTACAAACGCGACAATGGGAAAGTCAAAGGAACTCAGCACAGATCCGAAAAAACAAATCATTGACTTGAACAAGTCAAGAAAGTCACTTGGAGCCATTTCAAAGCAGCTTAAGGTCCCAAGAGCAACTGTGCAAACAGTTGTTGGTAAGTATAAAGTGCATGGCACAGTTTTGTCACTGCCACGATCAGGAAGAAAACACAAGCAATCACCTGCTGCTGAGAGAAAATTGGTCAGGATGATCAAGAGTCAACCGAGAACCACCAAAAAGCAGGTCTGCAATGAATTGGAAGCTGCTGGAACACAGGTGTCAGTGTCCACAGTCAAGCGTGTTTTGCATCACCATGGACTGAGAGGCTACTATGCAAGAAGGAAGCCCTTGCTCCAGAAGCCACACCTTAAGGCTCCTCTAAAGTTTGCTGCTGATCACATGGACAAAGATAAGACCTTCTGGAGGAAAGTTATGTGGTCAGATGAAACGAAAATTGAGCTGTTTGGCCACAATACCCAGCAATATGTTTGGAGGAGAAAAGGTGAGGCCTTTAATCCCAGGAACACCATACCTACCGTCAAGCATGGTGGTGGTAGTCTTATGCTCTGGGCCTGTTTTGCTGCCAATTGAACTGGTGCTTTACAGAGAGTAAAGGCGACAATGAAAAAGGAGGATTACCTCCAAGTTCTTCAGGACAACCTAAAATCATCAGCCAGGAGGTTGGGTCTTGGGCGCAGTTGGGTGTTCCAACAGGACAATGACCCCAAACACACGTCAAAAGTGGTAGAGGAATGGCTAAATCAGGTTAGAATGAAGGTTTTAGAATGGCCTTCCCAAAGTCCTGACTTAAACGTGTGGACAATGCTGAAGAAACAAGTCCATGTCAGAAAACCAACAAATTTAGCTGAACTGCACCAATTTTGTCAAGAGGAGTGGTCAAACATTCAAGCAGAAGCTTGTGGACGGCTACCAAAAGTGCCTTATTGCAGTGAAACTTGCCAGGGGACATGTAAGCAAATATTAACATTGCTGTATGTATACTTTTGACCCAGCACATTAGCTAACATTTTCAGTAGACCCATAATAAATTCCCAAAAGAACCAAACTTCATGAATGTTTTTTGTGACCAACAAGTATGTACTCCAATCACGCCATCACAAAAAAATAAGAGTTGTAGAAATGATTGGAAACTCAAGACAGCCATGACATTATGTTCTTTACAAGTGTATGTAAACTTTTGATCGCGACTGTATGTATATATGTGTGTGTGTATATTAAAACTTTATCTCGACAGATACACTGCAAAAAGTCAGTGTTCAAAAACAAGAAAAAAAAATACAAAAATGAGGGGTATTTTATTTGAACTAAGCAAAATTATCTGCCAATAGAACAAGAAAATTCGGCTTGTCAAGACTTTACAAAACAAGTAAAATTAGCTAACCTCAATGAACCCAAAAATACCTTTTAAAATAAGTATATTCTCACTAATAAATGCATTTTTCTTGGTAGAAAAAAATAGACCTTTTTGCTTAATATGTTGAAAAATATTAAATTAAGTAAATGCTAGTGCCATTATCTTGACATAATGATATGCGCTCGGCATCATGATTTTTTTTTCATGCTTGAAGTAAGAAATTATTACTTTAAAAAAGTAGTTTTATACTTGTGAGTGTTGATGACGCAGCTTTGCATCAGTTGATATTCTAGTTTCAAGCATGTTTTACTCAATATAGGCCATCAAATAATATCAGTAATATCTTACTGAGATCATTTAGGACCAAAACCCTTAAAACAAGTAAAACACTCTATAACATAAAATCTGTTTAGTGAGAAGAATTATCTTATCAGACAGAAAATAAGCAAATATCACCCTTATTTGAGATATTTCATCTTACTTAGATTTCAGTTTTTGCAGTGTAGATCTGGGGCCGTATTTATCAAGCTTCTTAGAATTACTCCTAAGAAGTCTGCTAAAAGTTGACTTAAGAGTAAATAAATTCTTCGCTGAAAGCTGCACTTAAAGGCCTACTGAAATGATTTTTTTTTATTTAAACGGGAATAGCAGATCCATTCTATGTGTCATACTTGATCATTTCGCGATATTGCCATATTTTTGCTGAAAGGATTTAGTAGAGAAAATCGACGATAAAGTTCGCAACTTTTGCTCGCTGATAAAAAAAAGCCTTGCCTGTACCGGAAGTAGCGTGACGTCACAGGAGCTAGTATTCCTCACAATTCCCCGTTGTTTACAATGGAGCGAGAGCGATTCGGACCGAGAAAGTGATGATTACCCCATTAATTTGAGCGAGGATGAAAGATTCATAGATGAGGAACGTTACAGTGAAGGACTTGAGAGACAGTGATGGACGTATCTTTTTTCGCTCTGACCGTAACTTAGGTACAAGCTGGCTCATTGGATTCCACACTCTCTCCTTTTTCTATTGTGGATCACGGATTTGTATTTTAAACCACCTCGGATACTATATCCTCTTGAAAATGAGAGTCGAGAACGCGAAATGGACATTCAGTGCCTTTTATCTCCACGACAATACATCGGCGAAACGCTTTAGCTACGAGCTAACGTGATAGCATCGTGCTTTAACTGCATATAGAAACAAAAAAATAAACCCCTGACTGGAAGGATAGATAGGAAATCAACAATACTATTAAACCGTGGACATGTAAATACACGGTTAATGCTTTCCAGGCTGGCGAAGGTTAACAATGCTGTGCTAACGACGCCATTGAAGCTAACTTAGCAACTTAGCAACGGGACCTCACAGAGCTATGCTAAAAACATTAGCTCTCCACCTACGCCAGCCAGCCCTCATCTACTCATCAACACCCGTGCTCACCTGCGTTCCAGCGATCGGCAGAAGGACGAAGGACTTCACCCGATGCGTTTGGCGGCCCGGAGACGTAGGAAGTCAAGGTGGGGTCGGCGGCTAGCGCTCCAACAAAGTCCTCCTGGTTGTGTTGCTGTAGTCCGCTGCTAATACACTGATCCCACCTACAACTGTCTTCTTTGCAGCCTTCATTGTTCATTAAACAAATTGCAAAAGATGTCCAGAATACTGTGGAATTATGAAATGAAAACAGAGCTTTTTGCATAGGATTCTACGGGTACCATAACTTCCGTTACTTTGACTTCGTCACGCGCATACGTCATCATACCGCGACGTTTCAGCCGGATATTTCCCGGGAAGTTTTAAAAGTCACTTTATAAGTTAACCCGGCCGTATTGGCATGTGTTGCAATGTTAAGATTTCATCATTGATATATAAACTATCAGACTGCGTGGTCGGTAGTAGTAGGTTTCAGTAGGCCTTTAAAAGTTAGTTATCAAGCATCTTACTCACACTTTCAGCGAAGTGTAGGACTGAATCTTAAGTGTCACACTCAGAGCTGAATTACGACATTACTATGTGCCGTAAACGGAATTTTAGGTGACGTCATTTCTGTGTTCATAGAAATGACCAATCACGGAAGGGAATCCCTTGTCTAAGAATAAAGAAATATCTTAGAAATATTTAAGTGGACAATTGGAGTGTATATTTTGACAATAAACTACAAAATAATACAAAACAAACAAACAGTATTGGCAATGAATCAAAAATAAATGTTTCCTTTTTGTTGCACTTTTCCTGCTTCCTGCTCCCAGACCGTAGTCAAAGAGGCAGGGGAGACACTTCTCCAGGATGTATGCTCGGGGCAACACCCTTCACTTTACCCGGCAGTGGGTCTCCACAGCGGACGACTTTAGAGTGAATGATGAGTCCGGCGATTAGTTGCAAATCTTGCTTTATTGATTGCTTGTACACAGCCAATCCAACACAAAACCAACTAGTCCCCGCCCGCACTCACGCTACCGCTCCCTCTCTCCTCTCGCCCACACACACACTGACGTCACTCACCTCACATGCTGTCACCTATTAAAGGGCCACACACACACATACGCTACTGTCATAACATTTTCTTTCCAATTCATTAATTAGGCAACTAATTTGAAAGTGGTGTGGGTGGCTCTATATATACTAGCCCACTGCAGCCACATGCAGAAATCAACAAGGAATCGAAAATTATTAAATCTGTGACAAAAATAATACCCGCTCTGTCTAAACGATACCGTTTGATCAGCTGCTCGTCATCAAACAAAGCCAGGACATCCTTCCGCTCCCTGAACGTTCGCGCACGTCTCTCTCGCCTCAGTGCCATCCCCTGCTGGCAACTCCTAACCACTTAAGACACCTCTGAAGGTCTCTTAAATATCGTGGAGAGTAGGAGTGATTCTTGGACTTAAGAACGTTGATAAATAGCTTTTATTCTTAAGTTTGAGAGTAGGACAAAATTTTGCAAATTCTCAGGACTTAAGTGTAAAATGGCACTCTAAGACGCTTGATAAATACGGCCCCTAAAGTTGATGTAGAGATTTAAAGGCCTACTGAAAGCCACTACTAGCGACCACGCAGTCTGATAGTTTATATATCAATGATGAAATCTTAACATTGCAACACATGCCAATACGGCCGGGTTAACTTATAAAGTGCAATTTTAAATTTCCCGCCACACTTCCGGTTGAAAAACTCCTTTGGATATGATTTATGCGCGTGACGTCACAAAATCCACGGAAGTGGTTGTACCCCGTCGACCAGATACAAAAACCTCTTGTTTTCTTCGACAAAATTCCACAGTATTCTGGACATCTGTGTTGGTGAATCTTTTGCAATTTGTTTAATGAACAATGGAGGCTGCAAAGAAGAACGTTGTAGGTGGGATCGATCGGTGTCTTAGCGGCTAAGTACAATACTTACAGCAACACAACAAGGACTACTTACTACGCCTAGCCGATGCTTGCCGCCAAACCCACGGGTGAAGTCCTTCGTCGCGCCGTCGATCGCTGGAACGCAGGTGAGCACGGCTGTTGATGAGTAGATGAGGGCTGGCTGGCGTAGGTGGAGCGCTAATGTTTTTATCATAGTTCTGTGAGGTCCGGTTGCTAAATTGCTAAATTAGCCTTAGCGTCGTTAGCAACAGCATTGTTAAGCCTTACCAGGCTGAGAATTTTTAACCGTGTAGTTACATGTACATGGTTTAATAGTATTGTTGATCTTCTGTCTATCCTTCCAGTCAGGGGTTTATTTCTTTTGTTTCTATCTTCATTTGAGAACGATGCTATCACGTTAGCTCAGTAGCTAAGTGTGTCACCGATGTATTGTCGTGGAGATAAAAGTCACTTTAAATGTCCATTTCGCGTGCTCGACTCTCATTTTCAAGAGGATATAGTATCCGAGGTGGTTTGAAATACAAATCCGTGATCCACAATAGAAAAAGGAGAGAGTGTGGAATCCAATGAGCCAGCTTGTACCTAAGTTACGGTCAGAGCGAAAAAAGATACGTCCATCACTGCCTCTCAAGTCCTTCACTGTAACGTTCCTCATCTACGAATCTTTCATCCTCGCTCAAATTAATGGGGTAATCGTCGCTTTGTCGCTCCGAATCTCTCGCTCCATTGTAAACAACGGGGAATTGTGAGCAGCACTAGCTCCTGTGACGTCACGCTACTTCCGGTACAGGCAAGGCTTTTTTTTTATCAGCGAGCAAAAGTTGCGAACTTTATCGTCGATTTTCTCTACTAAATCCTTTCAGCAAAAATATGGCAATATCGCGAAATGATCAAGTATGACACATAGAATGGATCTGCTATTCCCGTTTAAATAAATAAAAATTCATTTCAGTAGGCCTTTAAGTGTTGAATAAAAAAATGTATACGACTTATTTTTAATATTTTATCGACTGAGACGCTTCCGGGGTCCCTGGCACCCAACTTGAAGGGGGTGACAGTTAAAAAAAAAAAAAAAAAATCTTATGAAGTGCAAACTATCAAAATGGCCCCTGCATCTTTTGATAGTTGCGTGTGCGGCCCTCAGTGGAAGAAGTTTGGACAGCAAAGTAGAGAACAACTCATGGATTCCTAACAATCAGTAATAACCCCTTCGCTTTAGTTGTATTTTTCAATTTGTCGCACTTTTATTATTATTATTTTTTATTCTGCAAATTTTTTAAACTTTTTATTCGACCCCTTTTACCGTATTGCATTTGCACTATCTTGTTTAGCACACTCATTGTTTATGTTCTTTGTTTATTTTTTTTTGTTTTGCTTAGTTTTTTTTTGTTTGTTTGTTTTTTGTTTGCTCCATGCTTTTTTAACCTGTAAAGCACTTTGGTTCAATCTAAAAAGTTGTTGAAAATGTGCTATATAAATAAAGTTGACTTGACTTGACTTGACTAATCGCCAACATTCTGCTTCGCTGGTGTCTTGGAAGTGTCTGGGGATTGCTATGATATGCTGTGATGCATGAAACAGCGCTATAGTCCTCAGTTATGTGTGTCATATCTGAGGGGCCCCGGTTTTTTTTTTTGTGGACAGAATCCACCGCAGCGGCCGAAGGGAGGCGCTGTACAAAGACAACCTGCTGCTGAGGGGCTGCACCATCCGCAACACGGAGGAGGCGGTGGGCATCGTCATCTACGCAGGTGGGCCCGGCGCGCACACCGGGGCCAAGCCTTTGACCTCTGACCTCTGACCCCCCCGCAGGTCACGAGACCAAAGCCATGCTGAACAACAACGGCCCTCGCTACAAGCGCAGCAAGCTGGAGAGGCAGATGAACGTGGACGTCTTCTGGTGCGTGGTCATCCTGCTGGTCATGTGCTCCTTCGCCGCCGTCGGTGCGTGCTTCCAAAACACCCTCCCCTTTTTTTTAGTCATACCAGCCTTTCATGTGCTGACCTCGCCGCGCTGCCGTTCCAGGGCACGGCCTGTGGATGTTCCAGTACGGCGATAAGAGGCCCGTCTTTGATGTCCTTAGTCCAGAGGGGACCGACTTATCGCCCGTCCTGTCGGCCATATACCTCTTCCTCACCATGATCATCGTCTTCCAGGTACCACAGCGACTAGAGATGTCCGATAATGGCTTTTTTGCCGATATCCGATGTTGTCCAACTCTTAATTACCGATACCAATATATACAGTCGTGGAATGAACACATTATTATGCCTAATTTTGTTGTGATGCCCCGTTGGATGCATTAAACAATGTAACTTTACCATGAATTGATTAAACAAGTTTAAAAACGTATTCGAGTGTTACCATTTAGTGGTCAATTGTACGGAATTTGTACTGTACTGTGCAATCTACTAGTACAAGTTTCAATCAATCAATCAAAAACAAGGTTTTCCAAAATAAGAGAACAACTTCAACTCCAGTTATGGAAAAAAATGCCAACATGGCACTGCCATATTTTTTTAAAAATTAAATCAACATAAAAAACACAAGATACACTTACAATTAGTGCACCAACCCAAAAAACCTCCCTCCCCCATTCACACTCATTCACACTCATTCGAACAAAAGGGTTGTTTCTTTCTCTTATTATTATTCTGGTTCCTACATTTTATATCAATATAGATCAATACAGTCTGTAGGGATACAGTCCGTAAGCACACATGATTGTATTTTTTTATGACAAAAAACAAAAAAAATAAAAACAAAAAAACTGTTGTTTATACGGCAACCCTCAATGTGACCTGTATGGCTGTTGATCAAATATGCCTTGCATTCACTTATGTGTGTGTAAAAGCCGCATATATTATGTGACTGGGCCGGCACGCTGTTTGTATGGAGGAAAAGCGGACGCGACGACAGGTTGTAGAGGACGCTAAAGGCAGTGCCTTTAAGGCACGCCCCCAATAATGTTGTCCGGGTGGAAATCGGGAGAATGGTTGCCCCGCAAGATTTTCGGGAGGGGCACTGAAATTCGGGAGTCTCCCGGGAAAATCGATATTATCGGACATCTCTAACAGCGACCCAAAGATATGATCGCTTTTTGTCAAAGGGGTGTCCAAAGTGCGGCCCGGTGCCCTCATTTTTGAACGACCCGCGCCGCGTTCTGAAAATATTATTGAAAAAAAAACCATAAAAAGTGGAATAAAAGAGCAAACAGGTGAAATGTAACAAGAATAAAGTTGCTCTAATAACACAAAAACTGCAATACAGGCTGTTTTTTCTCTTTAAAACTTGTCATTGCTCAAAAATAATAATGAATCAAAATCAGTGTTAGGAATTATTGACATATTTCAAGGGAATCTGCACTTTTTTGGAATTTTGCCTCTCGTTCACAATCATTATGAAAGGCATGACGACGGATGTATTTATTTTTTTAATGCATTTTAACTAGAGATGAAAAAGTAATATTTATGACTTTTTAAAACGCCGCTGTACGGAGTAGTACACGGACGTAGGGAGAAGTTCAGAGCGCCAATAAACCTTAAAGGCACTGCCTTTGCGTGCCGGCCCAATCACATAATATCTACGGCTTTTCACACACACAAGTGAATGCAAGGCATACTTGGTCAACAGCCATACAGGTCACACTGAGGGTAGCCGTATAAAGAACTTTAACACTGTTACAAATATGCGCCACACTGTGAACCCACACCAAACAAGAATGACAAACACATTTCGGGAGAACATCCGCACCGTAACACAACATGAACACGACAGAACAAATACCCAGAACCCCTTGCAGCACTAACTCTTCCGGAACGCTACAATATACACCCCCCCGCTACATCCTACCCCACCCCAACCCCGCCCACCTCAACCTCCTAATGCTCTCTCAGAGAGAGCATGTCCCAAATTCCAAGCTGCTGTTTTGAGGCATGTTTAAAAAAAAGAATGCACTTTGTGACTTCAATAATAAATATGGCAGTGCCATGTTGGCACTTTTTTCCATAACTTGAGTTGATTTATTTTGGAAAACCTTGCTACATTGTTTAATGCATCCAGCGGGGCATCACAACAAAATTAGGCATAATAATGTGTTAATTCCACGACTGTATATATCGGTATCGGTTGATATCGGAATCGGTAATTAAGAGTTGGACAATATCGGATATCAGCAAAAAAGCCATTATCAGACATCTCTACTAATAACACAAAACTGCAATACAGGCTTTTTTTTTTCTTTAAAACTTGTCATTGCTCAAAAATAATAATGAATCCAAATCATTGTTGTTAGGAATTATTTACCTATTTCAAGGGAATCTGCACTTTTTTGGAAATTTGCCTCTCGTTCACAATCATTATGAAAGGCATGACGACGGATGTATTTATTTTTTTAATGCATTTTAACTCGTAAATAAAAGAGCCAATGGGAGGTCCTCCATTCCGTCCATAAAAAACATTAAAAAAGCGCCACCAAAACTCCATTTACATTTGGTGACTTGAATATTGACAAGTATTAGTGATATTGTTATTATAAGTTCTAACGCAGACAGATTATTTATTGCGCCGCCGACTGATCAGCTGCTTCCTCGTTCCTTTGCTTGTCAAACTTTATTGTAGATCATAAATCATGCGGTCTCACCTGGATAGTAGAAGGCTGTGCATGTATTCCGACAAGTTGGTACATTTTGACAGCCAATTTAGACCCGGCAATGGCGAGAACGAGGATTATGGGTCATTCTTCATCTAAATGGGAATATATGAACATCCTAGCAGTCGGCATCCTAATGACCGCAGACATTGTACAGTAAGTGATGGTATATTATTTTTGTTGGCTCTTATGAAGTCTGCAGTGAGAAATAATCAGTGATGTTGTTGAAAAAAAAATGTAATTGAGTGCGCCGCTAATGCTTAAAATGATCAAAATAGGTAAATATTAATGTTATTATAAATGTTACTACATTACATATATACTTACATCATGTATATAAAACCTTAACGGAGGTGTTGGATGTTTTTTTAAGAGTTTGATAGGCAGAATAGAGCGACTCCTGTTGGCTCCATTGTAAGCTGACTTTTGATCGCATTTATTTACTATTTAGAATGCATTAAAAAAAATTGTCATGTCTTTCCTAATGATTGTGAACAATAGGCAGAATTCCACCCAAAAAGTGCAGTTCCCCTTTAAGGCTCCAATTACTTTACATCAAATAATCCACTTTCAAATATTTTTTTATGGAAAATATTACATAATTTGTGTGTTTGCCATAAAAAACAGGTTTCTATGACATTTTTTTAAACGGTCATTGCTCAAAAAATAATATTGAATCAAAATCAATGTTATGAATTATTGACCTATTTAAGGCTCCAATTACTTCACATATTATACTTTGGAAATATTGCATATTTTGTGTTTGCCATAAAAAATGTTTCTTTGACAAAAAAGTCATAAAACAAACAAAAAACATTAAAAAAAAGTCAAAACGTATAATCGACAAATAGATCTGAAGTGAATGTAGGGATTTAAGACTACATTTTGGTGGGATTTGTTTTCTTTTTTCTGTCATTGCGCAACAAAAATCTATGTTATGAATTATTGACCTATTTAAGGCTTCAGTTAGTTCACATCAAATATTACACTTTTTGGCGAAAAATTTTGTGTATTTATATTTTGTGTTTTTGCCTTAAACGATGTTTTCTATGACAAAAAGGGCATAATACAAACAGACGAAAAAAACGTTTAAAAAAAGAAATAAATATATCGACAGATTCGAAGTTAGTTTAGAGATTTTAGCACAGAAAAAAAAGTCACTTATTTTATTTTTAACACTTTTATGAGTGTTAGTGCGATTTAAAAAAATAAAATAAATAAAAACTATAATTAATAACATAAAACTATAATACTTAATAACATAAAAACTACAATTGTTAATAACATAATAAAAACTATGATAATTCATAACATAAAAACTTTAATAGTTAATAACATATAAACTATAATAGTTAATAACATATAAACTATTATAGTTAATAACAAAAACTAGAATAATTAACAAAATACTAGAATAGTTAGTAACATAGAAACTTAATAGTTGAGAATAAAAAAGTATAATAGTTAATAACATAAAAACAAAAATAGTTAAAAACATAAAAACTATAGTAGTTCATAAGAAAACTTTAATAGATAAAAACAACAACTATAATAGTTAAAAACATAAAAACTATAATAGTTAATATCAAAACTTTAATAGATAAAAATATAAAAACTAATAGTTAAAAACATGAAAACTATAATAGTTAATGTAACAACTATAATAGTTAATAACATAAAAGCTATAATAGTTAACATAAAAACTATAATAGTTAATAGCATAACAACTATAATAGTTAATAACAAAAACTATAATAGTTAATAACATAAAAACATAATAATTAATAACAACAAACTGTAATAGTTAATAACATAAAAACTATAATAATTAATAACAAAAAACTATAATAGTTAACATAACAACTATAATAGTTAATAACATAAAAACTAAAATAGTTAAAAACATAAAAACTAATAATTAAAAACATGAAAAATATAATAGTTAATAACATAAAAACTATAATAATTAATAACATAACTATAATAGTAAATAACATAAAAACTATAATAGTTAATTATATAAAAACATTAATAGACAAAAATAGCCGAACAAAAGTAGCACAAAGGAATGTGACATGTTTGGTGAGGTTCTGACAAGGTGGGGGTCTGGATGACATCACTTGTCAGAAAATGTATTTTAAAATCCCTGAAAAAGTGTAACGGCACAAACAAAAACTGTTACAGCACGAATGAAAGTCCGTGTTATTTTAGTATTTGCAATGATAAAGGGCCAACTTCACACAGGTGCTGAAATGTGGGGGTGGCAGAGGGGTGCTCCCATTTGTGCATGAAATCCAACCAACAAGGTGACTTTTATTGATTGACATGCAAAATGAATGTCAGTGTGTTCCAGGTCACATGTGGCAGAAAGTGACATTGCAACACATGACTTTTGTCCCCAACAGCAATAGTGTGGAGTCATTTTACTAGAACTCATTTCTATTTGTCATATATATATATATATAATATATATATATATATATATATATCCTTTACATGAAGCTATGTCTCCACTGCAGGTGCTGATACCCATCTCGCTCTTCGTGTCCATCGAGATCGTGAAGATCTGCCAGGTGTACTTCATCCACCAGGACGTGGATCTGTACGACGAGGAGACCGACTCCCACCTGCAGTGCAGGGCTCTCAACATCACCGAAGACCTGGGACAGATGCAGTACATCTTTTCCGACAAGACGGGCACGCTGACGGAAAACAAGATGGTGTTCCGACGCTGCAACGTGGCGGGTGTGGAGTACTCGCACGATGCCAACGGTGAGACAAGTTGGAGTACTATTGTGTACTTATTCCACTTTTGACATATACACAGTAACTGTGTACATGCCCAATGTAATATATGTCATATATCACGTACAACAATATAACATTAGGGAGTGGGACAGGAGCACACAGACATTAGCAACAGTAGCATAGCTTTGTGAGCTACTTGCTAACATTACATTTTACCAACATACTAGGTTAGCAATACTAGCTTAGTTATGTGATCTACATGCTAACATCAACCTAAGTTACATGCTAACATGCTAAAATTACATTTTAACATCCTGCTCGGTTAGCGACACTAGCATAGCTATGGGAACTACATGCTAACTTTACATTTTAACAACATGCTAGGTTAGCAACACTAGCATAGCTATGTCAGCTACATGCTAACACCATCCTAAGTTACATGCTAATATGGTACAATTAAATTTTAGCATCCTGCTTGGTTAGCGACACTAGCATAACTATGTGAACTACATGCTTACATTACATTTTAACAATATGCTAAGTTAGCAACACTAGCATAGTTATGTGATATACATGCTAACATCATCTCCTAAATTGCGAGCTAACATGCTAAAATTACATTTTAACATCCTGCTTGCTTAGCAACACTTGCATAGCTACGTGAACTACATGCTATAATTCCATTTTAACATCATGCTAGGTTATCAACACTAGAATAGCTATCTGAGCTACATGCTAACATTACATTTTACTCATCATGCTAGGTTAGCAACACTAGAATAGCTATGTGAGCTACATGCCAACATTACATTTTAACATCACGCTCGGTTAGCAACACTACCATAGCTATGTGAGCTACATGCTAACATTACATTTTAACATCATGCTAGGTTATCAACATTAGCATAGCTATGTGAGCTACATGCTAACATTACATTTTAACATCACGCTAGGTTAGCAACACTACCATAGCTATGTGAGCTACATGCTAACATTACATTTTAACATCATGCTAGGTTAGCTACACGACCATAGCTATGTGAGCTACATGCTAACAGTACATTTAAACATCATGCTAGGTTAGCAACACTACCATAGCTATGTGAGCTACATGCTAACATTACATTTTAACATCATGCTAGGTTAGCAACACTACCATGGCTATGTGAGCTACATGCCAACAGTACATTTTAACATCATGCTCGGTTAGCAACACTACCATAGCTATGTGAGCTACATGCTAACATTACATTTTAACATCATGCTAGGTTAGCAACACTACCATAGCTATGTGAGCTACATGCCAACATTACATTTTAACATCATGCTCGGTTAGCAACACTACCATAGCTATGTGAGCTACATGCTAACATTACATTTTAACATCATGCTAGGTTAGCAACACTACCATAGCTATGTGAGCTACATGCCAACATTACATTTCAAAATGCTAGGTTAGCAACACTAGCATAGTTATGTGAGCTACATGCTAACATTTCATTTTAATACCCTGCTGGGTTAGCAACAAAAGAATAGTTATGTGAGCTACATGCTAACATTACTGTGGAAGTCGCTTCCTAGCGGTCCCACTGTCAGACACGGCACAGGAGCCCAGCGTGCAAGTTTTAACAAAGTTTTAATAATGATGCTTCAACAGAAGTTTTCGTGATCTTTCAGCCACGTCCGTATCCTCTCTCCCTCTCTGCTCCTGGATGCTAACTTTTAAAGACAACAGATGATTAGATTACCACGTACCACCTGTGAAATCTAATCACCTGCCAGCTGTGTCTCGCCGTCAGCACTGCCACGCCCCCGTCTGATGGTGCTCTGTCCTCAGCACCATGGACAGAGGCAGTGACCTTTGCTCCTGCAGGCAGCGCTGACATCTCCCCCCACAATTACATTTTAACATGCTAGGTTAGCAACATTACCATAGCTATGTGAGCTACATGCTAACATTACATTTCAACATCATGCCAGGTTAGCATCACTACCATAGCTATGTGAGCTACATGCTAACATTACATTTCAACATCATGCTAGGTTAGCATCACTACCATAGCTATGTGAGCTACATGCTAACATTACATTTCAACATCATGCTAGGTTAGCAACACTACCATAGCTATGTGAGCTACATGCTAACATTACATTTCAACATCATGCTAGGTTAGCAACACTACCATAGCTATGTGAGCTACATGCCAACATTACATTTAAAAATGCTAGGTTAGCAACACTAGCATAGTTATGTGAGCTACATGCTAACATTTCATTTTAATACCATGCTGGGTTAGCAACACAAGAATAGTTATGTGAGCTACATGCTAACATTACTGTGGAAGTCGCTTCCTAGCGGTCCCACTGTCAGACATGGCACAGGAGCCCAGCGTGCAGGTTTTAACAAAGTTTTAATAATGATGCTTCAACAGAAGTTTTCGTGATCTTTCAGCCACGTCCGTATCCTCTCTCCCTCTCTGCTCCTGGATGCTAACTGTTAAAGACAACAGATGATTAGATTACCACGTACCACCTGTGAAATCTAATCACCTGCCAGCTGTGTCTCGCCGTCAGCACTGCCACGCCCCCGTCTGATGGTGCTCTGTCCTCAGCACCATGGACAGAGGCAGTGACCTTTGCTCCTGCAGGCAGCGCTGACAACATCTCCCCCCACAGTTACATTTTAACATGCTAGGTTAGCAACATTACCATAGCTATGTGAGCTACATGCTAACATTACATTCCAACATCATGCCAGGTTAGCAACACTACCATAGCTATGTGAGCTACATGGTAACATTACATTTCAACATCATGCTAGGTTAGCATCACTACCATAGCTATGTGAGCTACATGCTAACATTACATTTCAACATCATGCTAGGTTAGCAACACTACCATAGCTATGTGAGCTACATGCTAACATTACATTTCAACATCATTGTGTGTGTTGTCCAGCTCGGAGACTGGCCATGTACCAGGAGCTGGACTCTGAGGAGGACGAGTGCACGTCCCACGGCGGCACTCTGCCCCGGCGAGACAGCGCGGCGAGCCACCACAGCGTGCGGGTGGTCCTGCGCTCCCAGAGCACCAAGTCCCACCGCAGGACGGGCAGCAGGGCGGAGGCCAAGCGGGCCAGCATCCTGTCCAAACACACGGCCTTCAGCAGCCCCATGGTCCGTCCCTGGCCCCCCCGCCCTGTCCCGGGCCCCCCCCTTCTGCTCCCGGCTTGACGACTGTCCCTGTGTCCCTTAGGAGAAGGACGTCACGCCCGACCCTCAGCTGCTGGACAAAGTCAATGAATGCGGCGGTCAGGTGGACCTCATGCGCTTCCACAGCCAGCCCGTGTCCCAGCTGCCCTCGGACCTCTCGGACATCCTGGATTTCTTCATGGCGCTAACCATCTGCAACACGGTGGTGGTGTCCTCGCCCGACCAGCCCCGCCACAAGGTAACCAACCAGCCTGTATAAACAGTAGCCATTATTATTTATTATTATTATTATTATTATGACCTGCTCAGTGGCCTCGTGGTTAGAGTGTCCGCCCTGAGATCGGTAGGTCGTGTGTTCAAACCAGTGACGTGCGGTGAGGTTCATGGCTGGTGAGGCACCGACTTCATCACAGTCAGATTTACAAACATATGAACCCTAAAGCGTATCTTATTCACCATTTGATTGGCAGCAGTTAACGGGTTATGTTTAAAAGCTCATACCAGCATTCTTCCCTGCTTGGCACTCAGCATCAAGGGTTGGAATTGGGGCTAAAATCACCAAAAATGATTCCCGGGTGCGGCGCCGCTGCTGCCCACTGCTCCCCTCACCTCCCAAGGGGTGATCAAGGGGATGGGTCAAATGCAGAGGACAAATTTCACCACACCTAGTGTGTGTGTGACAATCATTGGTACTTTAACTTAACTTTAACTTTACACATACAAACTGTAGCACACAAAAAAGCACATTTAATTAAAAAAAACATTATTATGGTCTTACCTTTACTTATAAATGAAGTCCATGTGCAGCTCCTTTTGAACAAAAGCATTATAGAAGTCTTCCTTGGCAGAATAACCGTGTAATACTCTTCCATATCAGTAGGTGGCAGCCGGTAGCTAATTGCTTTGTAGATGTGGGAAACAGCGGGAGGCAGTGTGCAGGAAAAAAAGTGTCTTATGCTTAAACCAAAAATAAACAAAAGGTGAGCGCCCCTAAGAAAAGGCATTGAAGCTTAGAGTAGGCTATGCAGAACGAAACTAAAACTGAACTGGCTACAAAGTAAACAAAAATAGAATGCTGGACGACAGCAAAGACTTACTGTGGAGCAAAGACGGCGTCCACAATGTACATCCGAACATGACATGACAATCAACAATGTCCCCACAGAGAAGAATGAAAACAACTGAAATATTCTTGATTGCTAAAACAAAGTAGATGCGGGAAATATCACTCAAAGGAAGACATGAAACTGCTACAGGAAAATACCAAAACAAGAGAAAAAGCCACCAAAATAGGAGCGCAAGACAAGAACTAAAACAGGGTGTGATGTGACAGGTGGTGACAGTACACCTACGTTGAGACAAGAGCTATATTGATGCATATATTATGCTTTAAAGTCATATCCAACAATTGCGACAACGACTTTTTACTGTCAACTGAGTTCATGATTTCTGCTGGTGGTGTGCCTCCGGATTTTTTCAACGCAAAAAATGTGCCTTGGCTCAAAAAAGGGTGAAAAACACTGTTGTAGTGGATTCATTACAATTTTGCAAGCTGGGTAACGTTTGCTGTGGTCTGGAACAACATGGTAACGTTTGCTGTAGTCTGGAACAAAATGGTAACAATCGCTGTGGTCTGGAACAACGTGGTAACGTTTGCTGTGGTCTGGAACAATATGGTAACGTTTGCTGTAGTCTGGAACAAAATGGTAACGATCGCTGTGGTCTGGAACAACGTGGAAACGTTTGCTGTGGTCTGGAACAAAATGGTAACATTTGCTGTAGTCTGGAACAAAATGGTAACAATTGCTGTGGTCTGGAACAACATGGTAATGTTTGCTGTGGTCTGGAACAACATGGTAACGTTTGCTGTAGTCTGGAACAAAATGGTAACAATCGCTGTGGTCTGGAACAACGTGGTAACGTTTGCTGTGGTCTGGAACAATATGGTAACGTTTGCTGTAGTCTGGAACAAAATGGTAACGATCGCTGTGGTCTGGAACAACGTGGTAACGTTTGCTGTGGTCTGGAACAAAATGGTAACATTTGCTGTAGTCTGGAACAAAATGGTAACAATTGCTGTGGTCTGGAACAACATGGTAACGTTTGCTGTGGTCTGGAACAACATGGTAACGTTTGCTGTAGTCTGGAACAAAATGGTAACAATCGCTGTGGTCTGGAACAACGTGGTAACGTTTGCTGTGGTCTGGAACAATATGGTAACGTTTGCTGTAGTCTGGAACAAAATGGTAACGATCGCTGTGGTCTGGAACAACGTGGTAACGTTTGCTGTGGTCTGGAACAAAATGGTAACATTTGCTGTAGTCTGGAACAAAATGGTAACAATTGCTGCGGTCTGGAACAACATGGTAACGTTTGCTGTGGTCTGGAACAATATGGTAATGTTTGCTGTAGTCTGGAACAATATGGTAACGTTTTGCTGTAGTCTGGAACAAAATGGTAACAATCGCTGTGGTCTGGAACAACATGGTAACGTTTGCTCTGGTCTGGAACTATATGGTGACGTTTTGCTGTAGTATGGGACAAAATAGTAACAATCACTGTGGTCTGGAACAACGTGGTAACGTTTGCTGTGGTCTGGAACAACATGGCGCACAAACAACTATCATAAATGCAGCTAATATTACATACAGATAATGTGTCATGACACATGCAAATAAAAATTAAACACACAGATGACATAAGTAAAGGACATTAAATGAACTCAAATATACCTACAAATGAGACATAATGATGCAATATGTACATAAAGCTAAAATAAATAGCATGTTAGCATGGATTAGCTTGCAGTCATGCAGTGACCAAATATGCCTGGTTAGCACTCCACACAAGTCAATAACATCAACAAAGCTCACCTTTTCTTTGACAAAAAGGATATAAAACAAACAAACAAAATCATAGTTAAAGCTTATAATCGACAGATAGATCTGAAGTTGATCTAGTGACTTAAGTGGTAAAAGTGACTTATTTTTAACACTTTTAAGAGTGGGATTTTATTTATTTTTTTAACTGTCATTAGTCAAAAAATAATAAAGAATTGAAATCAATGTTATGAATTATTGTCCTATTCAAAGCTCCAATTACTTCACATCAAATATTACACTTTTGTGTAAATTATTGCATATTTTGTGTGTTTGCCATTTTAATCAAAGTTTTATTTGCCAAAAAGGGCATAAAACAAACAAAATCATAGTTAAAACTTATAATCGACAGATAGATCTGAAGTTGATCTAGTGACTTAAATGGTAAAAGTAACCATTTTTAATAAATTAAGACTTATTTTTAACACTTTTAGAGTGTGATTTTATTTGTTTAACTGTCATTAGTCAAAAAATAGTAATGAATTAAAATCAATGTTATGAATTATTGACATATTGAAAGCTCCAACTACTTTACATCTATAAGCGACAGATAGAGCTGAAGTTGGTCTAGTGACTTAAATGGTAAAAGTAAAAAAAAATAGAAAATGAAGACTTATTTAAAACACTTTTAAGAGTGGGATTTTTTTTTTTTTTTTTTAACTCAGTCAAAAAAAAATAATGAATCAAAAACAATGTTATGAAATATTGATCAAGGCTTCAATTACTTCACATCAAATATTCCACTTTTAAACATTTTTTGTGTAAAATATTGCATATTTTGTGTGTTTGCCATAAAATCTAAGTTTTCTTTGACAAAAAGGGCATTAAACAAAAAATGATATCTGAAGTTGATCTAGTAACTTATTTTTAACACTTTTAAGACTGGGATTTTTTTTTTTTTTAAACTATCATTATTTAAAAATTATAATGTTTTTATGAATTATTGACCTATTCAAAGCTCCAATTACTTCACATCAAATATTCCACTTTGAAACATTTTTTGTGTAAAATATTGTATATTTTGTGTGTTTGCCATAATAATAATCTGTTTTCTTTGACAAAAAGGGCATACAACAAACAAAATCATAGTTAAAACGTATAATCGACGGATAGATCTGAAGTTGATCTAGTGACTTAAATGGTAAAAGTAAAAAGAAAATTAACACTTATTTTCAACACTTCAAAAGAGAGTGGGATTTTAAGCTAGCTCTCCATTGAACACCAAACATTATGGGCAATAGCGGGAAAAAAAGAATCCATAAATTAACTGGACCAGGTTCAAAATCTAGGAAAAAAGTAGCGTCTTAGTCTGGAATTTACGATGAAACGTTTTTCAAGCTGGCTGACGTCCTTTCTTCCTGGATGTTACAGAAAGTATGAGAATGTGTGAGCTGCTGCCTGCTCGTCTCTACTTGTTTAATAATCTCCTATTCGTCAACATGTTTACACAAAGTTATCTTTTCTGTTGTCTTCAAGTCCGTCCACCTCTGTCGTGTTATCTAATTGAATGACGGAACAGGGAACTTAGCTGCATTGTTAGCCATATTTTACCATTTAGAATGCATAAAAAAAAGACAACAACATCAGGACTGTGACAGGCAAAAGGTTCACTTCCCCTTCAAGATAAACCGTAAAAGGATGTTGTATTTACTGACACACAAACCAAAGATGTGTTTTACTCGTCTACATTTTGAAAATCTTAAATTTTTGATGACAGTTGGTCAAAAAATTCAGTAAAAATAAATACATTGGTGGACATTATTCAGTTAGTTGCTCTCTGGGTGTTCTGAACTCCTGTTTCTAAAACAAAAGCCACTTGGTTTCCATCAGTGTGACGTCTCAACGTTACCGCTTTACTGTGCAGTCAAGATCGGGACGTGCTTTCCTATTTCCTTTTGTGGAGGGGGGCGTGGCCCGCGGGCCTGCAGCGCAACAGGGTGTGCCAGGACCGGTCACGAAGTCAGCGACAGGTGATTAGATAATGATGCCCACCTGGGCCATCTACGCACCTGTCGCTGACTTTGAGGCCGGTCCTGGCACACCCCGTTCCTGCTGCAGGCCCGCAGGCCACGCCCCCCTCCACACCTTTTTATAGTGCCTTTTCCTGAAATGACTTTCTTCGGCCTTCCCACGGACTCCACCTGTTGCTTTGGCGTGCACATCTGTTGGAAGAGTGGAAAAAGGGCCAACTTTCTTACCGTGTGCTAATCATGCAAAAGTGCACACTTGTTCTTCCTGAGCACGCTCGGCGTCTCGCTATTCCGCCGCGGAGGAAATAAAAGCGGCAGACTTTTGTTTGCTTCTGTTGTTATTGTTTTGCCAGGCTGCCCTTGAGGCTCAGTGACTGATTTATAACGTTTGAGATGTGCGAGCGTGATAATGCTCCATGCCAGGAGGCCACACGGTGAGTCACTTGGCTCCACTATTGTACGACGCAAGGTTGCCTTACCTCCTGAGAAAGGAGGTTTTAAGCCGAATAAATGATCTAAATACTTACTCCCAGGTCGACCTAGGGCAGGGGTTGGCATGACAAAATGTTGAAAGAGCCATATTGGAGCAGAAATACTAGAAAATAATCTGTCTGGAGACGCAGAAAAAATGAAACACCTTATCTAAGTGTTATAATGACATAAGTGTCTATATTATCTATATTAGCCTACTATCAAAATGACTTGTTGTCTTCATTACAACAATTATATAAGACTTCTAAAGTCATTTTGATAGTAGGCTAATATAGACACTTACATCATGTGTTGCCTTCATTATGACAATGATATAAGTGTCTATATTAGCTATATTAGCCTACTATCAAAATGACTTTAAAAGTCTTAAATAAGTGTTATAATGAAGACAACACATGACGTAAGTGTCTATATTAGCCTACTATCAAAATGACTTTAAAAGTTGTACATAAGTGTTATAATGAAGGCAACACATGATGTGTCTATATTAGTTATATTAGCCTACTATCAAAATGACTTTAAAAGTATTATATAAGTGTTATAATGAAGGCAACATATGATGTAAGTGTCTATATTAGTTATATTAGCCTACTATCAAAATTACTTTAGAAGTCTTATATACAGTAAGTGTTATAATGAAGACAACACATGATGTAACTGTCTATATTTAATGCCTGCCTACTATCAAAATGACTTTAAAAGTCTTATATAAGTGTTATAATGAATACAACACATGATGTAAGTGTCTATATGAGCCTACTATGAAAATGACTTTAAAAGTTGTATATAAGTGTTATAATGAAGGCAACAAATGATGTAAGTGTCTATATTAGCCTACTATCAAAATTACTTTAGAAGTCTTATATAAGTGTTATAATGAAGACAACACATGATGTAAGTGTCTATATTGGCCTACTATCAAAATTATTTTAAAGGCCTACTGAAAGCCACTACTACCGACCACGCAGTCTGATAGTTTATATATCAATGATGAAATCTTAACATTGCAACACATGGCAATATAAAGTGCAATTTTAAATTTCCCGCTAAACTTCCGGTTGAAAACACCTTTGGATGATGACGTATGCGCGTGACGTAGCCAGTGAAACAGGAGTATCGGTAGCCCATTGGATCCAATACAAAAAGCTCTGTTTTCATTTCATAATTCCACAGTATTCTGGACATCTGTGTTGGTGAATCTTTTGCAATTTGTTTCATGAACAATGGAGACTGCAAAGAAGAAAGTTGTAGGTGGGATCGGTGTATTAGCGGCTGGCTGTAGCAACACAACAAGGAGGACTTACTTGGATAGCAGACGCGCTAGCCAACGCTAGCCGCCAACCGCATCTGTGATCGGGTGAAGTCCTTCGTCGCGCCGTCGATCGCTGGAACGCAGGTGAGCACGGGTGTTGATGAGCAGATGAGGGCTGGCTGGCGTAGGTGGATAGCTAATGTTTTTATCATAGCTCTGTGAGGTCTGGTTGCTAAGTTAGCTTCAGCGTCGTTAGCAACGGCATTGTTAAGCTTTGCCAGGCTGAGAATTATTAACCGTGTAGTTACATGTCCATGGTTTAATAGTATTGTTGATCTTATGTCTATCCTTCCAGTCAGGGATTTATTTATTTTGTTTCTATCTGCATTTGAGCCAGATGCTATCACGTTAGCTCAGTAGCTAAAGAGCTTCGCCGATGTATTGTCGTGGAGATAAAAGTCACTGTGAATGTCCATTTCGCGTTCTCGACTCTCATTTTCAAGAGGATATAGTATCCGAGGTGGTTTAAAATACAAATCCGTGATCCACAATAGAAAAAGGAGAGAGTGTGGAATCCAATGAGCCAGCTTGTACCTAAGTTACGGTCAGAGCGAAAAAAGATATGTCTTGCACTGCATCTAGTCCTTCACTCTCACGTTCCTCATCCACGAATCTTTCATCCTCGCTCAAATTAATGGGGTAATTGTCGCTTTCTCAGTCCGAATCACTCTAGCTGCGTTGAAAACAATAGGAAAATATGAGGATGCGAACAACTGACTACGTCACGCTACTTCCGGTAGGAGCAAGGCTTTTTTTTATTAGAGACCAAAAGTTGCGACCTTTATCGTCGTTGTTCTATACTAAATCCTTTCAGCAAAAATATGGCAATATCGCGAAATGATCAAGTATGACACATAGAATGGATCTGCTATCCCCGTTTAAATAAAAAAATGTCATTTCAGTAGGCCTTTAAAAGTTGTATATAAGTGTTACAATGAAGGCAACATATGATGTAAGTGGCGATATTAGTTATATTAGCCTACTATCAAAATTACTTTAAAAGTCTTATATAAGTGTTCTAATGAAGACAACACATGATGTGTCTATATTAGCCTCCTATCAAAATTACTTTAAAAGTCTTATATAAGTGTTCTAATGAAGACAACACATGATGTGTCTATATTAGCCTCCTATCAAAATGACTTGAAAAGTTGTATATAAGTGTTATAATGAAGGCCACATATGATGTGTCTATATTAGTTATATTAGCCTACTATCAAAATTACTTTAGAAGTCTTATGAGTGTTCTAATGAAGGCAACACATGATGTAAGTGTCTATATTAGCCTACTATCAAAATTACTTTAAAAGTCATATATAAGTGTTATAATGAAGGCAACACATGATGTAAGTGTCTATATTAGTTATATTAGCCTACTATCAAAATGACTTTAAAAGTCTTATATAAGTGTTATAATGAAGACAACACATGATGTAAGTGTCTATATTAGCCTACTATCAAAATGACTTTAAAAGTCTTATATAAGTGTTATAATGAAGACAACACATTATATAAGTGTCTGTATTAGCTATATTAGCCTACTATCAAAATAACTATGTGTCGCAGGCTGACGCAAATCTTTGTTGACAGAAATGTTGAAATGTAATATTCTACACATGTTTACAACATTGGAAAACATTAGTAAGTAAGAGGGTGAGATAACTCCTGGAAATGACTGGCTTAGAATGACCAAAGGTATAGATGTGTGTGTCCCAGTTAAAGGAAACGGCAGGCCGTATTCTTCTGATGGTTTTATTACAATCTTTGCAAGTTGGGTAACATTTGCTGTGGTCTGGAACAAAATGGTAACGTTTGCTATGGTCTGGAACAAAATGTTAATGTTTGCTGTGGTCTGGAACAACATGGCGCGCAAAAAACTATCAGAAATGCAGCCAATGTTACATACAGATAATGTGTCATGACACATGCAAATATAAATTAAATACACAGAAGACATAAGTTAAGGAAATTAAATGAGCTCAAATATACCTACAAACGAGGCATAATGATGCAATATGTACATATACAGTAGCTAGCATAAATAGCACGTTAGCATGGTAGCTTGCTGTCAAGCACTGACCAAATATGCCTGATTATCACTCCACACAAGTCAATAACATCAACAAAGCTCACCTTTGTGCATTCACACACAGCCTAAAACATTTGGTGGACAAAATGAGACAAAGAAGGCGTGGCATATAACATGTCTTTCAGTGGCAGCGTCGGAGACAGTTGTACACGTAATCATGCTGTTGCGCCACAGTCCACACAACTATGGTGAGTTCAAGGACTGCCGAAATTAGTAGGACAAAACGGCGCTCGCCACATACTGTCATCAGGGAAGCATAAACAAGAACATATTAAACAGTGGACTTTCTAACAATTAGGGAGGTTGGTGTCATCTTTGTCCTCCTACACAAATCATATTCAAACAAAAACATATATTTTTCCTCCTTTTTCCATTTTCATACATTTTTGAAAAAGCTTCGGGGAGCCACTAGGGCGGCGCGAAAGAGCGCAAATTATTTTGGTCGAACATTCCGCAAAATTTCCCTTCAAAAGACACCCAGACGGGACTTTAGATAATACTGTTACCAGGTTTCGAGCAAATAAATGACCAGCATATAAGTAAAACATTTTAAAAAATGCTCATGTTAGACATTTTGTCCAAACATTAGGCTTTTTTAAAAGTGAATTTAAATTCTGCAAGCCAGTATTAACCTGTGATTAGTAATGATTAAACCAAATTCAAAAGTGTGATTAATATGAATAAAAAAATGTCACCATTACACAGCACTAGTATAAACACTTTGTAGGACCCAACAAACGACCAGGCAGGCACACATTCAACTTAATGGCAAAGACTACTTCCTGACTGCAGCAACACTAATTGAAATGAATGCAGACTTGCACATATATTATTAAAACATTTATTTGCTACTACATAAACACACAAAAGTACCAAAATATGGTACAGTTGGTTGAGTACTGATATGGATTCCCAGGTACCGGGAATTGGTACTGTGTCGATTCAAATGTGAAAGGTACCCATTCCTAGGGATCTCCGTCTTTAAAGAATTAAGACGTACAATTTTACAGTATTTTAGGGCGCCCAATTTTTACGCCTTAACAAAAATTAAGAAAAATATATTTTTTTAAATTACATGTTCATTCCTCCATCTTTTGTCTAAAAACTCTGCTTACGTCTTTAAAGACTGACATCTAGGGATGATGTTCGAAACCGATTCTCCCGGTTGTTCGATAAGAAAATAACCGATTCCATGGACTCGAATCCCTTTTTGAGAACCAGTTCCCGTTATCGAGGCCACTATAGTAAAGAAAAAGAGTTAGTTCTTTATTCGAATCCCAAATGGGCAATGTTATGCCCATTTGATTGTAGACTCTTACTGAAACCTTGTGGCGATATGAAAATACTATGCGTCAATAGTTTGGGCACTTCCGGGTTGACGATGTTAGTCCAGTTCATGAGACAGTTGAGAAGTAGACAAGTTGAGTTAGCTCTTACAAGCCTTGGAACAGATAAGTCTGTAAGTAAACTGTTTAACTTGTTTATGTAACTCAATGTTAAGGTGGAAAGTGGTTAAATTTGATAGTAAGATGTTTATTGAAAAACGATTTTTGTGCACTGTTTCAATGGATGTTTTGAGGACTTAAAATGGCTGCCAGTCGTGTATTTCCACCATGGAAATAGTTTCAACACTCAGAAGTATTTGTTTGATGATACTACTGTATATTTGTGTGAAGCTAATATTTACATATTGTGTATTACATTTGAGTATGTTAATTGATTCACATAGCTTATACATTTGTCATTGTGTGTATTTCAGTTTAAAAAAAATAATTAACAGTCCAGTGCAAGACAAAAGTAAAGATAGGAAAAGACAAAGCAAGATCAACAACAATAAAGAACCTAAATTGATTAATCTGCTTTGGAACTTTATTAGACGTCTTGGATTGTTTGTTAGCTGTCTGCCTGTGTGTTTAGTTAGTATGTTCCAATAGCAGCAGAAGTGCACTTTTTGGAGAGCTGTATTATTTTCAGTTTTGTGCCCAAGGAACTGATTTTATTTAACACTATTATTATTTATACACCTATAGTGATCACAGAGACAGGTTTTTTTTGTGTTGCTGTATATATTTGTTTTTCTGAAAAATCCCACTTAATATACTTTGGGTAACAACAGTCAATATATATATATATTTTTTTTAGGGGGGTAACAGTCAATATTTTTTTATTTATTTTATTTTATTTTTTTCTTATAAAATAAAAGTGAGCTTTTGTTAAACCAAATATTGTGTTTTTTTCCATATACAACAACCTTTTTCCATATACAACAACCTATCTGGATTCGATAAGAGAATCGATAAGGAATCGGTTCGATAAGAGGATTCGATAATGGGCTCGAACTCGATAATTTCTTATCAAACATCATCCCTACTGATATCCCTCAGGTTTGGCAACCGTTCAGCCTGGCCAACTTCCACGTTTTTCCCTCTGTACTTGCAGCATACCTCTCCTGCGGTTGTTTTTGAGGTTTGGGTGTGTCTTTTGGCGTCCTTTCACCGAGATAGGAGCTAAACCAAGAAAACGAAGGTCTGACGTACGGATATGTGATTTGATGATAAATCATTAAGTCACTTTTGCGAGGGCCGTCTCAGTAGAATGATTTGCCCTGAAACCCGACTGAAAAGGTGAAAAAAGATTGTTAGACGCAAAGTATTCATTAAGCTGCGGTGCAACCATTTCTTTTGAGGATTTTAGAGATAAACGAGAGGTGCAGTAGTTCAGAAAGAGGTCAGAGTCGAGGTTAGGTTTTTTAAGCACAGGATGAATAACCACAGTTTTTAATTGCTATGGGAACAGTACTTTAAGAAAGTGACACGTCAATAATATTTAACACTGATCGTCCTAATATTGCAAACAGCTTTTTAATGAGTTTCACAGGAAGCGGGTGGCATAGACATTATGTCTGTTTTGTCCCATGAACAAGTCATGAGAGTTCTTCTAATGATACCCTCCTCAAAATAAGGGAGATTATTTTGGAGGGATTTTTTTTGAAGATTTTAGAGATAAACAAGAGGTGCGCCACCGGTCAGTAGTTCAAAAAGAGGTCAGAGTCGAGGTTAGGTCTTTTAAGCAGAGGGAAGAGAGATTTTGTATTGTTTTTTTAAATAATTTTGAATTATTAATTCAATTGTAATCATCTTTGAGATATCAACATAGTCGAAAATGCTATCTCTTATGACCTTTTATTGCAAAATAACACTGCTGTTCTATTAACCGTAGAGTCATGTGCCGCGGCACACTAGTGTGCCGTGAGATACAGTCTGGTGTGCCGTGGGAGATGATCTAATTTCACCTATTTGGGGTAAAAAATACTTTTTGCAAACCAGTACCGGTAATTATAGTCTGCAAATGATGTGTTGTTGTTGAGTGTCGGTGCTGTCTAGAGCTCGGCAGAGTAACCGTGTAATACTCTTCCATATCAGTAGGTGGCAGTGTGCAGGTAAACCGGTATCTAATGCTTAAACCAAAAATAAACAAAAGGTGAGTGCCCCTAAGAAAAAGGCATTGAAGCTTAGGGAAGGCTGTGCAGAGCGAAACTAAAACTGAACTGGCTACAAAGTAAACAAAAACGGAATGCTGGACGACAGCAAAGACTTACTGTGGAGCAAAGATGGCGTCCACAATGTACTGTACATCCGAACATGACAATGACGATCAACAATGTCCCCACGAAGAAGGATAAAAACAAAGTAGATGCGGGAAATATCGCTCAAAGGAAGACATGAAACTGCTACAGGAAAATACCAAAAAAGAGGAAAAAACACCAAAATAGGAGCGCTAGACAAGAACTAAAACACTACACACAGGAAAACAGCAAAAAAGTCCAAATAAGTCACGGTGTGATGTGACAGGTGGTGACAGTGCACCTACTTTGAGACAAGAGCTATAGTGATGCATGCTTGGTTATGCTTTAAAGTCATATCCAACAATGGCAACAACTACTTTTTACTGTCAACTTAATTTTGTTTTTTAATGATTTATGCTGATGGTGTGCCTCCGCATTTTTTCAACGCAAAAAATGTGCCTTGGCTCAAAAAAGGTTGAAAACACTGCATTAGGCACCCTCTAGTTTAATTAATTTTAGTTTGAGTTTTTTAGGTTCAGTTTATTTGGAACATGCACACAAGGTTACATTGGAATAAGGCTCTTGTTTACAAATTCACCATCCAACTTGTCGGAAAGGGAGTAGGAAGAAGCCATCAACAGCCGCGTCCTCTAATTAGCACCTTGACAGAAAATAATAATCTAAAACTACACGAGGAAGTTGATATTTATGACTTCCACAAGATGGCAGCAGCTAGTTGGTTCTGTCGCTTTAACATCTGAACCCGTTGCAAATAATCGTTAGAAGCATCTTCGAATAGAAGAGAATCAAACTTTATTGCCATTTCACTTAAAAAGTGCAACGAAATTAGTTTTCAGTACACACCCGTCAAAGATGGGAATGTACAATATACGGTCTACAGCAGCGGTGTCAAACTCATTTTAGATTGGGTTCCACAGAGAAAAACCGACTCATAAGTGGGCCGGACTGGTAAACTCACGGCACGATAACTTAAAAATAAATTCAACTTCAGATTGTTTTCTTTGTTAAAAATAGAACAAGCATATTCTGAAAATGTACAAATCATAATGTTGTTGGGTTTTTTTACACTTACATGTTGCGGTTAATAATTTATTTGTCGTTATTTATATTTTCTGAATAAATTATGTAATAATGTTCATCAGTCAACTCATTGGTGTTGATTTTCAATCTTTCAAGATTAAAAAAATTATATCACAATCAAATTACAGGATGTTATTTATGTAGTTTGATTATTTTCCTCAACTGATGTACTAACATCTTGTGGTTTATTTTGTACATGTGTAGCATCATCTACAAATATACAAAGAATTGCTATTGTGACACCTAGAGGACACATTTAGAACAGCAGTTTCTTTCATTCAAAAATTTCAGGTACATTTTTATACTTGGCAAACTCATCCCGCAGGCCGGCTAAAACCCTTTCCGGAGCCTGATCCGGCCCTCGGGCCGTACGTTTAACACCTCTGGTATACAGGGTAGAAAGAACAGGAAGACTGATGAGTACCCGTAAAGAGGAAGGAAAGCTAAACATGGGGGTAGGACGAGTAGAAATAAACAACTCCCAAACTAAACTCCTATAGAGGAGGGGGTGCTCACTTTCAGACCAGAAAAACCTTGGGCGACAATAAACACATACGAACTCAAACAAACAAACTTGCAACTGCCCTAGTTGTTCATAATTTCGCCTTGCAGAGCGGAAAGCTCCTCCGAGAGGTTGTCCAGTTTGCGATTTATTTCAGAAACCACAAAGTCTGAGCGCCCACAGCTCTGTCCGGACAGTCTCTTCCAAATTTGTCGATACACCAGGGCAACACGTGCTCCAATCAGCAGATACCCTGTTATCATGGTCCCGAGTAGGTCAACGTCCTCGACTAAATGAATCGCCAGGCACATAACCCTCCACTTCTTCTCCCAAGAGTCCAAACGTTCTGTCAGGATGGGCAGTTTCCCCTGAACCCAAGCTTTTCGTTGAGAAGGTCTTGTCAATTTCGTTGAGAGGGCGGTTGATCAATTCTATTGTTTAGATTTAGCAGAGCAGTGCAAAAAGAGACTCCGAGAAAGTTAAGACGAGACAAAGAAGCAGGAATAGGAGCGATTAGGGAGAGGGGAGGAAGGTGTTTGCCTTCGCTGAGAGCCAGAGAGTTTGTTTCTTGCATAAACAAATATAGAGTTTTCTGAGATGACTTATTATGGCAAAAAGAGACTCTGAGAAAGTTAAGACGAGACAAAGAAGCAAAAGTAGGAGCGATTAGGGAGAGGGGAGGAAGGCGTTTGCCTTCGCTGAGAGCCAGAGTTTGTTTCTTGTATAAAGAAATAGTGTTTTCTGAGATGACTTTTGATGGCAAAAAGAGACTCAGAGAAAGTTAAGACGAGACAAAGAAGCAGAAGTAGGAGCGATTAGGGAGAGGGGAGGAAGGCGTTTGCCTTCGCTGAGAGCCAGAGAGTTTGTTTCTTGTATAAAGAAATAAGAGTTTTCTGAGATGACTTTTGATGGCCTATTGATTCTCCATCCCATCCTTGTGTGTCCGTCAGGTCCGTGTGAGGTTCGAGCTCAAGTCCCCGGTCAAGACCATCGAAGACTTCATCAAACGCTTCACGCCGAGCCGTCTGACCTCGGGCTCCAACAGCAGCAGCTCTTCAAGCCTCAACCGCTCGTCCAACAAAGGATGTTCCAGCGCGCTTTCCTCCCCCTCGGCCGAGAGCACCCTCACCAAGTTGGAGGAGGAGGTGGCGGCGGCGGCGGTTCACGGGGGCCTGCAGAGCGCCTTAAGTGCCGTACTGCCCTCTTACAACGAGAAGCCCCCGAGCACGGACCTTCGTTACGAGGCCGAGTCGCCGGACGAGGCGGCGCTGGTTTACGCCGCCAGGGCCTACAAGTGCTCCCTGGTCGGACGCCTCCCGGACCAGGTCACCGTAGACCTGCCCCACCTGGGGAAGCTGAACTTTGAGCTGCTGCACACTTTAGGCTTCGACTCCACCAGGAAGCGAATGTCCGTGGTGGTCAAACACCCTCTGACGGACCAGATCACCGTCTACACCAAAGGAGCCGACTCCGTCATCATGGACCTCATCAAGACTCCCAACACAGGTACGACTAAAGTTTTTCTTTTTTCTGTGGTTTTATGTCAGCTGGCTGCACGCATGTCTGCCTGCTAACAGTGTGTAGAGCTGGCCAAAATGTCGGATAGCATCTACTGCAGCAGATAGGACATTTATTCCACAGGTGTCTAAAGTATTAGCGGCACAATCTAAAAATACCAATCAAAAAAACTAAGTGGAATAAAAGAGCAAACAGGTCAAATGTAACGAGAAAAAGGGGCAAAGTTGACTCTAATAACAGACAGCTTTTAATCTTTAAAAATGATTTTGATTCATTATTATTTTTGAGCAATGACAATGTTGTTATGAATTATTCACCTATTGAAGGTCCAATTGCTTCACATCAAATATTCCACTTTGAAATAATTTGTCAGGTTTAAACATCGATGACATCTATTAAAACAGACAAGAAGCAAGGAAATAAACCGAGACAGGATTCAGTTTTGCTCAATTTGAGGAGAAACGTGTCGACCTGTAACCTCTTACAGTGTCACCCACGCGCTAACGAAAAAAGGTTCACGTCTCCTCTTTTATTTGGATATTCCCTGTTTACACAACAACAGCTGTTTCTAAAGGAATGGGGGGTATGTAAACAGCCATTGTTTTTGGTCACATTAACACAAAAGAAAAAGATGCCTCGGGCTTGGACTGGTCCTGGATCGAGCTTGGGCAAGTCTTGGACCACAATAGATAACCCCTCCCATCTCCTTCCATCGTACACAATGGAATTTTACAATCCTTTGGCTTGGTACAACAAAGACAGCTTTCGTCTGTTCACTGGGAACTCAGAGAACGGAAAGTTTTATGATAATTTACATACAATTTTTCTGACATAATTGTTGGGGAAATTATTTATATATTTGAATGTGTGTTTGCAAAAAAGAAAAAAAATCTTAACTTTTCTTTGACAAAAAGAGCATAAAACAAAAAACCTTACCAAAATCTTATAATCGACGGATGGATCAAAGTTTGATATAGACCAGGGTATTAGGGTTGTCCCGATC